>NC_066343.1:64713672-65054981 GCF_022539315.1 Serinus canaria | reverse complement strand
ATTTTTGCTGCACTTCAGACTGTTCATATTTCACTTCAGGAAATCAGCACAACTGTAAATAAATTTTTTTAAAAAGGGGTGAAAGAAACACTCCTAGCCACTTCAAATCACTTGCTCTGGGATACTTCTGGGTTCACTTAAAACCAAGCACAAAGGCTTTAGTTCTGCTAAGGGTTTGCACTGACTTGCCAGTGTTTCAGAGAAGTTCAGGTCAGGTCCTCTAGTCTGAGCAGCCCTAGGGCCTGCAGTGCTTATGTAGCCTAGAGAATGTCAGGGATTGGCCTTTACCAGCCTCTGTTCCACAGAAATGCCTGGGAAGTAATTTAAGGCTTATTTGAATTGAACTTTTAGGGGGATGAAAAAAGTGTATTTTTAAGCTGTGAAAGTTTTTATGATGAGGCTATATATCTACTTCTTAAAATATTTTTTTTTTATTATGAGGAAAACAATTTGAAATGAAAAGATCAAAGTATTTATTTTAAATAATAGAAAAGTGCAACATTTCTGGTTTTGATTTCAGAACACAATTCCAGTAATCCCTAGTACTGCATATAAGATGATTATTTAAACAAAATTTTCTATTTCCAACTCCTTTCCTTGCAGTCTAACTCCAACATCTGCCCGATTCTGCTAAAAAGGCATTTATGCAGAGGGTTGTTTGTTACCTCTAAGTACTGACGTGGAGCAAACTTGCTATTTCTGTCCAGAGAAAACTGCTGCACCATAGTGGCAATTACACTTTGCAGACTCTGCTAGGTGTACTGTACATGTTGGTAACTCCTGTTGTAAAATTTGTTTGGTCTGAAAGCAGCTGGTTCTGCTACTTGCAAGGAGAAGTTATCTTTTTTTTCCAAGGCAGAAAAGACTTCTCCAGCCTTGGGCATTTGCTAACGGGGAAGATACTGATTTACAAGTTGTCTGAAGTAGAGCAGCAGAAGTGAGCTGGCGGCTGATGGGCATACTTACACAGATGCCAAGACTCCGAAGAAATCAGACTTATCCACAGAAGAACTTGAGCATCTAAGTACTGTACAACTGCCTCTCTAACCTCCTAAATCCTGACTTGGTTGACTGGGGAAATCTGTAGGTACTTAAGTTTTTTCTAGTAAAATTTTTGTGCCTAGAAATCTGTTCCTGAGCATGCCTAAATCTGCTTAATTCTGTAGCACTTATTTCTGTGCTTACTGGGGATATTTCTGTTGGGACTGGCCACAGTGTGTATGCCGTGAGGGAGGCAACTCTGCATCCCAACGTAGAAGACCCTGTGCCAGGCCACACTAAGTCAGAAGCGGCAGTGAACTCAACTCCTTCCCCCCATCCCTTTGAATCTGTGCCTGGATGTGCTGCTTCTGTTCCAGCTTCAATGTATGTGCAGGTTATGCTCCTTCCCCCTCCCTTGTGAAATGCTAAATTAGTGGTCACAGCTATTCCCCACAGCCTGAGAGATTCAGTTCCCCTTTTCCACATCCCAGGGGAGTGGCTGTATCTCTGGGCCACTTTGTGAATATGCTCATATTCTCTGGCTTGACACAGTTCCCTGTTGCCTGAGTTGCTCACTGTTGCTGGATCTTAATGGCAACAAAAGTCCTCGAACTCTGCTTAGCAGCAGAGTGGTTACGCTGTAATCTCCAAAGAGGAATTGTGAAGGCATTTTTTTTTTTTAGCAAATACAGTATAGAAATTGGATCCAGATCTGGGTTCTAGGTCTCCCCTTCCCAAGGACAGTGGTCAACTTCCTCCCAGGTCCTGATTCAATTAAAGTTCCAGTACGCTATCCAGGAACCTGAAGTCTTTCTAGACTTGTTGGTAAAGCAGCTTAATGTACTAAAGGATTTGCAAAAAACTGCATTTCTGATGTGGGAGAAAGCCTGAATGTCTGTGTTGCAGGTGAAGAAAGTTGCACAGTTGTCTGAGAAAAGGATATCATGAGCTCTTAAGCCCAGAGTTCAGAGAGAGAGATAATCAATCATGTTTCTTGGCCAGGAGAAATTATCTAAATTAAGGACATGTGAGGAGTCTCACAGCCAGATGCTCTTCTTACTGTTTGCTTTTGAACAGCATAATTTCTTGCTTAACTTGCTGGAAAATTTTTCCCTATCTGATGTTTAACTGTTCTTGTGCATTAAATAAACAGCTTTCCAAGCGTCTGAAGTGTTAATTATGAATTTTGGTAGATAGCAAGGTGCCTGAAATACAGCCTCTGTGGTCCTCAGCATGGCGAGACCCGTGTGCTTTTGTGGATGTCAATGTAGACATAACTTTGTGCCAGGAAAACAACATAGTAAATACAACAGGTGGTGTTCAGAACAACACATACTTAACCCACAGTGCCAGTGTACCATTGTCAGAGGAAACCCCAGGTGTCTGATCACTAGAGACATAAAAACCTCCCATTTGGCAAATCACCCAAACATGAAAATACTTTGAGAGTATGTAGGGTCTGGACAATAAAATCAGTGGGCAGCTCTCTCACAAGCCCCTGATCCAACCAGTGTAAGTCATGGATCTGCTGTTTCAAAGAGGCACAACGTATCCACACTTGGCCAAATATTGATTTGGGCCAGACCAGCAGCCCAGGCTGTGCAGGCAGGTCAGTGCATGTCCAGCACAGCCAAAGAGCACTGTGCTAGCAACATATGAGCAGAGAGAAATTCTGCTTCACCTGGGCCGTGAGTCCCAGCTAACAGCATGAATTCTGTGCTGTGTGCTGCATGGGCAGGGTACCAGATTTTGGCAGAAGGTTCAGTTGCTCTGTTTGCATAGGGTGTGTGGCCTCAGCAGAGGATCATTTCAGCTCAACAACAACAACAACAAATCCTACTGAGTATCCTGGGGTTTCATTAATAATGACTGCAACACCCTTCAAAAACTCTGTTTCCTACAAATGTTCATATCTTTTTGTTTGTTACAATCATATTTTCATGTACTAAAATAAACATTGGTGAAGGAAACAAAACAATACTTGCAGAATTCTTGACAAGATTTTTGTGCTTGGTCTCCTTCTGTTACAGAGTCCTGGTGGGGTGCTGGTGGAGAGGTGCACTTGGTTATGGAAGGGTAGGGACCTGAAGGTGCAGGCTGACATCTAGTGACAAACTGAGAGAACCTTTAAAGACCGGTTATTCTCGCTTGGCAAAGACTTTGATTCCTTAGGGACGTATAAGTATCTCAGCCCCTTAAATAACTAACCAAGGTCTAAATGTAATAACAACCTCCAATTGCATTTCCAGGTTTCCCTTTGAAATGCCTCTTCGGTGGAAATGCTGTTTCACTTTCTAAGTGAGTTATTCTGGCACTCACTTCAGCAGGAAAAAAAGTCCAGTCCCCTTCATTCCCATTCACGACTGTCTGCTCTAAAATTGATTATTCAATTGAGTGTGTGCATAGAAGCTCTGATCTAATTTGTATCCTTGAGCTGGAGCAGGAGTAGATATGGGTGTGGTGCAGCTCAAGCACATTAGATTGAGAGCTGAAACATCTTTTTTTAGTGAGGGTTTTTTCTCAAAAGATAATTCCTATTTTTCCATTTACAGGAGGTTACTGAAAATATCTTTTTATCATGATGAGAGCATTTAAAAGAATCTCTTCTAGAATCCCAGTAGTAGTCAGTGCTATGAGCAGCCTGTTAACTCACTCCTATCCAAAAGTGTAGCTGGTAATACTCATCAGCAGGTTTCACTGCCTATGTCTGTGCATAGACTCTGAGCCCTTCCCAAAATCTTAACTGTAAAATACAGACTCACAGGATGGCTGAGAAAACTGGGCCAAAAGATCAGCTGCAGATAGAAGCATATTCTTTAGTTAACAAGTTTTTGGAAACATTGACTTCCTGGTTGGAAAGGACCAATTACTATTCAGTGTGGAAAATACCTAAATAAAGGTGTCTTACTCAGATACCAGCTCTCTCCCTTACTCATCCATTTCTTGGGACAATGAGATACTGTTTCTCCAAGGACTTGTGTTTTTCCTTCAGATCAGCTGAATGAGTATGGTCAGTGGTACAATGGCCAAATTACCTGGCCAAATTACCAGTTGAACACTGACTTCTAAAATCATTGTTCAATGAACCTTTCCACTTTTGCTCAGCTGAACCTCACACTGGATAAAACTGGAATATTGTGGAAAATGACTTGTGTCTGTATTTGTGAAGAAGTCTGATCAGCACGCTGACATCAGGTGGGTGACTCCCCCACAGGGGGTTGTGCCACCATTCAAAGGGTCCTTAATGGGCTGAAGAAATGGTGTGACAGGAACCTCAGGCGTTTGGACCAAGGGGATAACAAAGTCCTGCACTCCCTGCAAAGCAAGGGCTGGAGCCCAGTCGACTGGAAAGCAGAGAAGGAGCTGGGGACAAGGGGGACATGAGCCAGCAATGGGCCTGTGCAGCACAGCCCAGCAGCATCCTGGGCTGCACTGGGCAGGACACAGCCAGCAGGTCAGGGGAGGGGCTCCTTCCCCTCTGCTCAGCCTGCTGAGACACATCTGGGATGCTGTGCCCAGTTCTGGGCAGGTTACCCAGTTCTGGATTATTTACCAGGGAGGCTGCAGTATGATGGAGGGCTGGGAGCATTTGCCATGTGAGAGAAGGCTGAGAGAGCTGGAGGTGTTCAACCTGGACCTCAGAAGGCTTTACCAGTCTGTGTAAATATCTGATGTGGGTGGGGGTTAAAGAAGATGAAATCAGACTCTTCTCAGTATTGTCCTGGGAATGGACAAGAAGCAATAGGCACAAACTAAAATTCCGCCATTGAAATGTAAGAAGAAAATGGTGTGGTCAAGCACAAGAACAGGTTGCCTGGAGATCTTCCAACTTTGGAGGTGCTCAGAATCTGACTTAACACTGATTGTACTTCTTTAGCAACCTGTGCTGAGCAGGAGGCTTGGATTGGGTCATCTCCAGAGGCAACTCCAACTATTCTGTGCTTTTGTGTGATTTTCTGATAGCGAATAGATTGTTCTAGATATGTCCAATACAGTGGAATTAGCATTAATGTCTGTCTTGCTTGATGTTTATTCTGAAAAACCTCTACCAATTTTATGCCCTCAAATAATCTACTGCTATGTATTTCAAGTCACCTATTCAATGAGTTTTAAAAATATTTTAATTGCTTTTAATTTCTGCTGAAATGGTGAAGGGGGCTTAGAGGAAATACAGTCTTCCTCTTGCTCATCAAAAGTCACTTCCTGGTGAAACCCAGTCCCTTGTTCATAGGCCAATCCAATGATGGATGTAGAGGTATAGAGAGCAAACCATGAGCTCCTGAAGGTAAAAGAGATCCTACAGCAATAGTAAATAACTGCTCTGTTTGTACAGTGGGTCATAATGGGGAAAAGAAGAATCTGGTTTAAATTTTAGATCTCATTTTCAGAGATGTAAAACTGAAATATTGAATTTTGAGCACACTTGATATAGAGTAATTGCAAGGAAAATATTCCAAAATGCAAAATCCCAGAAAAGAGCATCACCCTTTGATAAGGTGCCATGTTTTTCTCAGAGACAACCATGGTGTCAAAAACTGTTTTATTGCCATGTTTTGCAATGTTATGGTAATCTAACAATCTAACAATATTTGGGAAACATTTCTTAAAGGCCTACTTGCTGGGATTGGGTGTTGTGTTGGAACTGCAGCAGTTATTAAAGAAAGAAGTGCCCCAGCCCCCAAAACCTGTGGAAACTGAATCACTTGCAAGTTGCATTGCAAGCTAACATTTTTTTTTTTTAATCAGATCTGAATGTTGGGAAAACCCCAAATGATCTGAGATACATTTGCACTTAAATAGTGATCTGCCAGCTGTGCAACTCCAGTGTAAAGCTCCCAGACTTCAGCAGAAGGCATCTCTGTCAGAAACATTTCCCTTCCCTCTTGTCACTCCTTAAACTCCACAAATCTGCCGTTTGTTACATATCCTTCTCAGCATCCAACCAGCAGATGGGCCTTGAAAACAGGTGTCCAAAACTCTGATGCTACCTCCCTCTGTGTTGCCCCCAGTGTCCCCCTGCCTTCTGATGCACGCTAGCTGCTGTGAGCCAATGCAACAAAAACTCCTCTGCCAAACAAGGGGGAACTGCCGCGCTGCAGGATCGCCTCTTGGCTTCAGCACTGGAGGTTTCCTAGGCCAGATTCTGCCATGAGTTTGATGCTAACGTGTCCATGGGGGGCTCCCACCGCCACATGTCCAAAGAGCACTGTCGGCAATGCATTAGGCAAGCGGGCTACAGCTGGCAACGAGCAGTTTTCCTTGGTTGTCTAAGCACAAAAAGGAAGGGAGGACTGGACGGCAGCAGCGCCCCGAGGTGAGGAGCCTGCGGAGGGGGCAGCGGAGGGGGCAGAGGAGGGGGCAGCGGAGGGGGGGACAACGGAGGGGGCAGCGGAGGGGCAGAGGAGGGGGCAGAGGAGGGGGCAGCGGAGGGGGCAGAGGAGGGGGCAGCGGAGGGGGCAGAGGAGCGCAGGGCCGGGGGCGGAGCGCGGCAGGGCGCGGTGCTGGCACTGAACAGCAGGGGGCGGCCGAGAGTCCGGCTCGCAGGGATGGCCCCGCTGGCTCCCTCGGGAAGGAGCCTGGGAATGAGCTTCGGGAATGAGCCACGGGTATGAGCCTCTGAATGAGCCTGGAACGAGCCTGGGAATGAGCCTGGGAATGAGCCTCGGGAACGAGCCTCGCCAAAGGGTCCCCGTGCTCCGGGAACCTCGCACCACGGGCAACAGAGGGCTTGCTCATCTCTGTCTGCTGCGCAATCCAGGTTGGAAAGCACTGACTTCTGTTTTCCTACTACTGCAAGTGCTTACCCACGGGAATGAGCCTCCAGTTTGATGGCTCTGCCTGATGTGAAGTCACTATCACACAGGTAAAATACTTGTTTGGTAAAATGCTAATTTCCAATTAAAAAAAAATAGGAAATGCAGCTGCTTAACACATCTTGTGTATCTGTAGGAGGAATGTGTGAAACTGAACATCATAGAAGGCAACAGAATCACAGAATGGGTCAGGTCAGAAGGGACCACAGTGTTCATCTGTTCCAGCTTTCCTGCTCAAGCAGGTTATCCTAGAACACAAGGCCCAGGATTGTATCCAGAAGGTTCTTAAGTAACTCTGGTGAGGGAGATACCACAGGCTCTCTGGGAAATCTGTTCCAATGCTCCATTGCTCTCAAAGTAAAGAAATTCCTCATGCTCAGGTGGAACTTTCTGTGCATCACTCCTGCCCTTTGTCTCTGTCCTGCTGCTCGGCCCCTCTGAGCAGAGCCTCGTCCATGCTCTGACCCCTCCCTGCAGACACTGGCAGACATTAATGAGGTCCCCTCTCAGTCACCTCTCCTGGAGGCTGAACATGCCCAGTTCTCAGCCCTTCCTCATAAGAGAGATGTTCCAGTCCCTTGATCACCTCTGAGCTCCCTGCTAGACCCACTCCAGGAGCTCCATGGTTCCTTTTCTGAGGAGCCCAGAGCTGGGCACAGCGCTCCAGACGAGGCCTCACCTGGGCTGAGCAGAGGGGCAGCACCTCCTCCCGTGCCCTGCTGCCAATGCTCTTCCCGATGCATCCCAGGACACCCTTGGCCCTCCTGGCCCCGAGGGCACTGCCTGCTCATGGGCAGCTTGCTGTCCACCAGGAGCCCAGGTCCTTGTCCTTCTGCTGTCCAGCAGGCTGGGCCCAGCCTGTAGCGGTGCCAGGGGCTGTTCCTGCCGGGGCCAGGACGCTGCACTCGCCTCTCTTGAACTCCAGACAATTCTTCTCTGCCCATCCCTACAGCCTGTCCACGTCCCTCTGAAGGGCTGCAGAGCCTCTGGGGTATCGGCCACTCCTCAGCTTTGTGTCACCAGTGAACACCCTGAGGAGGCCTCTGCCCCTTCCAAGGATTGAGGTGAGACTGACTGGTTCCAGTTCCCTGTGTCTTCCTTCTTTCCTGTTTTGAAGACTGGGTGACATTTGCTTTCTTCCAGCCCTCAGGCACCTCTGCTGATCTCCATGACCTTTCAAAGATGATCATGAGCCCCCTGGCTATGATGTCTGCCAGCTCCCTCGGCGTCCGTGGATGCGTCACGTCAGGGCCCATAAAAATTACAAATCACTTTTCGCAGTCCAGTCTTGAGCAAGTGACCCTGAACATTTGCCTCTTAAATAAACAAGATGGAGCAGCTAGAGAATGGAAATGAGTGCTGGAAACTTAGAGGGGAAAATTTTGTTTTATAGCTCATTTTTTATAGCTTTGTCATGCCAAAAACATTTTACAGCAGATACTTCCACCCAATCCTTCTACAGTTCAAAAATATCAAATGTCACCATTGCCAGATTCACTTGCACCATCTTTTGACATGCTGCAGGGACTGGTAGTGATTCATAGGCACCAATGTGAAAGCTGTGAGTTCTCCCAAGGCAAGACATTTATGATTCACCCTTGAGTAGCCTTTCTGGAAAAAAGGTTTATCTTCCACAAGCCACCTGAGTTGCTTGTTTACAAGCAAGTCAAAGAAACTTGATGAGAACACTATGAAACACAGCATGAACACTGAGAAAAAAAATCAGAATACTTGACATTGCTAATACTTCAAGTCCTCTAAAGAGGAGTCCAGAAGTTCCTTTAAGGGTTTGTGTGCGTCACATGCCTGCTTGTTAAAGGGGAGAAAGCGGCAGATGTTTGTAAGAGAAACAGGGAAGTGCCACGGAGATAAGGTGACAGACTTGTCTCTTGCCGTGCTTCGTTCAGCCGTGACTGTTTCTGTGAGAGTGGGAGGGAGGAGGGTTGGTTATCACGGGACACAGGAGGGATACAAGGATGATTAAGGGACTGGAGCATCCCTTTCATGAGGAAAGCCTGAGGGAGCTGGGCTTGTTCAGCCCCACAAAGAGGTGACTGAGGGGTGTAAAGCCTCCTGGAGACATTCAAGAGATCTCTGGACACAATCCTGTGCCGTGTGCTCTGGGAGGGCCCTGCGGGAGCAGGGAGGCTGGACCAGATGACCCACTGTGGTCCCTTCCTACCTGGCCCATCCTGTGATTCTGTGTGGTTTGTCTAAGCGTATCATTTACATAAACATGATACAGAGAGGATCTTTATTTATTTGATTTTGTGTATATGGAAATAAAACCAGATGAGAAAGATCAGGCACAGGGTACTTGTAACTTCATACTCACAGCACTGCTATAAAGATGATGTTAAGTACAGTAAATAATCATATTGATGGCTCAAGTCCAGAACTAGTGTAAAAGCACAGAAGAGGTGGAACTTCTTAAATTAATAGCATTACAGTACAATCCTTCAAAACCTTCAACATTTTAACATTTTAGCATTTCTTTTGCTGAAATAAATATTTTATCCCCTTTCACATATTAGTAATATATTATATTACTGACATACATTAGTAACATTTCTATTGCTAAAAGAAATACTTATTTTATCCCCTTTTGTGAGTTACTAGCATTTTATATTGTTTTCAGTAACACTTGAGATACATTTTCAACTTCAGAATGAGTGCCATCATTTTTTTTTTGGTTTTGTTCAGACACTGTTTTCCAAATTGTATATACTTTTTTGTCAGTTTGCCATTTCTAACAAAGACTCATAAAGATACTGTTCTGAAGTCCTGGGAACAATGCAGGATTTTTTAATGGAGATTTCCAGAGAAAAGATGACTTTAATGTTTCTGTTGTCTGTAGCCAACAGTGGGTTTTAAAGGGAACGATCATGAGGTCATGAGAAATGATAATATGAGCTCCTGAAACATTTTTCTCTGAATAAATCTGTAAATAAAAGCACTGATATACATGTTGGGCTCTTCTCACTTCTCTCAGCAGGTTCAGAACCCTTCTTACATTGCCACAGATCTGTGGTCCCTTTGTGGGCCTGAATCAATGCCAGCACCCTCTTTGTGTAATAGAGCAGGGATAATATTGACCATTTAAATGTTAATGTTCTAATGGTGTTAAACCTCAAAGAAAATATTGACAAAGACATAGGTAAACATTGCAACATTTCTTTTGCAGCCTCACAGTGGAATCAGAGCTTTATGACCTCAGCTCCTGGTGCACAAGTTTACATGGTGCAGTCCTGTGACACCAGATCACTTCCTCCTTCATCTGTTTTTATGGCTCCATAGATGCCTTGCTCTTCCCTTGAAAATTCATCCTCCCAGGAGATATGGAGTTAATGGAAGGTAGTGAGTTAATGATGGCATAAAGCTAATTGGGAAGACAACAATCCTTCATTTTCTGGCTTCCTCCTCTTTGTGCCTGTTGAGGCCCTTGTGCTCCAGCTGTCTCTGCACCTGCAAGCTGTTTCAAACACAGTCCAGGGCTCTGTCTTCCCAGGCTTTCACTTTCATGGGTGTGGAATGAAGAGCCATGAAGCAAAAGAAACCATAAAGTGTGGCTTCTTCAAAAGGCAAGAAGGATGCAGATGCTGTGGTGAGGTTTGCCATGCACTGAGCCCCTTTTGGGCCCTCAGTGGAGACAGTCAGCATCAAGAAAAGGTATCTGAGACTCCCACAGGCTTGTTAAAGTTAATTAGAATTTACCTAAAGGAAAATTGGTTTTCCTGAGAATATGTGAGTCACTCTACTCTTGAAAACACAGAAAAAGGATGAAGCTGATGCATCTCTGCAGAGGCACTTGATGCTCAAATGTAACCATTTATTTTTGGTGTTGTCAGTTCATATCTTGCAGAGCTTCTAAAGCTGATAAGCTCAAAACTGCATTTCTCTGAACAGTGTTGATGATACATGTGCAACATTAAGAAGAAAAGCAACCATGAACTTGTCCAGAGTCTCTCAATGTTCATTAACAATATTGCATTAACAGATGGCTTCGGGTGGTTTAACATATGACACAATGGATGGATATGACAGTTTTCAGGACTGAGGAAGCACAGCATAAATACAGTATATTGCTTTCACAAACAGGTTTTCAAAACTCTGGCAGTGTTATAAAAATAAGAAAGAAGCTTCATATGCAATTAAATACAAATAACTGGGCTTATGTATTTACTGTACAATAATTCCTGATTGTGCTTTGCAGGACTGAATTTCTCTACAATATTCTGTAAAGAGCAAATGCCATTTCAGGCAAAGCATGAAGGAAAACAGAGAGAAGAGAGATGCTACTTTAAGGTAAACGCTGTCATATCCAATGTCAAGATTTATGTGGTCAACTAGCCCTCAAATTCTTCCATTGGCCAAGTTTATTTTTTCAACTACAGCATCAGAACTGAGAGACCACTTTTTAAAGAAGGAAGAAATGGCAGCTGTTTCCCATAGAGAGATTTTTAGGTACCTACACATGGATTTGCAAAGCAGCTTTAGGCAGACTTTCCTCACAAGGTCAGCCAGTACTTTCACTTCGTTCATATGGAAGCAGTAGGATCCAGTACAAAAAAATTACTTTACAGTAATGCTTTTAAACAATAGGCTTCAATCTTTTTTATATTCCAGTCATTTTTCACACTCAAATCTGCTTCTGACAGATGTTGTCATATATATGTATTGTATATGGTAATTGAATGTATTGTATATGGTAATTAACTGATCCCATTTAGCAGTACCACTAAGCATAACAGAACTGCAATTCTGACGCCTGCTTGAATCTCCTGCAGCTTTTGACTACTGGAGGGAACACCCCTCAACTTAGGACACTTGAAGAACAAGATAAATAAAAACTTTCTTCCTAACTCTGTCCTTTTATATTACTTCAGTTTATCACATTCTTCATACATTAGCTTTAACAAATTGGTAATGAGGAGTTTCACAATGACTCTCAGTGTAGAGCATCAAGATGCCGTGGCCACACGCACCATCACATGTCACAGCAGGTGAACACACTGCAGGGGGTTGTGTGTGTGTGTGTGTGTGTGTCTGAGGCATAAGACAACCAGTTTTATCAAGTCTCCATTTCATAAAGCTCTGGAATTGCAACCGATCCAAGGAGGTAAGAGGGGGTGACGTGCCAGCAGCGTCAGCACAGCAACAGCACCGGTGCCACTGACCCAGAAAGAAAATGCTCCCCTGGGGAGATCCCTTCCGACGGCTCCTTGCAGCCCTAGTCCACGTAGCGAATGCAGAAAGCCACAAAGCAGCAGCCCACCAGGGCCACCGTGGATGCCGAAATCACGGTGACGGCGCTGCCAGCCACGCTGACCAGGAGCCCCAGCCCCACACCGAGGATGATCTGGGCCAGCTGCACCATGCAGGTCAGGGCAGCACAGTCAATGCCCTTCCCTCGCCCGTGCTCCCCTGCTTGTTCCCCTTCCTGCAGCTTCTGGCTCTGCAAAGAAGCACAGAACAAACCCCAGAAATGGGACAGTGTCAGCAACACGCAGCTCTTGGCTGAGACATTGTTACAGCCCCAGGGGCAGCGGGGCAGGTCAGCAGCTCACTGCTCCCCTGCTTGTACCACAGAGGTTTTAATTTTCTCATCTGCAGTTTTTCCCTCTATCCCTTCTCTTAAGGAAGTAATTGAAAATTGACTGGAAAAACTATATATTATTTTCAAGTTCAGGTCAACTTGAGCTCTGTCAAACAGACATTAAACAGTAGAGGTCATCCTGTCATGAATGATTTGGCTCTGACTCATGGCTGAAGGAGCCATACTATCATATTTTCAAAGAATCATCATAGAATCACAGAATGGTTTGTATTGGAAGGAACTTGAAAAATCTTCTTGTTCCAATGCTCTTGTTGTGAGCAGGGACACTTTCCAAGATGCTCAAAGGTACATCCAACCTGGCCTTAAGCACCTCCAGGGATGGGGCATCCAAAACTTCTCTGGACAACCTGATCCAGTGCCTCACCACCTGCACAGTAAAGAATTTTTTCCTGATATCTAACCTAATTTTACTCCCTCTAAGTTTGAAGCCATTCCTGCTTGTCCTATCACTATGTGCCCTGGTGAAAAGCCCCTCTCCATCTTCCTTGCAAGCTCCCTTCAAATACTGGAAAGCCACAATTGTGTCAATCTGAGGCATTCTCTTCTCCAGGCTGAAAAATCTCAATTCTCTCAGCCATTTGTCACAGGAGGGGTGTTCTAGCCCTGTGACCATTTCTGTGTCTCTGCTCTGGGCTGACTCCAGCAGGTCCCTGTCCCTCCTGTGCTGGGAGCCCAGAGCTGGATGCAGTGCTCCAGGTGGGTCTCAGCAGAGCAGAGCAGAGGGGCAGGATCCCCTCCCTGCCCTGCTGCCCACGGGGCTCTGGATGCAGCCCAGGACACGTTTGTCTCTCTGGGCTGTGAGTGCCATGGCAGGGCATGTGCAGCCTCTCACCCACAGCACCCCAAGTCCTTCTGGGCAGGGCTGCTCTGGGGCTGCTCATGCCCAGCCTGTGCTGGTACTGGGGGCTGCCCTGACCCAGGTGCAGCACCAGCAATTGGCCTTGTTAAACCTCATGGTGTTCCCGTGGACCCTCTCCTTGAGCTTGTCTGGGTCCCTCTGGATGGCATCCTGTCCTTCAGGTGTGCAATCCTTTCATCTATATCATTAAAGAAGTTATTGAATCACACTGGTCCCAGTGCAGACCCTTGAGGGCACCACTTGTCACTCATGTCCATTTGGATTCTGAGTCATTGACCACAATCCTCTGGATGTGACCATCCAGCCACTTTCTTATCCATCCAACAGTCCACTCATCAAATCCATCTTTTCACTTTACAGGGAAAGATGTTGTGAGGAAGCACATCCACAGGCTTTATAGTAGTGCTGATGTGCCCCACACATGTTTAGGCAGGAACCTGAAGTTATGGCTCAAAGCACATAAAGGAAATCAGTGCTAAAATACAAATGCAATACTTTTATTGCTGGGGATGAAAGCAACCTCAAAACAAACATCCAGACTAGGATTCTTCTACACTGCTGAGGACCACTTTTAATTACTAATCTGCGTATCTGCTATAATATACATAGCAGAGCAAAAGACTTCATTTACTATGTACAAGTGTCTTGCACATTAGCACCCTGTGAGGCTGGTGGATCTCTGGAACAGGTTAACTGGAGGGGTTGTGGAGTCTCCTTGCTTGGAATCATTCAAATCAGAGCTGGGTCAGCCTGCTTTAGGCTGACCTCTTTGAGAAGGATATTTCTGGGGTCCCTTCCTCCAGAAAGAAATTACTCTGTTTTATTGGGAAATTATGTGATAATTGACATGTTTATTTTCTTCCTGCATAAGCTGTTAAATAGAGGAGGTTGTATTCCAACGACAAGAAGTTCCCACACTGCAGGCCAGTGGCACCACGGTGTTCTGGTATCCAAATTCTCTTAGCCATTAAGATGCTTTTTGCTTTTTTCAAACCCTATTACCTTGCCTTTGAGCTACACAAAGCTCACAAGTACTGGAGACAAACAGTCTCTTCCTAATCCAGTAGAAAAAAAATTGAATTTGGATCCTAGGGAACAGCAGCACAGAACAGGAGCTGAAATGGCAGCATTATAAAACACAGCACATGATTTTGTAGAGTGCACAGTGGGGGAAGATGTCTGCTCCTTGTTCTGAAATTATAAAACCCCAATTTTAGACACTTTGAAAAATAAATTGTATTAATTTTTCTAGGCTGTTCCCAGTGGTTTTATGTGGCAGTAGTTCTGACCACAAATAAATTAATCTGTAAATGAATGCACTCTTGTCCTTGATGTTTACTCTTTTTTTTTTCCTATCTTGTACATTATAGAAGATTTGAGCTAAACCTCAACCCATTAATATAAAATCTAACATAGAATTATATATCATTTTACATCTGTCATAGCAAATACCATACATCCAACAAGAAACAACTGATTGTCTTTTAAGTAACACATGAATATATTGGCCTATTACGTGTAAAGTTCATGCACACTTTAGCTTATTTTATTTCACTTCTGTTTTGAAACAGATAAAAATTTTGCATTTACTCCTCCTCCCTGAGTTGGCTGACCTGAGGTAAGAATTGAGATTTCACCCTAACCTGGGCCCATTCCCAGTCTTTTGTTTTGTGTTTATAGCACATCATGACCATCCTTCCCTGTTGGAAGGAGCAAAGAAGTGAACCAAAAAATTATGAACCATATTTATGAAATATTTAATCACTTTGAGACTGCCTCCTAGCATTCAGTAGAATAATTAAAGTGTTCATCATTCAGAAGGTGCTGGTGAAAGCTGTACAAAACAGTAGGATGTGTTGTCTAGCACTTGATCTAGCCCTCTGCTCCTTTCAACTTGTTTTATGTGGTCTTCCAATGGTTCAACATTGCCTTTATTAATTTCTTCAGATGTTCCAAGATATACTGAGAACTTTTCCTAATTTCTTCCAACTCTCCTTAATCTTTCTTGTTTCCAGCTGTTTGACTAACTTAAGAGACTTGAGAGGAGTTTTCCATTAAAGAACTCAACACTTTACAATACATGAAGATCCTGCTGTGTGCAGTAACATGATACAAGGGGTGCAAGTTTCTCAGATTTTCCTTGGAAACAGGAGTTAAGGCCTTGGAGGACAAAAACCCATTTAGAAAGAGAATGAGAATGTGATACATGATCTAATACTGAACTATATAATGCTGTTTCTACTTGAATGTCATTTGTTTATTAGCTAAGAGCTTTTGTAACACTTTGCAGTTAACTAAAATTTCTGACAGCCTTTACAGGCTTGTTATTAATCTCAGGCCCTGAGAAGTCCTCTGCTAACATGGCTGGAAGGAAGGATGCAAGCAAGGTAGGACTTGAAGACATTGCAAGTGGAGCCCTGTTACCTGCTTATTGCCTCAACATGTTCTGTGATTGGCTTTGTTTCAGATGTGATGATACATAATTATTTGTTTCATGGAAGGCCTGTTTGGAGAGTTTGGAGTAGGATGGTAACTGTCTCTGTCAGAAACTTCCCATTCATATGCGTCATTATTAATAGTTCAAAATTAAAAGCTGCTCATTTCTATCCAGTTTACCCCCAAAACAGGTTGAACAGATACAGACAGATAAAAAATTAATGCTTCTTGAGACACTGCACTCACCTCTTCTTCCCTGTGGTACTCTGCAATGAGGTGGAATGGCACTGTGTACAGTGTGCTGGACATGACTCCAAAGAGTGAACAAAGAGCCAGAGTGGAATAGACATTGGGAAACAAGCCAATTAATCCAGTACCCAGTCCAAAAAGTAGGTATCCAATGAAATAAAGTCCCTTTAATCCTACGTATGGCAGAAGGACTTTCTGCAAGTCTGTGAAAAGAAAGTGAAAATGCTGATAAGATTAAAAGAAATAGGTTACATTTTATCAGGGAGTTCCTTTTAAGGAAAAAAAAAACCCTTGCATTTTGTAAAATGCAATGAAGAAGACAATCATAATGATTTTGAAAGTTACCTCAAATTATTGTAGGTATAAATTTTTGCAAAGAATACTTGCTCACACCTCCCAGAACTCAACCTGCAGCTTGCTCTGCAGCTGCACCCAGAGATACTTGTGCTGCATAGAAGTTCATCCACAGAAAGGTCATACAGAAATGCCTGCAGTTAAACTCCAAAAGTGAAAACTTTTCCCTCAAGCCTCTTTTAGATGCTCAAATCAACCTCCAAAATGCTACTTATTTGAGTTTTTGGATCATGTTTTTTTAATCATTGGGAAGAGTTATGGTGAAATCTACCTGGGGAGCTGTGCTAGCATGTTTACACATAATTTTGGAGGGCAAGATTCAATCTTCTGGTGAGACCTTCTGCACAGGGAATGCAGATGGGGAGAGGTCATCTTCAAGAGCCCACAGCTACAGCATTGCTAGGTAAAAGAGCACCTAAGAATTTGGTGCGGCATTTAATTTCAGAATGATTTTCAGTGTTCAGGGTCAGTTCATGTGCAGAACAATGTCCTACTTCCAGAGTCACCCCTCATCATGTGGTCAGGAACTGCTGGTGCTAAGATATGAATTTCTAACAATGCTGAGAATGTAACATTCCTTAAAGCCTTAATGTAGAACAAATTCCAGGTAATTTGGCATCCCCTTATGGTTTTTGAACAGTGGCAAACAGCAACAGTGTTGGAGTTTATTCGTGGGTACTTACAAGAATAGACTGATGAAGAAATTGCATTGATGCACAGTCCCCAGCATCCCATCTCTACCCCTGCTTTGTAGGTAAGGTAAAGTGTGGAGTTGTGAGGTGCATAGGGATTCCCATGGTACACAACCTGAAAGACACCACAGAAGTCACAGAAGGCAGGAATGGCACCATGTAGGGAAAGCCTCCTTCTCATGGGCACGGGGCCCCATCCCTGGTAGGGAGCACCCAAGAAATTTCTTGAGCAGTCTCCTAAGCACTCATTGTAACGCTCCAGGTTTCACACTCACATCTCCTGGACTATCACATCCCAGGCTTCCCCGGACTAATTTACATCTACTCATTTGCTCTTCTATCCTTTGGGTGTCTCACTTCCAACTGTCTCTCTTCTCTCTGTCTTCTTGCCTTAGCCTTTCTTTCCTAATTTATCTACATTTTTTTTTCTGTTTTCTTTTTCAGATTTTCCTCAACGCACTCATTTTTCCACACAGCTATTGTCTTATTCAGTTACTTTTCTAGACAAGCAAAACCTTTTTCTTTCAGTTATTAATCGACACTGCAGGGGAAAAACCCTCCCTCTTGCCTTGCCTGAAAAGACAAAAAAGGCAAGGAAATGGGAATACTGTGTGGAAACCACAGAAGAGCACCGAGTGGCAGTGAGAGATTTGTGCCAGGACCATATTAGTGCTCTGGAAGAAAGGAGGCAGACACAGCCATACAGGCAAGAATCACTGTCAAGGATCTATAGTCCCTGGGAATGGCATGGAAAAGGCACCACGGGGTGTTGTGAAGGTAAACAGCTGCTGAGAAAAGGGAATCAGGACAGAAAAATGCAGGAAGATTAAACTTTCTGCTACCCAGTAGCTGCCTGTGTGCAAAGAGCTGCATGGCCTGAGGCCAGGGAGGCTGCAGTGAAGGTGAGGGGCTTTGTGGGGATGCTGCACACACACCAGGACAAGGCCACTGCATCCAAGCACTGCCCAGCCAGAAAACCTGCCCATCTGGGAGCAGCTCCGAAGCCAAAGCAGAAAATAGATGTGTTTGGATCAGCTCTGAGAGCTTCACTTGGAACAATTAGACACAAACAGCCCTACAAATACTAGAGGTTTTCCCCAGTGATTTCCCCTGACAGGCTTGGAACAAGGGCCTGACCTTAATTAGCTGGTTTACAAAACTATTGTTGCTGACACCAGTGTCATTTCCTCAGGATAGTAACACCATTTCATTTCTTTTTGGTGGAGGAGGAGATGCTACAAGGAAGGAGTAGTGAGAGTATTTTATGCTTTACCTGTCCCATGAAATCCGTGAAGAAAAGCATGTTGGACAGGAAAGCCATCCATCCAAAGAGGTGGCTCACACACAGACAGCGATAGTGAGATGGCATGCTTAAAAGTGTCTTCAAGAGGGATTTAAGAGTCATCTGCCTCTTTTCCTAAAAGCAAATATTCAAGAATAATACAGTGTTACTGTCCTGTAGTCTAATGAAATAGTTGACAGCAAATGAAGAAGGTCTTAGTAGTATCTTTTCATTGCCAAACTTCCAAAGTCTTTTATTTTTTGCTAGGAAGGGTTGCTTGGGTACTGAGTTTTCTCCAATTTATAAAATTCACAGGAATTATGAAAGAGATGGGGTATACCAGCAGGAATGTAACATTTTTTTGCTGCTATTATTAGTAGGACAATTATTTACATGTAGAATAACAGGGAAATTTTCTGCCAAAGCAGACTCAGAGAGTTAAAAAAAATCCCAATGAACCAACAACAGAAACAACAAGAAACAAAAATTATTTCTCTATAGAAACCATAAGCTTTACACTGAAAATTTAAAGCTGCCACAGAAGAAAGTTATGCTCAAAATACTTCCTAAAAATTAAAATGTGTCAGTTGCGGATTTCTGAGACCTTATTCCCTTTCCCTTCTCTGTGCTAAATTCCCTGGAGACTTCTTTTTCTAGGGAAATTTCTACCTCTTTGAGCATATCATGAGCTTTCCACTATGCTCTGTCCTTGAAGCAGAGAGAAGCTGTGGTTCCCCATGGTAGCACACAGAGAATGTGAACTCCAGCATCTGAACACCTCATACCAAGAGAGAAATAACTCATTTCATAATCCAAACTTATTTGGTGCTGGTTAGCAAATCTCACTGATGAGGAAAATCAAATTTTCTCACTGCCTTCAATACCCCATGTTATCTCCCTCCTTTTCTCAGCCCTGTGCCTCAAAACTCTCAGTTTCTTCTCCAGTCACATTCATCAGATCATTGTATAACTTTCTCTTTCTTTAACTACTGTAGGTGTGTTTGATATCAGGTATTTTGACACATAATTCTTTCTGTATTAAAGCTCCTGCATGGTTCACTGCTCTTAAAGAGAGAGAGAAAAAAAAAGATACTGTTTTAACTGTGCATGAAAAACTTGCAATTTTCTCTGATGATATTTAGAGACTGCAGTGTTGGGAGAGATCCTAAGGGATGATGTATGTCACAAAATGTGGAAGAACTGCAAAAGTTATGCTAATTTACTCAAAATTCCTGGACTAGATCTGGTCTTCAATTTGCTGTAAGATGTCATTTTTTCCTTTCTTTCTTCAGTCTTGTATATACTTTTCACAAATCTCCTTTCCTTTGAACTAGGCTATGCTGCAAGCTACTCTATGAATAATCACCACATATAAAGTTGGAAAATACTTTGCTTCAGTGTGAGGTTTTTAATCCTCATAGGAATGCCAAAATTGAAGTTGCTGACTTCCACCTTGGACTGTATATTGTCCAAATCCCTTGGAATTTGGCATCACTGTCTTTTTTTAAACAGGGTGAGCTTTATATTCTTCTACAATTATAAAAAGAAAACAAAAGAATTCCAGATTGACTCATTAGTGTTATTTCAAGGATAATTACTATTTGACTTAGATTTATTTAGTTTGTAATTCTTCCACCCTGCTTTTTAAAATAGCCTTTCCAATCAAAGTTTTAAGATAAGGTCATGGAATTACAAAGGACACTGCAGTGATTACAAACAATAATTTGACAGATAGAAATTTTTTCTTTCTATTTAGATATTCCAGAGAATGGAAATGGAAACCAAAAATGTTTAATGCACACATTCAAAACATACCAGCACACAAACTACCTGCTAATTTAAATAAAGTGCTGAAGTTTGGCTCTGTTTAAGCTCCTTATCCTTCAAAAGCTCAGAATACCAAATAATCTCTATAAAATCACTAAAACTCAGGGCATAAGATGATAAGAATACAGAAGAAACAATATGACTCGGGTCTCATGGGAGTGGACCCTGAATAATTTGGCACCATTCAAAAGAATACAAGGCTAATTGTTTTATGTGTCTGTTCATACTGTAACAGGTCAAATCTCATTAATAGTCATGTCAGCTGTTAGCATGTGAGAACATAGGCCTTAATTTAGAAGAAATACAGCCATGATGTCTGCAATTAAAAAAAGGAGACAGAAAAACAGGAAGCCAAACCATTTCTTCAAGGAAGTGATTATGGTAATGAATGAACTCAGCAAACATGTGCCACAGGAGACAGATCATTAAAGCAGTGAGTGTCTAGAATTCCTGCACACAAAGAAATGCACATCAGAGAAACATGAGACTGATCAAAGCACTGGGGACTCTAACAGGCTGCCCAGCCTAGGCAGAGAGGAGGGCAATGGCACAGGTTCGCCACCACAGCTTCAGCTCCAGTGAAGACATGGAACTACCCACTCCTCATGTCACTAACTCCATGGAATTATTTCTTCCCAAGGCAGAGGCTACCCTAAACCACAGTCTCCTCTCCCCACTTTCACCACTTTGCTCTCTCATCTTCATTGGCCTTCTCTTTTTTAGAGCCCACACGGCCCAAGCAATTGATGAGGCTCAGCATCTCTGACAATTTGGAGGATGCTCACTCAGAGTGAGCAGTGCTGGGGAAGGATGCTGGTTGCTCACACTGGCCTGGATGCTCAGAGTGAGCACTGCTGGGGAAGGATGCTGGCTGCTCACACTGGCCTGCTGTGGGGAAGCTCAGCCAGCACCACAGTGCTCTTGTCAGATTCTCCCCACAGCTGTTGCCTGCTGTCTGCCCCACCCTGTGTTTGCCTGGCATTATCAACAGGAAACACTCATTTCATATGTCTTGTATCTAATAATATTGTAATAATCTAATAATATTTTAATAATTCCATAATATTTTTCTTTCAGTTAGAAATATCAAGTGCTATTATAAAACAAATTACTAATATAAAAGATAATAAATCCCTTTTACTTACAGATTAAACAAGAGTATTGCTTTCCTACTTATAACTGTTTGTACATGCTTAGTATATTTTACCTTATTTATCAAACCTTTGTATCAGTGCATCAGGGATCGATATGCATAATGCCAAGAAATCAAAAGTGTAATTAAAATGAGAAGCAATTGTGTCACCACACTTGTGTTATACTTTGCTTACCTGGGGTACCATGAGGTAGCTATAAGGATTTCTAGCACTAAAAGCCATCCATCAAACCATAAAAACAATCATCTGTTCTCAACACCTTACTAGAAGTGTGCTCTCCAGATATTTTTCTGGTAGATTCACCTTTTCCTAGGTGCCTTACATTGAAAAAATCTCTCACAAAAATGAAATAAAATAATAGTGAGGATTTAAAAGCACTCACTGTTTTCTCACACCTCAAAATTTTGCCAAAGGCTCAGCTACAATATCACTCAAAATAAAATTCAAACTCTGGTAGCAAGGTAGCATTGCTGTAGACATAGCAATTTTAAGCACATCAGTGCTCAAAATGTTGAATGGCAGAAAACCCAAATGTCATACATTTCACATGTATTATATACAAAACCATGTGGACTTGGGTGAGAATTAGAGGCCTACATCAAAGATTAATTGTCTGTAGTCTTTGTCCACAATTTTATGCCAATTATATGAAGAACAAAGGACAAAGTAGATCCTATTTACAAAATTCACATGAGGAGGACATCAAGAGACTGACACTGAGCAGGAAATTGAGCCAGGCTCTCCCTCACCCCTGCCTATGGATCAAAGCATCAGAACTAGCTGGTCTCATGCCTCTTGCTGGCAATACTTTCTAAAGAAAAGAAAAGAAAAAAAAAGGCAAGCAGCATTTCTCCTGTCTCTGTATCCCGGTGGAGGGTTCCTTTCTGTGCCTGTGAAAGGACTCCATAACAAACAATTAGCATTAGCTAATTAAGGGGTCTCCAAGGATGCAAAGATACAAGCTATAAAATCACCTCTGCACTCACCTCTGTGCGGGGCGCAGCTGCGCATTTCTCTGGCTTGGCTGCAGCCTTTGTTTTGGTACATGTTGATTTTAAGTGACCATTCCTTATTTCCTCCTCTATGGAGTGGTACCTATGGGGTTCAGTCTCTTCCAACAAGAACTTTGCCTCTTCATTTTCATATCTGAGTGGGACTTCAGGAATACTGCACAGATGTATGGTAAGGCAGATTATGAAAACCAAGGCTGCGAAGAAGAAAATCACCTGGAATTCTGATGCCAAGGTATATCCTAGTATAGTTTGACCCCAATCCATAGCACCTGTAAGGTAACCCAGGGCTCCTCCCAAACCTACAATGGTGGGGAAAAAAAAAGGAAAAAATAATGTCTACTGGCATTGACAAAATAAACAAAGAGTACATAATACCCTCAATATGTGATGCCCTCTAGAAATGATGAAATAATCACTCTTCAGATATTTATCACAAGAAATAGGAATACTGAGCTAACCACATACATGAGCAGTTACTAAAACATGTCTTGAAAAATCTCCTCAGATCTGTCAGGCAGAGCTCTCTAGAAATTGGCTGAACACACAGCAAAATAGGCTCCATCTCTTTTTTTGACTCTTTCAAGCTCTATTTTCTTTGAAATGGTAAATAATACAAGTAAAACTAAATAAGTCCTACAAAAATTATGTGGTTTTCTTTTATTTATTTTCACAGAACAAACATTTTAAAAACTATTTTGAGAGTTTCTATAGTTTAGAATTTGTGAAATGTATTTAGCTTAGTCCAAACAGAAATACTGCTTCCATGGGAATTTTTTTTAAAAAAGGAAATAAACCCAAAGGCATTGTTAAGTACAACACCACCTGGAAAACAAAGGAACAAGTGTAAGTGTGTAATCCCATTTACTACTTTTCTCAGAAGAGGTAGGCTAAAGGGTAAAATGAGAATGCTACTTTGTTCCTTATGTTAATAAACCCAGTTTGCAGTCAGTTTGGTTTTTTTTACAATTCTTCTCTTTGCTCTAAGCACGTACAGAGATGCACAGGAACGTGCCCTCTGTAACATTCAGTACAGAGCTCTGCTGGGGGTGGCACCTTTGCAGAGTCCTGACACCTTTTTAACCAGGTTGCTTTGCAGGATGGATGGTTGGGAGTTCCATGGGATAGGCACTTTCCAGGAGCATTTCTATCCTTCTGCTTAGGAGAACTGAAAACAGCCTACAGCAAAGCCTGCATCTAACAAAAACTAACAGCACCTGCACATGCTTCCCAAAAAACACAGGATTTAGATTTTGTTCTGGGCTTTCTGTACCTTCTTTGCCCTCCTGAATCTGATTATGGCCCTCTTTCATTGTGCACTATGGTATTTCACAGGGGACTGTGTCCTTGCTTGTTCCCATAAAAAAACAATTATGCTATTAATAACTTTTTAAAGAAAATCTACCCAACGTTATTTTCAGTGTATGCTTGCAGACAGAATGTTTGACATTAGAGGATGCATTTGCATGCTGCTTTGAAAAAGAAGCATCATGATATTGGAATGCAGCCTGAATGTTGATTGTTGAAAGTGTGCACTCTTTCTTCCACTTGAGTAAGTGGCCATGGATTTCATAACTACAAAGCTATAAAGTTTCATGTTCAAACCTAAACTGAAGGCAAACTAGAGAGTAAAATCTTAGAAATATTAAGTATAAAAGGATAGAAAGAACTAAAGTAGGAAAAAGAAACAATATCTAAAACAGAACCTGTATAAGAAATGGGAAGATTGCTGTCTGTGTCTAATAGGGATAAAATGGGGAATGATAAATGTAAACTGTAGGGAATTTATATTAATGTTACAGTTTAGGGAAAACAAAAGGCCAGTGAATTGCTGGAAAAGACTTCCTTGGGAGGCTGTGGAATCACGGGAGGATCTCAGTTGGGAAGGGTGGAGATGAATTTGCTGTGGAGAGCACAGGATGCTCCTAAGTCACACATTCTGCCCCAGTCTTATTTCATGTTATTTGTCTCACATCCCTTTTTGCAGATCAGTACACTGAACCAGCTAAATCTGTAGCTTCAAACTGGAGACTTTTTAGTATCATCAAAAAAAAATTTGCAACGAGAGTTGTGTTGAATATATATAGACACTCACTCCTCTCTTTTTCCAAACAAGTGATCCTTTAACATTTTATCTGTTTCTAATGGATAATACAGATTTCATTCCCATGTGGCTTTAAGCTTCCCTTATAAACTGTGTTCCTGGATTTATGTGTCCAAAATCAGCCTTTGTCAGCAGCTACTGCACCTCCCTCCTTGAACACAGTAACTGCTACTGAGTTTATGTGTCTCTGCTCCTGCTGGGGGCTCAGTACCCACAAAAATCTGCTGTTAACAAAGATTGCATGACTTCTCATGTAGTCTGCTTTTTGTCTAGTGCTTTCACAGGGATTACTCTCAGACATGGCAGGAGGTTCCTCCCAGGTCACTTCACAGGTACACAGCCTCACGTGCATTTCCTCAACACAGGGCTCACATTGTACGGATGATTCTGTGGAATCAATGTTCAGGGGTTGGGATGGACCTTCAAGATCATCCAGACACACCCACACCTCCAACCAGACCAGGCTGCTCAAGGTCTTATCCAGCCTGACCTGGAACACTGACAGGGTTTGTCAGCCATAACCTCACTGGACAACTTATTCCAGTGACTCACCACTCTCACAGGGAATAATTTTTCCCTAACATCAGCCTAAATTTTCCCTCATCTTCCTGAAGAAGAGTCCCACTCCAGCTTCCCTGTGGCCCCCCTTCAGACACTGTAAGGTTCCTACGAGGTCTCCACACAACCTTCTCTTCACCAGGCTGAATAGCCCCAACTTGCTCAGCCCATCTTCATGGGAGAGGTGCTCCAGTCCCCTCATCAACTTTGGAGTCCTCCTTTGAACTTGTTTCAACAGTTTTGTGTCTTTCTGTAACTCGGCAACATTCAAAAAACTGTACAAAAGCAAATGAAGCTGTTAACTTCATCTGCAGGAAACTGAACCACTTGGTCTTATTTTGTGGGAGTTGTGAATTTCTGAATTTTACACAGAACTCCTGTTTCTATACAGCACATACTGGAGCACTGCTGAAGAATGGGAATCAATTGGTTTGTGCAGCTCTTGTTGTATGTCACATGACAAGTCAAGAATGTTATTTTTATGTGCAATAGCAATGAAACAAGATACATCCATTAATTTTTGCCTCAGCAGAAACTTGAAAAAAAACCAAAACCAAACTGAACAAACCCTACTTCACATTTTAAAATAACTAACTACTCTTAAACCATGCCTGTTTTCCTGTAATTTGTGCCTGCAGCCTTCTTCAGAATTTTTGTAGCAGCAATCACAAGTTGCTGTTCTCTGGAGTAGTGAAAACCCAGCAACAAAAGTCCTATGACTGAAGCGCCGGATCAGATGATCAGTTCATTCAAGATTAGAAACACAGTGAGAATAAAACCCATGCAATTACCTTCCCCTCCTTTGAGAGGCAGGGAGGGAAAGAAGGGATCAGTGTACCTGTAAAGAGGGCGTGGTAATGCAGACCCTTCTCTTTATCCTGATGAGAGCAGACATCAAATAAATATGCTTTGATTGGACCATCAATAAAATCAGCTGCAAAATCAAAAAGTACTACTCCCAGCATGGTAATGACTATTGCCCACGTCCGCTGCTTGTCTCTCTCATCGATGAAAGCTAAAAAAAGAAAAACACCCTCATTCTGACAGCAACAGTGCCATGCTCTGCAAAACCACATTTAGTCTTTCCTGATACCTGAAAATCTAAACAACGACTGGTTACGCAAGAGAGTCCAGTGACACCAGAATCTCACTGGAGAAGCAGCAGAGCTGAGTCTGCGCAGCGCTGAGCCGGGCCAGGGTCACTTACTGCCTTGAGTCAGCACATGCTCGGAATGCTTCAAGCTCAACAAGCAAGAGCATCACTATCCTAGATCTATTCCTTTACACCTTCAAGGCGTGCTCTGGTAGCCTAACACATGCATTTTGTAATACTTTCAGTTTATTCTCTTTGTCCAACCCTTATGTTGTTTTAGATAATCAAGAGCTGACTGCAACATTCCTCTCTGGGTCAATGAAATCAAGTATATTCAACATCAGTAATACCGAGGAAGAGAGAATCAATCAATCCATAAAACACATACCTCCCCCCACTGCCTAGTCAGCAACAACTTTGTATCAAGACTTTAGGAAGCTACATCCCAAACTAAAATGTAACAATACGGATATCACTCCTATTTGATTTTGCATGTTTCAGTTGCAAAAGAGTTTCCAAGCAGTTAAGGACTTTTGGTTTTCACTAGAACAATACAAGAGTCAAGCCAGTGCTGCAATAATTGAAGGTGAGTATTTTGAATACTAATCCATCTAAAATAGGGATGAGCAGGGATTCAGTTTGGGTATGTATTACATCACAAAAACAATACTATCATTTAAGCTAAGAAGGTAGATCTTAGCTCATAAAAACTTCTATGGCCTAAGAAAATCTTTACCTGTAGGAGCTTATCAGGCAGCCAAACCAACATGCAACAGACTGCAATCACATGCACAGACTACAGAACACTATGCACAGGGTACATAACATGCAGTGTTAGGATTGAATGTACACAGAGATTACAGTGCTCCCCAGCCCCCTCAGTGCACCCAAGTCACATGATACCAAATTTTAACCGTGCATTTTAAGAAAGAGAAGAGGAACCCCTCTCCTTTTTCTGATTTGAAAGTCTAGGACAAGTTTCGTCTGTCAGCACAGCGCATGCCCCTCACTCACCTGAGATCATCACGTCCCCATTGAGGTACAAAGCCATGCCTAACAGCATTATGATGCCCAGACCCAGAATGTAAGGTCGCCTCCTGCCCCAGCTACAGGTGCAGTGATCACTGGCTGAACCTACCACGGGCTGCAGCACGAAGCCCAGGATAGGGCTGATGAGCCACACGAGGCTGTAGAGGTTCTTGGGCAGCCCTACACTGAGCAGCACCGGCGTGACAAAGGCGGCCTCCACGGCATAGCAGAACTCCCGGCCGAACATGGCCATGCTGTGCATGACCAGCCTTCCCACCGCTCGCCTCCTTGGCACTGCTGCTCCAGTCCTCATCACTGACTGCCTCGGAGCCTCCTCCTTCTCCCTGGTGCCATCCATGTCGGCCTTGGCCACTCCAGAGGCGGGCAGGAGAGCCCCGTGGAAGCTCTCTTTCGTTAAGGTCATAGCTCCGGCTGCGAGCAGTGCTGTGGCAGGCTGGTGCTGCCTGCTCTGGCTGACATGGGGCCCAGATCATATGCTGGGTGGGATCGGTCTGTGCTGGGGGAGGGACTCACATACTTTCATGGCTCTGCGATCACAAGTTATGCCAGGAAGGGGGCGGGGAAGTGTGTGTTCACATTAGCTGATCTAAGCTTTTGGGCGTCTGCACTGCTCCCGACTATCCACAACTAAGGAATTACTGTTTACGCATGAAGCACACATATAACAGAACATACATCACATGGTCTGGGCACAGGATTAGCCTGACACAAAACTGTTCCTCTTGCTGTAAGATGGCAGCGACACCAGGAACCCAGTCCTCATCTTTCCATTCAGCAAACAAGAGCATCAGACATTCCGGGCTGATTAACCTGGGGGGGAAAAAAATCTGTGACTCTCTGGAAAAGGATTTTAACGCACTTCATAAGGATGAGTAAGTGGACCTATCCATTGCCCTGGAGCCTTAGAGGCAGATATCATGCTTGGCAGGAATCTGTCAAGCAGCAACTGATGAGTACTTTTACATATGTGTTGTGTACTGCCTTCAAATGAATGGATTATTTCTTGGCCTCTGAAAACAGAGAGTATCAGAATTACTTAGAGGGTTTTTTATAGTCTTACTTGCCAGTGGAAGGAAAGAAACCGTAGTGACCTTATTCAAACTGTACCTCTCAGGTTAGCTACCTGAGGAAGGCAGCTGATCCAACTTATCCTGAAGAAACACAAGGTTTTAAATTGACATCAGTAATTCTGGTTTCAAAACTTATCCATGATGGACATCACATTTGACAACGCTGATTTTTCTCCAACACAGTCAGATATATCTGGGACTAAGAAACTTGTCAAGTCCTATGGCAACGTGTATAATGTGACTTACACTAGACTATCAGCTGGAAACCCCAGGTGTTTTTGCTGATGATTTAGACAGCTTGCCAGGACCTACTAGATAATTCTTGCTTCCAGGCTGTGGTTTATGCAGTAGAATGTAAAAGGGTTTTTATGGTAATAATGTTGACATTTTTGCCACAACACCTTAAAATGAGCGAAAGTGCAGCTCAGCTTTGGAAGCCTTTGTAACCAACAAACCAATCTTCAAAATTATTAAAACACCCAACCTTTCATGTCATAACTCCTCACACATTGGAATTGTCCATATAACTGTATTAATGCCATATAACTAATTCTTTTAAAAAGCATATTTTCTTTTGTCTTGAAAGAGATGGTTTCAAATGACAGTTTAAGTTATAAGGAAATGAAAACCAACATGGAATAACCATTGTTTAAAACCTGCACAGCAAAGTGGCCTACCATTTTTCCACAAGGAGAGGAAAGGATTATTAGTTGGCAGATATTTTAAAACCAAAAAACTTTGATTCTGAATTTAGTTTCTAGCCAAGGTGATATTCTGAATGTAATGTATAATAAGGAGACTGCATTGAGAAAATGTAGTAAGGCTGTTAAATCATCTTTGAGATAACAGCTCTGCAGCACCACATAAAAGAATAGCATTAGTTAGACCAGGAGTTTCAGCATGATAAAGCAAATTAATTAATATGAAAAATAGATTAAAAAATCCCTTCTAATTCATGAATAAACAACACAATTCCTCACTTAAGAAGAATATAACTATAATTTATTAAAATAATTGCTTTAAAGTAATTACAACATGTATTACAAATCAGTGGTGTAACCAAGAACTAAAATAATCAAATCAAAGGATACAGTATTTAAACAACATTCTGAGAGGTTACAGGCTCTCACCAAGTAAACTGTAGATCATCAGAACACAACTATAGTATCACTCTAGACAACAGATCATCCAGGTACACAAGTACACAAGTCTCACTGTTTTCAATTAAATTCAAAATGTCAATAATTAAAAATATAAATTACTTAAAATCAATATTATGCCAACATTTACTTGTCATATAGTTCCATTTTATAGCATAAAAGCTTACAGTATCAGCCTGAAATTTATCTGATATGCATAGCCAGAGATTATAAACTAGCTTTTAGGTCCCTCGATTCTATTGTTTTATCAGAATAAAGTTTAGCAATCTCTTGCTTAGTAAACCCATATTCTAGAAGTATCTCTTCTGTGTGCTCTCCTACAAAAGGATCTCTTTTACATGATGGAACAGCAGGAGTCCTTGATAGAACAGGAGCAGGTCTAGGACTAATCTCTCCCGGATCATTTTTGAAAAAAGAACTTCTTTCTTTGTTGTGCTGATGTGAGGGAGCGTCCTCAAAGGATAAAACAGGGGTCACACAGGCATCAGTGCTATCGAATATGCTGCACCACTCAGCCTGTGTCTTTTGTGCAAATATGGATGCAAATTTTTTCTTCATTTCAGGCCAGTTGGAGAAACTCATCTGAGCAGGGAGTTCATCTAAATTTAGCCCAAGACCTGAAAGGAGAAAAGCAAAGTTTAACTATAGTTTATCTATAGCTTAGATAATTTAGTAAGTGCTTCTCACAACTAAGTGTATTCCTCAAGAAGATAATATTCTGCAGGCAATACTAGAGTCACTTTGAACTTTATTTGGGTATCTGTGCCAGGCAAGGAGCAGAGGAATAAAATGTTCTATGATACTTGCAATTAGACTAAACTGCATCAGCTACAGCCTTTTAAGTACTACCTATAATAAACACTCATTTGTATGAACATTTCACAGAAGCAGCAGCTGTCTCGAGGTAATAATGTCCTGAGAAAAGCTTGTATAATAGGTATCATATTCTCTACCTGGCAGTAGCAACACAGAAATCTGCTGAATGGATCCTGTACTATTGGGACACACAAGACAGATGACAGACTTTGGACCTAGTTAGCTCAATAACCCTGCTTTCCATCTCAGTTGCAAGGACCACCCAGGTATGCACTAAGCACATCCCCTCTGAGACACCAGAGCAAAGTATGGGCACACAGGCCTTGTAATCAATTGCCTGGACTAGGCAAGTCCTAGGTCTACCCCTGACCTAAGCATCCACATTCCTTCTCCCTGGGGAGCTTACATCTCTGTGCTGCCAGCTTCCAATACCTCTTTCTGTTCTCATGGATTCTGCTTTCTGCAGTCTCTGCTCTTTCATTCTGCTACTTCAAGGAGATGCAAAAATTTTTATCACTTAATGTAGAGATTATCTCAAAAAGAAGTAAAAAACAAGAAAGAGAAAAGGCACTTGAAGTACAGTTTCATATGGAGATAATACAGAGATATAAGCAGAATATATGATACCAAATAGAAATCAGAAGTGATGTACTGAATGCTGTTCTAACAGTCATATTTTGAAATTCAGGAGTATGGACACAGCAAGAAAATTCAGAAAAAGCAGGGATACAAAAGAAGCTAATCTGAGAAATCAGAAAGACTAGAAAACAACTATCATCATAATGCTTCACAAGTAACAAAAAAATGAGATTAGAAAACAGCAGTTCCCTGTAAAAGGCAAAGGAAATATAGAGCTCTGCAAAATTGAATTTAGAGCATTCTTTTTTCTATCTTTGATTATCTGATATCAGATTGATAATTAGACTAACAACTGTTACAGGCTTGGGTAATAGAGGGCTGTTCGAAGGCGGAATTTACGCAGACCTCCTCTTGTCTTTAGCTGTAGATAGGCAGAAAACACCTAAAATATCTTGTCTTTCCATAGCTTCCTTACCACTGAGTAAGGCAGATCTATTGCTGCTTAAACATAAAGGGAGAAGAAAGGGAGATAATTCCTTTTCCTCTGCTCCATAAGTTCTTTCTCACCATTCATAATCTGAATACAATATGCAATTGGGGCCCACAGTGCCCCCCCAGTTTAACACAGTGTTTAAAAATTTCACTGTTGATCACAAGATTATTAAACACAGTTTTGAAAATTAATAAATGCTTTGAAATTGCACTTGGGTACTTCAAAGGAAAACATACAGAAATTGCCAGTCTCAGACTCAGAAACACAGCCTTGCAGTTTCTCACTCTCAGAAGAAATTCATCACAGTCAAAGACAAAATAAGTATTCTCACATCTTATTAGAAATGCCTGTGAATACCAGGATAAATGATATTACAAATTATCAGTCCTTATGGTTTTATCAAGCCATGTGCACCGTAAATCACTGAACTTTCACTCTTGTGTCCATAACCATTCATGTAATCCTAAAAATGAGATCAGCTGAAGGTAACTCACACTGGCTGAATATCATGATTAGATACAAGCTAGCAGTATTTTCAAAATTAATTTTATTATTGATTTTCAAAGTCTTCTACTAGAGACTTACAGTGCAGTATAGTTTACTTATGAACCATGAGGTGAGGCAAATTTACCTTCCACAAAAGGGAAGTAAATACTCATTACCTGAGCATCTGTCTCAAAGCATGAAATCTTGTCAAGTGGAAACTTTTTTTCACAGTACTCATTTTCTTATTAAGTATGGTTTGATTTCTACCAGCCAGTCCAACATGAGCAGAGCTCTACCATTATCCCATTACACAATTATTTTTGATGATTGTGGCAGATGGGAAGTTGGCTGAGCCTCACTGCACATTCTCTGGCAAACTAGAACAATATGCAGAACCTGGAATTTAATATTACAGGCTCATTTTCTGCTGACCACTGAAGACTTCAGCTTTAAAAAGGATGAACTGAGAGCATTTAAGCACTCTAGCTTCTCATTTTCCAGCTTGTGCTCACCATTTGTGGTGCAGATGAGCAGACGCAGAGCAGGAGTGACTGACTCAACAAGGAAACTATTACATGGCACATAATTGTCTGGGTTACCACAGGAGCACAGACTTCACTCAGTGTAATCAAAAGCAAAGTATCTTTTGCACAGAATATCTTACAGAGCAACCACGACTTAGTTCCAAGTCTTTTTATGTAAAAATTATCATCTAGGGATTTTTGTATGGAAAAGTTCAGTCAATCTACTTTAGTACACCTTTGAAATTATTTTTGAAAAATGAAAAATTGTCTCCCTATAATGATGAAGCTTTAAATCTCCTTCAAATGCTACAGCTTTATTGACATATATCCCCACATTGCTTACTGATGAAGGAAACTGAAATCTCTATTTCTATAGGACTTCTTTGACAAACTCTACTAAAATCAGGCACTGACTTCAAGAGAAAGAAACCAGCAAAATTTATTATATAAATCAGTGAAGCTACTTTGGTATGTCAGAAATTGAAAGAGCTTTTTATATTATTTCAGTCATGCTATTTTAAAAGCAAAGTTTTGTTCAGGATTTTCTTGGTTTAACTTGCTAATTTTCTTTTCAAAAATGTATGGTCATAGCAGAGTCACTTTGAATTTATGTTGTCATAATATGACTGAATAAATTCATCTAGCATGGGAAACCTAAATTATGGCCTAAACAACAGCTGTAAGGTGAAGGCCATTGCTCTTTTTCAGACGAAAAAAAATTTGTTCTCACTGTGATAGGGAACTGAATTTCAGAATATCCCGTATTTCAGAAGAGAGTAGTGAATTTTCATTAAACTTATTAAGTGAAGTTTTTTCTCTGATCAAGGTTTCTGAAACTTAAGAATTTTTTAGGAAGTGACAGTTGATCAGGCCCACAGTACTACCAGGCAAATGCATCCATAGCTGTACTCCAAGCTGACATCCTCAATTACCAAAACTGCAAATGTTTTGATGCAGCAGGAGCCTGGCCCTCTGCAGTATTTGTACAATGTTTAAGGCTTATCATAATAAATAAATTAAAATAAAGCATAACATTATATATAACTGAGTCTAAAACATAATGATAAAACTGTTTGCCCATGTTGAATGTCTCAATAACAATGTGATATTGCACTCAGTATATCAGCAGATTTTTAACACAGTACACAATACTTAATAACAAAATGAAGAGTCTCTAGGAAATCCTTCATAATGATGAAAACTATGTTTTTTATTGGCTTAATTTTTTCCTTCTTTTTTTAATCAGAATACAAACAGGAGTACTGAAGTAGTATGAAAGGGGTACTGTAGAGTAGGAACAAGTCCAATACTTCAGTGACTGTCAGTGCCTTCCACATCAATGTAAGTGGACACTAAGCTCACCTTGTGTAACCGACTTTACACCATATAACTCAGAATCAAACCTTTACTCTCACCTGCTCCACAGTGTTTACTGCGTTCTTAACACCCCTTGTAGCCTGGCTGCAGCAAGACTAAGAACCTATTGCCAAAAAACAGAACAAACCTGCAGAAGCAATTCACAGGCCAGTTGAAAGACATTTTGTCTCTTGTTGAAAGATTAAGGCTCAACATTAGTAGGCAAATGTTTCTTCCATCAGATTTTCAACAGATGCCAAGGCATTTTAGCTATTTATTGTCTGATTTTTGTAATTATAAAATTAATACCAGCAAAAGGACTACAGCTCATCTGTTGATAGCAAATAGCCAATAGTGAGCCCAAAATACTTTTCTACTCCATCTATTTTACATAGCTTCAGTTTCTCACAAAGCCTTTTTGAAATTTATTTAACTAATAAATTTCTGGCAATTTCTGGCAATTGTCACTGCGGAGCACAATCTACAAAGAAAACAATATTCTCAAACTAATGTGCTCTATTTTCTTAAATTTGCTTTCCCTCTGCAGCCTCCTTAAGAACTTTTCTCACCATGTCATTAACTGCACTTGGTGCAGCACTGGGTTCCTGCAGGAGCTCTGCAAGGAAACACTGAACTGAACCAAAACCAAAAGGAAATCAGTTCTGCTTTGGCTAAGCAGAATTCTGTGAGCAGAGACAAAGCGCTTGGACATCATACCGCTTTCTCAATTCTTCAGTCTTCAAATTTCCAGCTGACATCTGCAACAACCATATCCTTGTACTCCCATTCTATGGGAGTGGCAAAACTAATCTACCCTTTGAATAGGGACAGAGACATCAAGCGGTTTTTGAATATATCTTATATGGAACAGCAGCAAATTGCTCACCAGCAGAAGTGACCAGAAACATGGAGAAAAGCTATGAAATGAAATGACAGAAATTGTAACTGGACCATACCATTTTAAACCCACATCAAAGCTGGAGTTAATGCCTGGAACAGACAACTCAGCCTAAGTCAAAGATCCTTGGATTTGTGAAAGAGCAATACAATTCTCACAGACACCTTTCTCTTTCCTATAATATTCAAAGGCTTAAATTCTGAATTTAATTTCTGCAATAGTTATCCCAAAAAGGAAATAATCCCTACATCACAGGAAGGTTCTGCTGTTCTAATTTAGTGCATTATTACCTCTGAGAGATTTAAATCCTAAGTACTGAAAGGAATAAATATTTCCTATGTGAAAATCTGAACAGATCACGATATGCATCTCAAACAAAATAACAAAAGACCAGTTACTTTAAATTCAATATTGTGAGAAAATCTTGAGTTTGGTCACTTACTTTAAACAACACACTTTTACAAAATAAACAAAGGAAACTCACTGAGTGTAGACAAGCAAAGATAGTGATACAATTAATGGCAAAAAGCAAAATTTCCTCAAAGACTGCAGCATATATGTTGAATTTTTAAATATGGCAGAAACAGACTGAAACACACGCAACAATGATTGCAGTTGTTGTCTACTTACAAGTGGATACACACCAATTCTTATTGCTGAAATAACTATTTTTGAAACCTCAGCTGTTAAAATCAAGCAACTTCTCTGCACTGTAAACATAAGGAGTACTTTCAAACATGAAAATGAAGTTGCCCGGTGTGGGTGCCCCAACATAAGCAGAAGAATTCACAGTTGTCCTAACCTTAAGCTCTAAATTTCTGAGAAATACCTGAAAGAAAACCAGAATTTTAGCACTTTCCTAAGCAAAGAGTCATCTAAAGAAGTCAGAAACCATCAGTGACCATGTTATATTACCTAGCCAATGGTTTCATCCATCACAGGCTTATCTTTAGATAACCTGGCTGAGAGAGAAAAGCCCAAGTCTTGTCCCATAACAATGATCAATAAAAGAAGGCAGGACTGTCCAGAAAAACTTGACAAGAGTCACAAACAGAACCACACTCCATTGCAGAATTTTGGTGCTTTTTTAACAGATTCTATCCCAGTCCTGTAGCTTAAGTGTGATTCAACTTAGTCTCCAAAGAACAAAATACTGCAGGCCATGAATACTGCAGGCCAGTGTTTGACCGCTTAAGCCAAACATATGGGTATTTGAGTATGCAGCCTTATTTTTTTCTCATTTGCTTTGTACTTAATACAAGTACAGAAGAAGATATTCATAAGAATTCCAAATTACTGAACTCCCAGGGAAAGGGCTTGCCCTTTTATTTTGATACAGTTTTATATTTACTTTTGTTCTTCAACTACTATACAAGGAAGAAAATCTCAGGGGACTAGATGAGAAAAACATTTCAAAGAACTGCAAATAATCAATGTGGAATGATTAATTACACTTTCTTTTTCAAGGCCAAGTTGCTTACAAATTGAGTTCACAAACAAGTTATTCTCAGGACAATTAGAGAAAAATGGAACATCCTCTTCAGCCAAGAAAGTGGCATTTCCAAACTTGACATCTAATCTGTCCAACATAATGCTGGACATGTCCCTGAGTCACTCCAGGAGCCTTCCTCATGTACTTCACGCAGCAGCATGTCCCAATTTAGATATTCCCCACAACTGCATGGACTTTTTTAAGAGAAGCAGCCATTCACAGCTACAGCTGCACAACTACCTGGGGAGCACCACAGGCTGCAAGATACAAAGCCAAAGCAAAAAGAACAAGCTCTCTTTGGGATCCTGCTCACCAAAGGCATACCCCACCTTACAACCCCGTAAACACAGGAAATTCAAGAGCTGCAGATGAGAACAATTGCTCACCCTCAACTGCCCAATGCCTACCCTGTCCCTGAGTAGTGACCACCCACCAATCTTCCTTCCAGTTTTATTTCTGAGCATCATGTCCTGTGGTCAGCTGGGGTCAGTTGTTCTGGCTGTGACTTCTTGTGCACTCCCAGCCCTCTTGCTGGTGCAGTGGGGTGAGAAGGAGAAAAGTCCTCAGTGCTGTGCAAGAGCACACCACTGCTCACCAGTTACTGAAACATCCCTGTGTAATGGCACTGCTTCCAGCACAAAGCCAAATCACAGCCCCCTGCCAACTACTGTGAAGAAATTCAGCTCCATCCCAGGCAAAAATAGTACAAATTGTAGCATGGATAAAATTCAAGGAATGCTACAATTCAAGGAATAATCAGGGGGGAAGAGACTGGGCAAGAATAAGGAACTACTCCCCTGACACGCCCACTGACTGGCCACATGAGCCGTGCATGAACAAATGTGGATCCCAAAACACTGGGTACACCCACTTTAGGAATCCTTTGCTGACATTCCTGTGAATATTCCTTTCTGAAACAATTTAAATAGGTTTTATTTTTAATTACAGTACAAATAATAGAAATTGCTTGAAATTCTATTTGCAATTGCAAAGAATTGGGTCTTTTTAAAGTATAATAATAATAATTTTTAAAAAGTGATTTGCAGAAAAAGTTTTTTAGTGCTTCAGGGACATCATGAACTACCATTACAGTAACTCCAAAAGAAAACTTGCAATTTAATTGTAGTTGCTGGGGGTGAAAAAGAAATAAATTAATGGCTAGAAGAAGAAAGTAAATTAAACTGTTACACAACTACCCAACCAGCTTCAGGAAGTGTTCGGCTTTTACAAGAAATCACATTTCCCATTTCTTAGGAAGAAGTTTTTTACTGAAAGAGTGATAAAGTACTGGAATGGTCTGCCCAGGGAGGTGGTGGAGTCACCACCCCTGGATGTGTTTAAAAAAAGACTGGATGTGGCACTGGGTGCCATGGTTTAGATGAAGTGTTGGTGCATGGGTTGGACTCGATGATCTTGAAGGTCTCTTCCAACCCAGTGATTCTGTGAACCATGCATCATGAATCAAAACCAACTGTGAAAGAATTCACTCCGTCATGCTTTGCTGTTATGAAACAATTGCTCCAACCTACTCACCTTTTATTAACTGCTCATAAAATTTAGGCTCAATGGCACCCACAGCCATGAATCTTCCATCAGAGGTCCTGTAGGTTTCATAAAAAGGTGCACCACTATCTAGCAGGTTTTCACCTCGAGGTTGGCTCCAAAGTCCCAAACTTTGTGACTTCCACAGGAAAGAACCTAGGTATGCTACTCCTTCTACCTTGAAGATTTAGAGGGGAAAAAAAACAACAAAAGATCCAGTAAATTAATTGGCATGTTACCTAAATTCTGTATAAAACAAAGCAACAAAAAGCTATTATCAGTTCTGCCTTTTTCTAAGATTTTTAATGACAGAACCTCTGGTAGGGTTCTGTCATTAACCATTTCTTAAAATTTTCAATTACTGTTGTGAAATCATATGCAAAATCATCTAGAATTAGAGAATAAGAAAGAACATAAATGTAGTCAGGCAGCTTCAGATGGACAACACACTTTCAACGCACAAAGTCTCCTCATTTAGCAAGTTTAGAGAATGAGTGAGTAATTTCAAGTGATGAGACAAACTTCTTGGCTCTATACAACATTAAGCATCAGACAGCTATCAACACCTTCTAAACCTCTCGAAACAAGGTATCTGTACCAGTCCCATAAATACCAAATTTGGAGGAAATAAAATAAAATCTCCAACACTAAGTTACAACAAAAAACTATTCTCCCACTCTCATCATTGGCAACTACACACACAGAGCAACAGAATCTCTACATAGACAAGACTTTGATGAATACAGTGCTAGAAAACATGATTAATCCCATTCCAAATTGCTACCCAAAATTTTGTCTTTGTGCAGTACACCTAGATGAAAATTCAGTTTGTTCAGCTTTTCAGGTTGTGCTAGTCTTTCAAAAAAAAAAAAAAATCACATCCAACAGCTTTGCTAATCAGCACAATTAATTTTCTTTCAAATTGAAACTGTATTGACATTTCTGTAAGCAAAGATAAGCCAGTTAATAGTGTATGGCCAGAAACATACCAGTAGAACAGATTAAAACCTGAGCTGTATTATTCTGAGTATCACTTGATTCACGCATTTTCAGCTGCATGAAACTAACCTAATACTGTCTGTAGAGAAAAGCATGGATGCTGTACCAAAAAAAAAAACACCCAAAAAAAACCAAACCAAAACAAACAAAAAAAACCCAAACCCCCCCCCCAAAAAACCAAACCAAAACAAAAAAAAAAAAACCACACAAAAAAAACCCCAAACCAAAACAAAAAAAAGTCTACTAAATTTTCATGCAGAAAGATCTATTAGTTTATACCTTTCTATGCAAAAATTTAATACATGCAAATTGCTGAAAGACGCAGTCAAGAGGGGTTCTTCATTTAATGTGTGTTACTTGTGCTCTGCTCTCGTACTGCTTCAAGGACAGGAATGCTTCTATCCTCACATGTTAAAGTCAATTAAAGTGCTTTCATATAAAAAAATACTGCCTACATTCATCTACATATCTGCAAAATTATTGCAAGAATGTTAAAAAAAGTTTGTTTTACTAATAACCTGAACTTGCACTGCTTGTATTAACAAAAAATAATACTACACAAAAAGCACTGAAAGTAAGGATAATAAAAGATGGGGAAAATAGTAGAATAAGCCCTAACTAAAAATTAAATTTTGGTGCTGACAAAACTCTTAGTCAGCAGCTGTACAATACCTATGTGCTACTCACCCAGGAAACGCTTAAAAGAAAACAGCACATCTGTTTTTTACTGGTATAGGAAGTTCAGAAATATTCCTGTCTGGACAACTGGACAGCTAGGTTCTGCCTGAGGCCCATCACAATTCAGAGACAAGTAAAAGAAGTGTCTTAACATCTGCACCAGACCTCCAAAGGCATGTGAAAATAACACCACACACTCACTAATGTGGTCACCTTCTTTTACAACATGAAAAGGGTAACATGAAGAGACTCCACTTAAGTCTAATTGCAGAATGATTATAAGAGGAGTTATATGTTTCATGTCTCCCTCATGTTAGAGAACATCTGCAGTCTCTGAAGCAGGCTCAAGAATCCAGAGGCATCACCCTAATGGGTGACCTGTCTGCTCCACAAGCCTTCTGTTCTTTCCACAGACTGAAAACAGCTCCAACAAAAGTGGGAATGAATCAACACCAACCTCAACTCTCCTTGTGACTAATGAAAGCTTCTAGGATGTGGGAATTTTGGTTTTGAGTACCTCCAGGCTGAGAAAAACCTGGAACCTCAGTCATCTATTGCATTGCTAAATGCTCCTGCCATGAGACTATTATGCAAGCTATCACTACCAGCATGCTTTCCTGTGGCTGTCTTATCACAAAGAATGAGTTATGCTCAGTCAGATGCCCACCATCAGCAAAAGGTTCTGTGGCTGAAACTCTAGTGAACCCCAACTGTGGCCCTGACTCACATGCCTCTGTTCCAGTGTGGTGCAAAAATGCAGAGGTAAAATTCTGTGTCACATATCAGTGTTCACTCCACGTGGCAACAATCTGGCTTCCTGTAAGATAGCCATGATCCTTTCCCTACAGGGTCAATGAGAAGGGACAGCAACCAGCAGGAACCAATTCAGGCCAGGCACCTAATTCTTCTGAGACAGACAGATGAAATGCAAGACCCAGTGTCTAATTTTTGCACAGTGCAGTTTCTACTGAAGAAAATTCTACCATGTGTCTAAGTCTTTAACATATTCAGATTACCTAAATTGTACATCAGCTTAAGTAAAGGATCTCTTAACAGAAAATAGTCTTAAAACAGCTGAAGTGCTGCAGTGCTGTGATTTTTAAAACAATTTCTTCCAACAAAAAACAAACAAACAAACAAAAAAACCCCAAAAACCCAAAAAAAAACCAAAAACAAAAAACCCAAAAAAACCCAAAAAAAAACCCAAACACAAAAAACAACCAAACCCCAAAAAACTTTAGGTGTAAAACCAGGCTCATCCACCAGTCAATTTACAGGAGTCTTTACTGCTGATGATGCAAGAATGATTTTCATCAACTGTGTCACTGAAAGTCTATTCAAGAAATAAGGAATATGACCAAGTGCCAGGTAAAGTACATTCTGTGGTGCTGGACAATATTCCGTCCATTTCACAGGCCACCAGGCACATAAACTAGGAACTGTAAATTCCACAATTCTGATGAGACAAGAAAAAATTAGAAGAGACCATTTTAAGGGCTTAAGAAAGCCCCACAACACATTCCAATCCAAATGAGCTGCAAATTTCATTAGAATCTTAGCAGACTTAACTGATTTTTCTTCTAAAAAATTCCCTTAATTCTCTGAATTATGATAAGGAAAATTTGATAATACTACAAACTACAAGAAGTATCTTTTTCAGTATGTGAAGACTTGTCACAATTCTCCACAGTTTTTCTTTCACAAATACACAATCTCCTTCAATTCTTCTTTTAGGTAATGTTTTTAGAGTCATAATTTTTGTTGTGCTACTTGGGCTTCCTCAAATTAGCAACTTTGAAAGATGATGGTCAGCATCTGAAACATTATTTTCCTGAGACTTCATAAACATTGAATAGGTTAGAATAATTGCTTCAGAAACTTTGCTGGCTCTATTTCCTGTTTATACATCGTAATACAGTACGTATGTGTTTTGTAGCAGCATGATATTGTTGACTCATGTTCAGCTTGTGACTACTACAAACCCCCAGGATTGTTCTTTAGCCAATTGTTCTCTTACTGCATTTGTGCAGCAAATTGTTTCTGCCTACAAAGGACTACAGAGCAGCAATGTCCATGAATGGCAGCCAGTTCTTTCAATCTGAAAAGGTCATTTTCAATTCTAACCCAAGTCCAGCATACTTGTAGTCCTTCACATATGTGTACCATCTGTAAATTCACTAAACACAGTCACTCATCCATCATTCAGCTTATTGATGAAAACAAAGTAAAAAAAAAAAACCCAACAAACATCTCCACTTGTTAAGTTTTTCATTTTGATAATCAACTACTAAAAACTTATGTTGCATTGAAAACATTAGTCCTATTTTGCACTGTTCCCATAAAATTTTAATCTAGACCATAATGCCATGGACTGCTTCTGAGAACATCATGTGATTTGTAAAAAAATTACTGAAGTCAAGAAATCCAATCTCTTGCTTCTCTACTCTCTTCAAGACCCCTTCAACAAAGGGATTTGTTTAAATTAATGTAATTTTTTTTCAATTTATATTTAAGGCCAAACCTTAATCTTCACTAAGGTACAGTGCCTCAAACAGAGGTCAAATTTTAAGTGCAACATTCTTCAAAAAGAAAAACGGAAAAACAAGAGAGGAACAACAACTGGACATAACAAAAATTTCAAAGATTAATGTCAATAGCTATTTTTCCTCTGTGGGTAAGTGGGTGGCCTTCCAGTGGAAAAATATTCATTATTAAGCTAATTTAGCCTTTCATTTATTTTACAGCACACTGACAAAGTGTTTGAAGTTGACTTCATGGCAATGATCCATAGGCAGTGTAACTACCCCAGGGAACAGTGTTTCTACATAAGATATGACCAGGAACAAATTCATAAGAAGATGTATCTTGAATAAAGCTAATGCAATTTTTACTCCAAGAGTATTGTCATTTTTGCTGTTACACAGTAAGCCAATTGTTTATTACACACCCTATCTCTATATACCACACTTATTCTTCAAATATATAGAGCTAATACTTTGTGAAGAAGGCAAACAGGGAAAAGCAGGCAGAGGGGAGAGGCTGCACTGTGTGTTCCATGACATAAGGATGTTATGGCAGCAGTGATCCATGAAAATTGTTTGCATGTGAAGGAATAGCCATTTTATGAAATCACTCACTTTCCCTTTCCCAACTTCTCAATTTTAAACCTTACAATCTCCTTCCTTTCCCATATTTAGAGTAGGAGAACACTCAAGCAAGTCTTAGAAACCCCAAATTCCCTGAGAACAAGCTTACCATACTTGCATCAATGACCTGCCCTTTGCCAGATTTGGCACGTTCAAAGAGGGCTATGACTATACCCAGTGCACACATGACACCTCCACCAGCAAAATCAGCCAGAAGATTTACAGGTGCATAAGGATTTTCATTCTTTCTACCCAGCTTTGACAGCACACCTGACAAAAGAGAAAACAAAGCAAAGATAAGCATAAAATTATTACAAACATTCATTTCTACAATTAAAAGTTTTTTTTCAAACCATCCAAATAAATAAGTCATAAAGCAATCTTCTAATGTTTTCTATTTCTGCTCGGCTGACTCTTTATTCACAAAAGAGTGAAAATATATGAAATCACATTAGCGAAGATGTAATTAATTAAAGAGATTAACAAAACTCTCAGATAAACGTTGATATTTTGACTACAGAGGGACAAAATTTTATTTTAAAAAATCCAATCCTGTGTGCAGTAATTCTATATTAGTACTTTGTACATGCATTGAATCTCACCCATAAAGAGGCACTATGTATATGTCTCAAAGCTACTTTGATAAAGTGTCCTTCTTTGAATATTTTAAAGTAAAAATGCAGATTTATAGTCTTATGTGCTCATAAAAAATGAATTAATAATCATAACAAAGGATGTCACACTGACAACTGTGTTTCAGTCCTAACCCCCCTCTCCAACTACCTTTGGGGAAAAAAAGGTTGCATATAAGAACAGGTGGCTAACACAGGAAGGTTATCTCTGATTGCATGCAATGCAAACACAGGGAACTTATGTTTATGCCAGTAATTATGCAGAAACAAAGGGAATCAGAGCAAAGGCTAAGCCAGTTTACTTTAGTTAGAGTTTTGAATTTGTTAGCATTTCTCTGCCATCCTGAACAACTTCTTTACTGTGACCTTACTCTTCATAGCTGCCTCACAGCGATTCCCTTTGGGCAAGCAAGAAATTGCAGTGTGATCATCCCTCTCCTGTGTCTGTGGCATGAGACTTGCAGAATACATGGTCAGAATTTCCTGAGAACTGCATGGTTCTGATGCACTGTTTAATTAATAGTCTACTGCACTTCCTATGGGCAACAGAGTGCACAGTATAAAAGGTTTCCAAATCCTGTAGGGCAGAATTAAAACCCCTGCTGCTGTCTAAAATCTTCCTTTTAATGGTTTAAACAGTTGTCCCAGGCACCAGAAAATTAATATATTGACTTCTTTAGAGTTCCTAACACAAAATATTTTTTACTTAAAGGAAGCCAAAGCTCACTAGGAACATACTCATAATATGAGATCTCATTTTTGAGAAATGACACCTCTCAAACACCTTGCTCTATTTCCTTTTAAAAGGTAGAAAAACTTGATTTGTGAAATTACAAGCAAAATTATTTTAGGAAGTTATTACTAACCAAAACACTACTGATTAAATCAGCTCCAGAGATAAAAATCACTCTATTTGTAAACCAGAAAGTACTACAAACCAAGGTAGGGATACCATGGTGCTTCTGTACCAACTCTTTCCCTCCACTAATAGATAAAAATACCCTAATTCTTTGAAATCATCTTAACATGAAGTCAAAGTTTTTCAAACGAGACATATTTTCTTTAATCTTTTCTACTCTCTAACAACTTTTTATGAGGGAAGACTGAATCCATCTCTAAAGAAATTTAATTCCATAACATTATGACTCCTCATAGTAGCAGATACCAGATCACCACGTTTGCATTGTCTCTGCTCTGTCCCTTTCTTAGGACTACAAGAACTACTTAATCCAGTGGGAAGCCAAGAACTTTTGGGCCACTTTCTCCCCTCCTACACAGGCTCAGAGATGCACTAGTGACAGAAGAAGTGTGAAGAGCAGGAGGTAGGGCCATGCATGGATGGGCAGCACCTGAGGTGCATATTTTGTTTCTGTTTGCTACTGCATACTTGCAAAACCATAGCACTTAAAACTAGCATAATGTCCACAACACCTTACTGAAATGTAGCATTTCCACTTTATTTGAAGTCTACTTCCTTTCAGTTGGTATCAGTGGAGACATATTCACTAGCAAAAAAGCACCAGATCTCAATTGTCTTGTGCTGCCTAGTTTTTCTTTGCTCAAAAAAATCTGCTCACAAGCACATAAAGTAATCTGCAGCCCTTTCAGGATTATAAGTATACAGAGTTTCTAGGAGAGGGGCACTGAAGAAAGTATTCAGTCCTCTCTTCAGATAAATATTCGGATACTTTATTCAGATAGAATAGCACAAAGGAAGCAAAATAATGTACAGCCTGGGAAGACATGCTGATCCAGACTGTAACATTTTGCTGCTGCTGGAAAAACAAACAGCCTGTACAGTACATGCTTCCTCGTTTCGTGTGCTGTTGGTTGGATCCTTCATTGAACTGCTTTACCTTAGTAACTTGGCAGAAAACATCCTCATTTCTTCTGACCAGTTTTTGATTTGTGAGGAAGTTCACAGAGAGGCTAAGAAGCGCCAGAGCTGACTGAAAGCATCAGGGAAAGGAAAGCCCCATCTCACTGACAGCGACACTTCAGATCAGCTGTCTTATCAGACTGCACCTCAGATAATTTGGAGCTATCTGCTTTCAACAAGTTCTTTAGTCTTGATCAAAGGGAGGAAATATGTTTTATTTAACAGGAAATTTTACAGCCTACCTGATAAAGCCAAGTAATTGATGTCATGACCTGCAGACTTGGCGTACTCTCCTGTCTGGCCAAAACCAGTAAGTCTAGCATAGATGAGTCTGGGATTCTCCCGTAGAAGGACCTCTGGGCCAAGCCCAAGTCTTTCCATGACACCTTAAAAAGACATAAGCAAGAATTAAAATTCACATTTAATAATACTCAAAACATAATGTCTCAAAGTCAGATTATACAACAGCAGAATTCAACTGCACTTTATGAAGTAGCACATTCTACTTCAGTGTCCATGTTACAACATGAACATTATCAATTACTAACATACTGCATAAATTTTTAATATTAACCAAGTGGAAATTAGGCTTCAGAGATCTTTTTTTCAGTTTTTATTCCTGTTTTACTTCTCCAAAAGACTGACAGAAAACCATGTACCACTGGACGAGAGAGAAAGCTACCAAGCACTTGTAAAACAAGGAAAAAAGAGAAAACTCCTACATTTTCTGAATTAAAATCACTTGAAATTTCATCTGTATTTTACTGGAATATACCTTCCTCACCATTTTTTTAGTACCTCATGTTCCTGTGTGTTTTAACTCACTGATGTGACTGGACCATGCCACTGTTCCACAGATGATCTGTCTGAACCACACACCAATAAATGTGCTCTTTTTTTAACACAGGGAAAAAGGAACTTTTAGAATCAGTGATGTATAAGTTGAATCAGCATGGATTTACAGAAATCAAAGCTAAAATTTAATCTTGCAGTTCTAAAACAGTGGTTTTAAGAGAAGAAATTTGAATTGCAAATGAATAGTACTTTCTTACTGGTTCAGTGCACTTTGGTCAGACTTTTACCAGTGGTCTATAATGGCACTGCAGGGCCACATATTTTGGAATTGAAGGGATAACATAATTTCAATGCCTGCTCCACCCCAGAATCTGTAATTCCAGCTTGTTTCACATAACAAATCCATACTTTTTCTACATCACCAATTTCATTCAGATCCATTTCTGCTGTACTACTTACTGGGCAGCGGCAAGTGATTACTCCCAAGAAGAAAGCAGTGAAATTTGGCAAAAGGCATGACTTTCAAATGCACAAGTGGAAACAGTGTGATGAATAACCCCTCTGGTGTCACAAAGTTATTGTTGTAAGGTCACACATGCCTTGCAAGAAACTGTTCTGCAGCTTGGGCCCTCACCTTCTCACTGCTTTCCAGCAGTCTCATGATGGGTCACAGATTTGCTTACAGCCCCTTACAACCTAGAGTCCAGTTACAAAATTGCCTGTACTTCCAACTGTGAAAAAACCCTGCAAGTGCTCATAAAACCAAAGAAAACGAAATTTCATTAAGGAAAAAACAGGAGACAAGCTTTAAGGAAAAAGTGAAATTTAACTTCTTCTTTTTTTTTTCCCCTCAGCTTCTGGGGAGTAAAATAAACAAGGTAAGGTAAAGTAAGAATTAGCCCATTTTCTGAAGAAAACTAATTACTTGTGACACGATCTGTTCATGATGTATGATGTCTAACCAACAAAGCCTCTTATTTCTAAACTGTCTGTAAAATCTCCAGAACACTTCAGCTAGATCCTCAATGAAGCATGATTTACAGAATGGTTTGGGTCGGAAGGGATCTGTAAAAGCCTCTTACTCCAACCCCCTGCTGGGAGCAGAGGCATCTTCAACTAAATTCATGTACACAGAGGCCTGTCCAACCTGACCTTAATGGCAATTTTTCTTACAGAACAGCACCCTCAAGGAGCACCCAGGGATACTGACAACAGGTGAGTACCTGTGTATTTTTTTAATAAATAAACAGAGAGAACGTGAAAAACCTGAAATGTATATTGATCTTAAAATGGCATCAATTTTGCTACTGAGAATCAGATGTTAAGACCCCTATCCATGGTAAATTAGTAATATTCATACTGTAATTAAAAAGGAACTTTCTCTTTAAAAGAGAGTTTTGAAAAACAGAAAAACTCTGTAATTGAGCATTTGAAGAATTTGACTTACTTTAACCTAATGTTAAAAATGGAAAGTACTTGCAAAAACACAAGGAAGCTTTTCATAAAGTAGATTTAAGACTGGGAGGAAGAGATCATTTGTAGAACGCAACTTCCTACAATTAAATGATGTTTAAAGATGAAGACAGTAGTTCATAACCTGGATTTGATCGTGAATCAGAGTAACCCTGTATAACAGAATCATACCACTCTAACATATACAACTTTTATATTCCTCTCCCTGGAATATGTGCTTTGTAAATGTGTCCCCACAATATCAGATCTCCTGTCTTCAGAGGAATTGTAAGATCAAACTGACCGGCACAGCAACCGGGAAGTGAGTTGCACTTTAGCAACAGGCCTGGATATCACACAGGATGGTGCCCCCAGCTCGGTGTGACCCCTCTGCTCGGACACCCTCCTGCTGGTCCAGGGCTCCAAGCCCGGTGTGACCCCCTCGGCTCGGACACCCTCCTGCTGGTCCAGGGCTCCAAGCCCGGTGCGAACCCCTCGGCTCGGACACCCTCCTGCTCGTCCAGAGCCAAGCCGGGGGCACGGCCCTGTCTGAGGGCCCTCGGCGGTCCTTCCCTGCGGTTTCACATGGCGGCTGCACGGCACAAATCCGCCACACAGCACGAGCCCCCAGCGCCTCCAGAGCTGCTCCCTGCCCGCTTCCCACTCACCATGGCAGAGGCCACAGACAGGCGGGAGCCCCTCAGCACAGCACCCCTCGGCCCCGCAGCTCCAACCCCCCCGCTCGCCCCCACCCCGTACGGGCCGGGCTGCCGCGGCCGCAGCGCCGCCCCGGCGCGGTTCCCCGGCGGCCGAGGTCCCTCACCGTGGCGGAAGGGCTCGATGAGCACGTCCGCCCTCCCGCACAGCCGCTTCAGCACCGCGGCGCCCTGCGGCTGCTTCAGGTCTAGCGCCAAGGAGCGCTTCCCCCGGGCCTGCACGTCTCCGTGCGCTGAGGCCGCGGAGGACTGGGACAGGCGGTCGACTCGCACCACCTGCGCCCCGAAGTCGGCGAGGATCATCCCGCAGAGAGGCGCGGGCGCTAGCCCGGCGAGCTCCAGCACCCGCACCCCGCTGAGCGCCATCGCCACCGCCTGCTCCGCCGCTGTCGAGCGCACATACATCGATCGCGGAGGCGGCACGGGGGCCGCCCCGCCCGCTCTCGCGCGGCCCCGGGGACCGGGCGGGCTCCTGCCGCCCCTCGCCCGCGGGCACCGGCTCTGCTTCTCCGGGTGTTTCTTCACCCCGAGCCCTGATCGCCCGCGGGCGGCTCTACTACCCTCCGCTGCGGCTCGCGGTGAGGAGGAGTGGGCATTCTCTTGGAGCCGGGATCGACAGCTGCTCTTGGGGGAATTTCCCTGTCCGACCATCCCGGAGCCAGCCGCCCAGGCCGTCAGACCCGCACCACCTGAGCTGGGACTCAGGGCCCTTGGCAGCTGCACAGGCCCCCACACTCACACTAGCTCTCCCCAGGCAGAGGCTCAGACGACCGAATCTTCAAAATAATTTAAACGTGATGCAATAAGCAAACAACAAAGAGTGATCTGCTGCCTCCAAGTAGGGACCCCGAGCAAAGGAAACCATGGGCTTTTACACCCCTACAGCCTAAGGGCAGGAAAGTCACAGAATCACAGAACCATACAGGATGGAAGAGACTTCCGACATGGTCAAGTCCAGGCTTTGAAGTCTGAGGCTGGGTGTCGTTGTCTGCAGCCTGTCTTCTAGCCGGGCCGCAGGTGCCTGTGTCTGCTGCTATGGAAAGGGTCAGCAGCCCTTGGCCTAGGGCTCCAGCCATGCCCGGGGCACCTGCGCGGGTCAGAACCCACACAGCCAAGACCCCCAGGTCATTCAATGGGATATTAGCAGGACACGTGATTAAAACTTGGGGTTTCATTTCACCAGATGCTTCTTTAAAGACCCTGGCCCTATTGTTCTTGTGGCATCAGCTGCTTACAGGAACAGATATAAATCCAGAAAGGGTAATGAAATTACCCTTTGTATTGCATTGTATTGACACAGCTTTTCAAACTTAGGCTCTGCTCCCAGTATTTCAGGTTACCAGGAAGTAGAGTAACCCATGCTGACATTAGACATTTCTTTAAATTGTTTAGACTACAAAAACCTGCTAATTTGAATGCAGAAATTTTTCTCATTCTACAATAACAGGTCTGTTGCCAGAATACCCTTCATTTTCTGTGCAGACACCAGGTCTGTAATGCAGGCACTGATTATGTCCTCTACTATGGTGCCACCCACAAGAAATGGCCAGGAGAAAAGTATTTGCATTTTCATTCAAATGAAGCTGGCTAGTTTTGTTTGTTATCCATCTCCCTTAGAGACACTACTCCATGTAAGGATTTTGTTTTCACAGACATTATGATACTGTGGCACTGTGTTTCTCTGACTAATTTTCAGTTTCATTTGTCCCCTCACACCTTCAGGTCTTGGAGTTTGTATTGAATACAAATGGGCAATTTCTGTTGTGTCACCTTTGATTTCACCTGATGCTCTTTAGTTTACCCCATCTAAATAACACCTTAATCACACACTGGATAATGTCTAGATTATGCTATGGTTTAACTGAGCAGTCCTTTGCACCTGCTGTTTAGTTGTCATCAAGAATTACAGTGAGTAATCTGTGGCAGAAACATTTAAGTCAGAACCCCATTAAGTTATTTCAGTTTCAGGGAGGTGAGGGCAGCATTTTATGAGCGTTGACTCCAATTTAAAAAATTGGATTTTACCAAACCAAAAAATAAACAGGCATGAGAGAGAAACAGATATTCTAATTAACCATGAGATGAAGGCTAATGATTTGAGTCCAAGAAACTCTTCTGAAGCAGGAAATTGGCCAGCAGAAAATATGTGCTATAAACAAGGAGACCTTCTCTACCATGGGCTTGCAGTGTACAAAAAACGGTGTGATGTTCATCTATGTGATGCCATTTAATATTTCTCATTAATAAACAGCAGCAAGCAGAAGGGCATATGAATTCATCATTGCAGGGGTAATGGCTATAGGAAAGGAGTTTTGGGATTGAATCCACACTAGCTTGTGTGTGCTTTATTGTATTACATTGGTGAGTTGCTATATGTGTCATCTTGTGAAATTTATCTTTCACAGTTAGTGTTAAAAGACTGAAATTGTTTTTACTGGGAGTTATACCAATATGTCTTGCAGAGGTGTAGGCACTTTTGCAATGCACACTGCATAACAGACTTTTACATTTGGTCTCAGATTTGTTGATTACAATTACCCATACATGTCAGTCCTTTGGAAAACTACTAAGGCAGCAATGTGAAGTTACAGCTGTACACAAAGTCTGGATTCTCCTCTTTCACATGTATATTGTTTACAATTTAGTCTGTCTTAATGCATGACTAAAGAGATACTGAAATCTGTACAGGAAAAAGCAAAAAATACATTTATTATAATAAATAATAAATTTATAATAAATTTATTGTATACATTTATTATATTTCAAATCTTGGTAACTAAAATTGCCTGAAGATGTAAGTAGCAAGTGAAATTTCTCTACTAAATTGAAAGATATCTGCATTAAACTGAAATTGAGAACTTTAAATATTCTCATGGAATTTGATGTCCCAATTTGTTTTGTGTCCCAAGCTTGTCAAAGCTTTCAAACATGCTTTATCCCAAAGCTTGGCTTCATGCCTTGCCTGAATAGAAGCTGTGCTCCATTCATAACACTTGATAGCCACAGAGATGGTGTGGGTGATACTCTGCATTTCTAACCTCAAATCTTGTGTTCTGACAGACACACTGTCCCTTGTACAATGTTCTTGCCAAATGCAGCACCTTAATCTCTGCCATATCAACAGATTCATCACTTTGGAGCATCACTTTGCTTTTCTGTGTTTCTGTCCTTCTGTGTGAGTGGATTTGTGCACTGCTGGTCTCCCAAGTGTACATCCTGCCACTCAGCGGCAAAAAAATCTATCCTGAGGTCATTATGTACTTCTAAAGCAGCTGTGAATTCATGCTACTTGAAAATCTGTCTGTCTGAAATCATGAATTACAGATTTAGAAATAAAAGCTCTGTCTCATCCACAGAAGGTAATTGTTTAAGCTGCCCTGTTCACTAAAATAGACATATTCTTGAAAAACTACAGTTTGCAAGTTTTTTTAGTCCAGTCAGTCATTGAGGTGGTGATCTGTCCCAGCTGCACTGAACAGGCATTGCCTTTAACTTTCACATTGTCAGAAATTTGCCCCCTCCTACTCTGGTAAGTAGGAGTTTCAGATTACCAGGATTACAGATTACTGATGCCTGTGATGGTGGTTTCTGTACTTTGGACCTCAACCCTTGTACCTGAAGCAAAATATTTTTCTTTCCTTTGAGACACAGCATATGGTATTACTGTGTTTTCATGATTTAGATGAAGAGAATGGCAAGAAACTTTATATAGTTAACCCTTATTTTTGGTAATGAGGAGAAAATAAATCCTTGAGTTTATTATTAACCAGTATTGTAGAGGCTGGAAAGTCTAGACTGGGATTATTTCCACATCTTATTTGCCTGAATACTAAGCTTGAGGTCTATGCTGGACGCCACATGAACTGCTGTTTAGCCACCCTGCCCTAAACTTACCTCCAGTGAGCCATTCCTGCCAGATAATGCTGTCGGCCAGAGACAATTTCTCCTGCATTGCTAGGGCAATGGATTGAGAAACCTTTATTTTTATTAACTATTTCCATCATCTTGCCCATGAGCCATTTACTATGTGTCTTACAGCATACCTAATACCTGTTATTTATTTTGTGAGTCTTTAATGATTTGACAGAACAAGCATTCTGAGGAGCCGGTCATCTTGGAGGAAAGAAAATGTTGATCTGAAGTGATGCAGTATCTGAAAATTTTTCTTTAAAACAACCAAGCTTCTACTATTTTCTAGTTTAAAAAATGAACATGAGACAAATTAAATTCCATCCAGCACTTCCAGCTGCAGACCAGGTCTTGCACATGGCAGAATGGTACAATCTCTGAATTCCAATTTCCTGGCCTGAAATTCTAGTCTTTGCAGACTTCCTTGACTTTCATCATCTTTACTATGCTGTAAGAGCCTGGAGTGTTTTTCTATCAAAAAACTTTCAGGATTGAAAAAAAAACCTCTTAGAAACTATTCTAAAATGAAGGTAGCTGCAGTTAATTTAATTCTGCCGATCTTTCTTACATATTAGCGTTCACTATTTTCTACAGCAAAGTCACTGTGTTAACTGTACATTTGGATGGAGTTACTAAATGAAGATGTTCTAAATATTTTTCTTCTTATCACATTCCATTATATGCGCAAGTCCTTATTCAGCAAGAATCTTATACTTGCTTCTGGACAAGGCCAAAGAAGTAGCATGTGACAAGATGATGGGAGATCCCATCATCACCATGAGACATATTCACATGAAACAGAAGCTGAGATGTCAAAGATAATTTGAACATGGATGTTTCCACTCTTGGTGTTACAGCAATGTGATTCTTTTTAAAAATTGATTTTTGTGGATTTTTTTTTAATGTCTGATGGACTGTTTCCAGAAAAGCAGGGAAATAGCCCTCAATATGTCCAATTTTTCAGCAGTTGATACAAGGAGTCTTTGTTTAATGAAAGCTTGCCACACGTGGGTTTTATTATTCTGTGAATGTGTTCATGCATAGCTTGCTCCGTTCCAAATGCAGATGCACAAAATTGATCCTCTCCCACTCTCATCCTTAAGTCTTCATGTCAACATCTGTGCACTGAGTTTATCAGTCCAGTGGCAGAAGACTGGAAATTAGTAGAGGGCTGCAGATGCTCTATTTCTTTCTAATACTGTGTGGTTTGGCCCAAGAACTAAAGGAGCACTCTCCCTTTGGTGTAAGAATGAACCTGGTAATAAGAAGAGGTGCACCTTTTATAAAGTTCTTTTCATTTATAGGGATAGTTTCTAGAGTTTTCTTCACTGGTATCTGATCATGACAGCCTTTTGTTGTCTCAGATTTTTAAATCTGAACTGGTCACCCAGCTTGTCTTTTCTGTGGTTGTTGAAGCAGAACTAACTGCAAAACAGAGGAACTTTGCTACTGATTTACCAAAATTAAGAACTGTAGGTCTTTTCACATACCACTCAACGACTCCCTGAATGTTTTGTCCTTGTGTGATTTTTTTTTTGTTCTGAGCACAAAAGAATAATTTTAATAATCTGAACTAAGAAGGAGGCAAAAAAGTTTTAATTCAAAGTTGCTTCTATTAAAAACTGCTTCAGAAAACAGCAAGTTGTAACATAGGAAGCTCATTGAAAGAGAGGGAAAGATGAAAGGCCTGAGTGTAAAGTTTGTTCCTTATTCTCTCTTTAGAAAAATACTACTTTATTTGAAGATTTCCCTTTGGCTTACAGTCCTCTCAGTGAGGCTGAGACAGCGAACTATTGTCAGTCTAAACTGCTTTTTCAGTCAGTCAGTCCACAGACTAACTTCTGAAGGTAAAACCATAAACTTCTTTTCTCACAGAGTTCTAATTAAACTTCTTTCTTTAAAGATCATTCATGAAACTTGGACCCAGACCTGTAACATTTTTCCCCTATTTGGTTTCATTCTAATTCATGTTTTTTCTTGCACAGAAGTTGTGCTTTACCCCTGCCAAGGAGGTGTACCCAGCCCCTCTTGAGTTGAACACAGCCCTCTTTTGCAAAATGCTCATGACAGAGCTGGAGATGAGAGTTGCTGGCTTGCAAGGATGTCACAGGCAAGGACAGCAGTCTCTGGAACTGTGGGGGAAGGGAGAAACAGAATTTGGGGTTGGTGTTTCACACACCCACAGAGCAGAGCTCAACTTGGCTCTGTGTTGAGAAGAATTTTCTGCTGCCAGAATGCCAGCACCTACCACAGAGGTCGAATATCACCTACCAAACCACAGCTCTAATGGCAGGCAGGGTCTTGTGGATCTTGCCAAGTTTTGGTTAAATTTGGGAGCTCAGGGAGGGGAGATACAGATTCATTTTAGCAAAGACAAGAAGCCATTAAGTATACTCCAAATTATAGCTTTGCAGTTTCCAGAAGGTTTTTTCAGTTGTAACACAAATTACAAAAAATCTGAACGCCGATTGGCTTGACCACACCATCACAAAAAACTTCATTTCCTCTCAAACCACGACAATACCATGTATTTTATAACAGGGGATAAAAGCCTCTGGTAAAAAACATTTTGTCTTGAGCATCTGCTAAGCAAGAGTCCTTCAATTATCAGCAGCAATGGAAAGATGACTAATCTTCATGAACATTTCTGAGAAAATAAATCATATATTCCACATGACTTATTCCACATGAATATAAAGAGTGTTAATTTTAGAGGAGAACACACACACACACACACACACACACACACTCTCTCTCTCTCTCTCTCTCTCTCACTCATTCACTCATATTCACATCAGTTGCTGTATTTTGAAGGATCTTCCTTCTTCTTTTAAAGGAAATTAATATGTAAGTTAACTACTTATTTGTAAAGTATTATGACACTTAATCAGCAGAGATTGCATGCAGTAAATTGCTGAGAAAAGACTGATGAGATTTCAGTCAAACCTAGGAATTTTAACTTTGAGTAAAAAACTGTTTAGCTTTAACATTGGAACTGCTCTTTGTCAAAGAAGGTTGTAATTCTTAGTCACCTTCCCCTCTTAGGCCAAGTTGCACAAACCCCATAAAAACAATACAAAATGGGTAAGGCAAAACATTACTTTCTTTTATATTATGGTCATTACAGTAGATAATAAGATTAAAAGGAGCTTAAAATTAGTGTATGTCATACAGTTTCTAAGTGCTTCCTTCTGACCAAAATGGCCATGTCACAAAGGAAGAATAAGTCCCCAAAGGAAACCTTACAGATTTAAGTTTTATGTATATATGTGTGTGTATATATATATACACATATGCATAAAATAAATATATTTTAATCCTTAATGCTGGCTTTCTCCCATTCACTAGTAAAATTAATGCTTAGGAAATGCATATTAAAAAGAACATCTCTCTATTGTCTCCAAGTAGTAATGTCCTTGGTAAATACAGATATCAGCAAACAAGTATAGCTTTGTAACCATTAATCTTTATTGGATAAATGTATATTTTACAAAGTAAGTTTAACAAAATAACATGGCCTCAGGTTTTGAAAACCTATGTAGCACAGACCTAACCCAAGTTGATAAAGAAATGATTAAAACATATCAGCAACAGTTCACTAAAGCTAATATTTTCAGTGGTTGATGCATAAAACTAAAAAATCACAAGTCATAATCATCAAGTATCAACATGCATTTTTCTTCATAAGATGTGGTTACATACGCTAGGAACGTGTACAAGGACATACAAATTCTTAGGGCAGATTTCAATTCATTTGCTCTATTGTTGTGCTACTGATACCTGTATCCAGTATAAAAGAATTTCAAATAAATATTTTCCTAACTCCACCTTCTTGTTATACATTAATGACACGTAATAGCTGATTAAAATGTAATGTCTGTAAAAAAGAATTTATATTTCATTCACTTTTGTGTGGAGAGCCAGAACAAGGTACATTCAAGCTTCAGTATTGATTTTGTTGCTTATTCAAATGAAAATAGCAAGACAGAATTTCAGATACCCAAATTTTGAAAAGCCGGTGACATGAACTGGGCCGAAGAGTGGCCCAGTGTATTGGGATCAGAACTACTAAGCCAGCTAACATTTGCTTTCACCAGTTTAAATACTGAACTGGCTTAGCTGCTGCTTTGCAATGGTTTTTCCTGAAATACCGATTCTTGGAAGGCTGCTCGGAAAACTGTTTCAAAAACTTCACTGTTAAGTAAATATGCAATATTATAAGGTACATCCTTCTAGAGGAGTTCCAAACACCACAAAGTTTGTTTGTCTCTGTGCTGTTGGTGCATCCTGATTTCTCTAGCGTATATGCCTTTGCTTTGACACCCTGCATTGACTTACATCAGGTTTTAAAAATTCTAAGGCTAGAGGGAAACATTACAGTTCCCCTGCCTGATCCCCTTCACACTGCAAACTAAATTACCTTAGCTTCAAGCTGCTACCAAGGCAAGAACTACTGACATTCTTCTTCTAAGAGAGAGAGACTAAGCATAAATATGTGCTAAAAATGTGTGAAAAATGACACCAGATACATCTCCAGAGGTTTGAGATGGGAATGCAATAAACCTGAATCCTTGACATCTATATTTTCACATTTTTTTCTTCGATTTGAGCTCATTCCAATCCAGTACAAACTTCTTCCTTTAGATCTGGTCTCACCTGAGCCTGCTTATACTACATTCAGGCCTGTTTCCATGATGCAAATTTAAATGAACATGTAAGAAGAACTGAATAAATGATCCAAAACTTTTGAATCAGTTGTTCAATTCCTGACATATAACTAAAGTATATTTAGAGATGAAATTGACTTTATGTAAACTGCTCTTTAAAGTCTTTAAACTAATTTTCTTTTGGTTTTCATTCACTTTTGGGGAAGAGAGCAATAGCAACATTCAATGATTAAATAGGTGCAACCCAGATGACAATAGATACTCTGTGAATCTGTGTCAGCTGCCCAATGTATTCAGCTCATCTCTGATACACAGGTAGCAGCACATTGCATCAAAACAAGGCTTCTTGATCCTCCAATGTTGTTATTTCACAGTCCAGTGAAATACAAAAGTTCCGAAAAAGAAGTTTTTTCACATAAACATCTGTTGAGTTGTTTCCTTTTTTTTACTTGGTTTCAAAAAGAAGAAACCCAGCAAAGGTGGAGAAACGTTGATGGTCCCCATGGAGGGCTCCATTTCCCATTCGCAGCCAAACTTCATCTCCTTTGGCGAGTTTTAGGACTGCACTGTTTCCTGAAGTATCTGCTTTTCCTTTGGATTCATAGCTAAGGATGAATATTTTAACAAATCAGGGTTTTGTTTCTCAACAATGACCAAACAAACAACTTTACCAAAAAAATCCAAGAAGTGCATTGTTATCCCAAGCAAAACTTTCTTGAAAAACTTGCCAACATTTTTCAGCTTTATAAGGAAATTTTGGCAACTTTCTGCATTTGATCTCCTAGTCAAACTTTGCACCTTACCTAAATGCTTTATTTAATTCCTTTCTGAAGTTCTGGAATTGTAATTTATTTTTTTCCAGCACAGGAAACGAAGTTTTTGTTTAAAATTAAATACTGCTCATTGATCGCAACATTACAGATTTCCTGTGATGCTTTTTTTCCCCTTGAATTCATCCCAACTAATTTTAAGAGCTGAGTCCCTGTGCTCCCAGCACAGGTAGAGAGCAGACACAGGCAGCTTGCTCCATACTGAGCTTTTCATTGGAACATAGGTACTTTTGATATGGGCTAGCCTCCTGGCTTTGCCTGGGTGTTGGTCCCCTTTCTTCTACCTCTTGCCTTTTCTTACCTCAGTGCTTCAGGGGGAGTAGAAATGAAGCACTTTTTCTTTTGCAGAGAAGATCTATTGGGGATGAAGCTGCCTTTGGTGGTGTGCTAATGATAAAGAGGCCAGTAAATGGAAGACTTCTGCTTCTTTCTTATCCTTACTACTGCAGCATAAACCCTTCCCAAATTTAAAGTAAATTTCCCTTCCCTCACGTTAACAAGACTGTAACTAGTCTCTGAACACTTCATTATTTCTTTTCTCTGACAAGCAAAATGAGGATGAAGATATGTTTTAGCAGAATGACAGTATTATACCACTGAACTCCAACTCTGACTTGCAGTGCTAACTCCTTTCCCCTGAGTTTGAGGAAATGGTGATCAAGGCTGAATTTTAGGTCCAGCATCTATGATATGTATGGTCCAAATAGGCAAGCTGAGGATGGCAAAATAAATAGGTTTTCTTGTTGGTTATTTTACCCTAAAGAATTTCTACCAAAATGTGAAGAATTTTACATTTCTTGAAAGGTGAGCAAGCTATCACAACCATACAAATGTTTATGCATTGAGATGGCCTGGCCCTTTACTTACCTATATAAGCTGAACACTGTATTACCATTATGCATCAAGTACACGTACACTTCCTCCACATCTTCATGTTTCATCATATTGAAAGTAAAGAAATATACCCCTGAAAAGGTTATAAAAAACAACTTGTTTGCTTCATAGAAAGAAGTAATCATGCTGCACATTTGTGCTTCTTGCTTAGAAATCATAACAGCTGTTGACAAAACTGCCTTCCAGTTGTCAGCAGATGTTTTGTTTCTGCTTATAGTGTTCCAAAATCTGATTAATTTTAATTCTGCATATGGCAGGTGTTGTTCTTCCTGCATCACAGCTGCGTAAGAGGGGGGATTGATGCAGCTGAGAAATAACCCATGAAGATCTGTAATGCTTCATTTCCAGCCACACATCTGTTGCAGGTCAGCTCACAGCTGAATTGGCATGGTGGAAGATGAGGATGAAGAGACTGACAGGAGGCAGGAGATGGAGGAGGCAACTGTGAAACTGCTGCTGCTTGCTACAATATTAAGACTGTAGTTCTGTCATCACAATGGCTGGAGGGCTAAAGAGCCACAGCAAAGCAGACAGTCCTGCTCCCTTCTCAGCCCTGGCCATGCCTCTTCCTCCTGCCTTTGTGTCAGCACTAGTCTCAATGGCTGACCACTCTTGGCTTGCCCAGTTTTCAATTAATTCTTCTAGAAAGTAGGTAGCAAGAGCTATGCAGACTGAGTGCAAAGGCCATTAAATAGTGCCTCATCCTTTTTGGCCACACGTCTCCCTATGGCTCAAATAATTACATTCTTTTGTTTTGCAAATGCTCACCATTCACTGGAGCACCAAATCTCCCAGTCATAACATCAAAAAAATTCCCAACGTTGGTTTCAACGCTACTGAAGATGATCCCACTGTTCTGGTTGCTGAAGTGAGTAGCCATTGAAGCCATAAACGCAACCTGCAAAAATCCAGTTCTTATTCAGGCAGTCATTCATGAAAAACATGTGTGTAGAGCAACCAGGTACTGATTTTTTTCCTGTACTTGCAGTCTGTTTATTTTCCTGACAGAGGTGTTCTTCTAGGGCTAGCTCCAAGGCCAATAAACTCCAGGTAACAAAACTCCCATTGAATGAAACTGGAAGAAGACTAGGGTTCTCATATTCAATTGGGCTATTCATGACTGTAAAGTAAGCGTATGGTCAAGTGTTTGCAGTTCAAAACCTTAATTTCAGATTTTATTTACTTTTAAATCTTTCTAGAATGATGCAACAGCAATATAGTATTGAAGTGGTGTTTCTGACAAAAAGGTTTTATATCGTTTTATGCATTCCCCAATGCACTTAAACTGGATATTGCTTTTAAGTGCATTTGTGAAAACAAACAATGCTCTGTAAAATCCATGAAGATTAGTCTTTCTTGCTTAGAGAGACATGAAGCACTTTTATTAGAGGTCCTCTGGAAGTGCTGCAGCTGGCACTCAATATTCAATGCTTTTTCTATCTTGTCAGTTGCCCTCAGTCTTGAAACAGAGGGTGGTGGAGACCAAGAGGGGAAAATAAGAAAATTAAAACTGTGCTTCAACTTCATGCTTCATTTCTTGTCATAGAAATGTTTCATAGGAAGCAGTACAAAACATTCCACACCAGACAATTTAAATTATCCTCAGCAAGATACCAGGGAATGACCCTGCCAGCTGGCCTGGTTAGGGAAGGGAGTGACTTTTTCTCTAAGTCTGTCATCCCCCTGTCCCCATTATGTGAGTAAATGGGGAAGAAACAGAATTACTGGACTTTGTTGCCAAAAGGTTACATGTAGACTTGGCTTTTTTTTTCTATCTCAGCCTCTTAAATGACAAGTGTTCAATTGCATCTGGTACTGCCCATCACAAAAATGACTTTTTTTGTGAGATTCCAGCCAAGCTGGTATTTAAAAAATAAAAAAAAACCAGCCCAAACTCCTTTTGATTTCAGATCCAAACCAGAACAAAATGAAAACAGACAATCAAATGCAAGTCTGGATCCAACAACGGAAATCGTTAGCCATCTGTTCTGAAATTTAAGGAGCTCCAGATGTGAGCTGAAAGCTTGGGCTGATTTTCCTTACCCGTGCATGGATGCATTTTCTATTACGGCAAATTGTTAATATCTTGCTTCTCAGCCAGGATCACATCAAAGTTCATCGTGTGTTAAAGGAAAGCAGCTGCAGTGGCAGATTGATGGAATTTATTGCTTTTTGTCTAGATTCCATTTCACAGTCTCATTGACCCTGAGCTACTTTTTGTGGGCTGAACAGAACAGCAGAAAAATATATCTTTTCTCCCTAGGTCTCATTATGGAGTAGCAGGTCAACATGGATACACAAAGTTTTTAAAATAATCCTGTACTTAAAACAGTATTGTATTCAAAAGTGTTTTCTCCTATACCACCACTGACTTTAAAATTTTAAGTATGGTGGTAAGAAATACTGTAAACATTTTTAAATGCATCTGATAAAAGAAGTGATGGAATTTTAAGTATTGGAAATAGGTATTACAATATGAGCTTTCCTTGTTCATCCTTTTTCATCACTCAGTTTTAATTACAATACTACAATTTATGTAAGGTAAAAACCAGGGGTAGTTAATTTTAAAATTGTAGAAGGACATATGTTGAATGTAATTAAAGGTATGTTTAAAAGATATTCAGCTATACCATGAGTATATATTTTCTGTATTTCTACATCATATATTATGTGTATATGCACATATATGAATATGTATGTATGTATCTGTGTGTGTGTATAGATATAGATATTATATATATGTATACACATACATATATATTTATATATACGTACACAACCTCTCTGCCAACTGCCAGATTCCTGGGATTTGAAGACGTTTAATCAAAAAGCCAAAAATTTTGAGCCTATGCTTTGAGGAGCTGGATACATGTGCTTCTGAGAATCTCATAAAGCCTAGCTGCCCTGAGAAACATGATTCCTTTACTCTTTCCATATGCTGTGGGAAGTGCAATTATTTATGTGATACAGCTTGGTAGGAAAATAATAGTCCCTGCTATTCTCCATTAATAACCCAGATACTGGCATTTTGCCCTCAAAGGGAAGCATATATGTTTCTTCCTGCCTATTTCTCAGCTGGATTCTGACTAAAGCTTTTCTTTTCCAGAAAGATCTGGCAGAGCACTTTTTCAGAAAGGACAAGGGCTGTATATGCAGTTACATTATTAATTTTCAAGGGGATTTTCCTTCTAAGTATCTTACAGTAATAAGGTGCTGTTTTTTCAGTGAAAAAAACCATAGTCTGAGGTTTGCTGCAGCCAATACGAGCCAGAGATGTTTTACCTGTAGCTCTGGGGGAATCCCAGGGTAGCCCTTCTCGCCTTTGGGTCCATGATGGCCACGCTCTCCTCTTGGTCCAATATCTCCTTTGTCTCCTTTCTCACCTTTGGCTCCTTCCTGGCCAGTTGCTCCATTATTACCATTGTTTCCATGATTTCCTGAAGGGAAACAAAACTTTCTGTTTTACTTAAATAATTTATCATATTTTAACAGACAAGTGTGACAGGGTCCTCTTCCACCAGCTTGCAACACAGGTACTCTTCAGTGCCATGAACCCCAGGCTGAGATGAAACAGATGAGAAACTGCTGTGTGGTCAGGTTGATGGTGAAGGTTTTGGTGAAGGACACAGATTTTGGGAGTTAACTCTCATGTTGCTGTTTAAACTGGTGATGCCTCAAGTCATTGCTTTGCTGGGGAGATGTGCAGGAAGACCTCAGCAGACAGAAGGCTCAAGGAAAGCAAAAGCCACTTTCAATTGCCACATACTAGGTAGCCTGCAAATGTAGTTTTGCTTTTGCTTTAGTATAAACATCAGTTTCCTGGTAAATTAGGTCAATCATGATAGGATAAGATCCTTTTGAATAAGATTTTGCTATCTTTAAAACACATCCACACAAATGATGGATGTCTGTAACGTTAAAGTTGTTAAAATCTGTGCTAAAAACAGGACTGTGTGTATTCATAGGGTGCTGGCTAGGGGTCATTTGATTGCATAATCATAGATTTAAAGAGAGACAAAATTTTTATAATTAAGCTTTTTTTGAGGTGGCTTACTGTGGGTAAATGAGTAAAACAAGTCATTGCAAACCATACTCATGCCTCTGCAGTATTACTTACTTCCTGGTGTTGACTGACTAAATTACTAAGCAAATGTCTATGCAGCTGACAGGATTTTAAAGTTGGCTAGAATCACTGAGCAATTATTACGCCTCCTGCAGCAAAAGCTTGATCTTTCAGCTCAGGGGATTAATTAATGTCATCATTGTTCTAATTCAACCTGAATTGAAACTAGGTTCTTTGCCACTCTGCTTGTTTATTCTCTTCTACAAATTTACAAGAAGAATAGTGTTGTTTGAGATCAAATCTGATGATGAAGTGATCCTTCAGAGTTTTTCTATTACGGAAAAAACAAACTTCAAACAAGGAAGCCAAATAAGAAAGAATTTATGCACGTTTTTGTTTGGATAGAGGAATCTGCAGCTCTTAAAAATAACAAGAATGATCCCTTGAATGTGAAGCCAGAACTGCTCTACCAGTTCAGAACAGAAGTCTGAAAGCAACATTTGATTCAATCAAGGGGAAAACCAACTGCTGCTTTTCCCCTTACAGGCACAACAACATGAAATCCAGCAAATGCAGGAGACAGAAATCCCAGGGTGCAGAATGTTGCTGCCAGAAGTACATTTGTGGTATTCTGCAGTGGCAGAAAGTGGGACTGAGACAGGAAGGAAGGGCAGAGCTGGGACTAGGCCATGCCCCAGTGTGTCCACTGCAGCCTTGAAAATGTGGCTGTAGTATAAAATTTTATCTTGCTTCTAAGAATGCAACATTTTTTTAGTAAGCAATGGATCATTGAATTGCATTTTTATTGTGTTAACAGAAGATGTAAGTTTTTCAAGAAGAGACGAGTCTGTCTTTCAGTGACCTGTTCATTTATGTTGTACTTCTGCTTTAGGAATGATTTCCAAATCCCTGAAGGTAGATGATATAACAAACTGACACCAGCATGCTACCAACATTTCCCTTCCCTAGGCTCTTCTATTTCCATATTAATTATCAGATCAAACTATATACTTTTCTTGTGTATGCTGTTCTTCTGTGGACATTATTTATGTTAAAAAAGGGGGATTTTTTTATTATAAAAGCCAACATGAAAGAAGAAAGTGAAGGAATTTCTGTGGGAGAACAGAAGCATTGTGTTTCTGTAAAATATTGGCTAGCAGTATGCTAGATGAAGAAAAGTCCTTGAATACAGTACACAGTAACACAGCTGGATGTACAAAGGTGATGACAATAATCAGCTCCAGGGAACAAGTTCTTCCAAGTTTATTGGGAACTTCATGCTGTTTTAAGAAAGACCAATTTTTCCTAAGATTACTTTCAGTATGAATTTGTGAAAGCTGAATTTTAATAACAAATAGATGTTCAATGGAAAATACCGTGGAATATAACTGAAATTATAGAAAAACTTGTTCCTGAATCTGTCCCCAAACACTGCTGTTTGGACCACTCTCTGATATTTCGTAGAATAACCTGTAATTTATGGCCTGCAATTGGACTGATAAAAAAAGTAAATTAAACTTCATCTTTACCTGGCATCCCAGGGGGCCCAGGAGGTCCTGGGGGCCCTTGGTAGAGTCGAACTCCAAAGTCACCTCGGCAGCAGGAACTGCAGTCTGAATTCTGCGGTCCAGGCTGGGGGGGCTAAGTGCACAAAAATAAGCTTTAAGTAGCTCATTCATGGAGGACATCAATCTTATGTGTGTTGGTTACAGGGTCTTCATTATATATTTCTGTTTATATACTTGGTAAGTTTTCAAAACAGTTCTTATCTGGCATGAAATTCTCATATAGATTATCCCTGAAGATGTTATTTTTGGAAGAATTAAAGGAATAGCTCTTGAAGCATTCAAAAATTCTATAACAAATATTTTTAAAAAAACCCTAGCTTGTCCTGTTAAGTAATGAAGGTTTTTAAATAAATGAATACCAACTAATGAAATTTAGATGAATATTTCAATTAGATTCACATCCTGATCCCAAATTTCAACTGACCTTTGATGGCAAACATGCCAATGAACAACCAGTGGTTGTACACAAGGGACTTGATTTGACCTTCAGCAGTGAACTATCCTCAATTAAACATAAATAAAACTGTGTTGGACCACCCAAAGAAGATACTAAAAAAAAATATCTGTGCAGCAGATTCCTTTCCATTATCCTAGACCTGTGTGTTTACAGGCTACTAAAGTTGGGAGACCCTAAAAAAGTGCCAAGACACAAGACAAAATTTTGAACTTACCACAACACAAGGTGTTAGGGGCTTTTGATCATTTGTAGTGGTGAATGTGTAACTATGAAAATTTATATACTGACTAATTCAGAAGAATAAATAAAGTAATGAGTTTATTATGTACAGCTCAGCTACTGTAGCAATCAGTTTAATAATGGCTTTGTTTGAGTGGTTTTCTTTTCCCTATTTTTTTCTGTTTGTACTAGTGGAGACTCATTCAATTCTGACTGAATTTCATAACTTAGTTATCATAGATCTTCCGTATGTCAGATAAGGCCAAGATTCAGTGTTTGATTTTATTCCTCTACCTCCTCATTTGTTCCCTCTTTGTTTCTTTTTTCTATAATTCTTTCCTAATATCCTGAGATGCAAACCTTCAGTTCTTAAAATCTGGAGATTAATAGTTACACCAATCCAACTACTACTTTTCTTTAATCATTCTACTATTTGCATCCCTTCCCTTTCTTTTCCCTAATCTTTATCATTGTCAAATTACTTGCCCAATGCAGACTTACTGGTTTAGTGTCAGAAAACGAGCCTCTGTCAGGGTGGGGGCTGTCAGATGAGCACACAGATGGGCTGTATTCCTGCCCTCGGTGTCATCACTGATGTCATCTGGAACATTCTGCCTGTGTTTTGGACAACTCCAAGCCCCCAGAATTCATCGATTTCAGGAGGCTTAGGAACTTACGGGTACAGAAAATTCATTTCATGACACCACCAAAACACTGCAGCTCCTCCAACGAGACAGACACTTGCCCTGTCCAGCTGGAACCAGTGATGGAGTTACCATGGGAATAAAGGCTGACTTGACAGCTAAACAAATATCCTTCATATTAGAAAGAGTTATGGAAAAGTTAAGACTTGCCAGTGGGCAGAAGGGCTTCATACTTATGGGGTTTGGTCAAGGCTATGCTTTTTAGATTAATTCTGGACAAGGCCTATACTTAATGAAAAAAATAGGTTCTGCCTCTTGAACTCTCTCTTCCTGGAGAACCTGTTTGTATTTTTCTGGCTGTTTTGTCTCTTCCAGTTGTTAGGCAGGACACAACTGACAATCACCAAATGCACTTTTTATAATATTCCTGGTATGAGAGAAGAAGTAACTCTGCTTTCAGCCCATTTTCAGACCTCAAAAGGGAGCCAAGTACAACAGGACTGGAATTGTGTAAGCATGTTGTGTCCCCTAAAAGAATAATGTTGATTTTTGCATTGAGATTAAAATCTCCAGCTCTTTTTAGATAGTGCTTCATATTCATGTTAAATGAGAAGGTGAACTAAATACTCACCTGCCAAGAGCAAATAAGTCATATCAGCCTAAAAAAATCCAAATACTTAGAACAAATTGTAATTGAAGGAAGGCAATTGAAGCATTGTAACTGAAGTGGACTGCATGTGAGACTTTCTCTGTGCAGATGCAATTTGTCTTTTTCAGACAATGTACTGAAATCTTCAACAACTTTACTAGAGAAACAGCTATTTTAAAATAAAATAGATACAAGCAATGGTCATAACCAAGTGCTATTAGGCATTACCTCAAAAAAAAGCTCATCAGGTTCTTAGGTGTGAAATAAGGCAAGTCCTGCCAGTCTGGTTGTATGCAACAGTTCCACTGATTTTAAAATAACTGTTTGTGCAAGTCATAAAGTAATTAATTTATTACTTTTACTCTTTCACTAGGAGAAAAAAATTATTCATGGTCAGCTGCCAAGGCTGAGGAATATTTAGGATTTTCCTCTAATCTTTAAAAGCAGAGAACTTCATGAAGAGCACATTTAAAGGAAAAACATGTTCCTAAAATAAAATTACACTCAAATGTGACATAAAGATTAGTTCCAATCTACTTGCCAAAGGCATCCTTTGCAGCCATTTGTGCATAAATTTTGTCAGTGAATCTTTGGCTTTGCTGCCAGGACATTCATATGATTTAGGAGCTTGTGAAATGCATCTGCCACATTGATATCCTAACACTGATAGAAAACTGGAACTATTTCTGAGGCTATCTGCTGAATTTCCCATCATTTACTGTACAGGAGAATGATCTAGGCAACAGATCATCTATGAAATTCCCTTGATTTAAAGCTGTGAACAAGTCATAATTGGAGACCCAGCCTTTGACCCTTTTTGACTTCCTGATCAATTTTATGAATTTCTGTTTTATTGTCTAAGACAATGCAGAAGACAAGTGATAAACCTCCACCATTCTCGGCTTCTGTTCTGAATGCAAAATATCTGTCTCTGTGGGCACTCTGGCCCTTCATGCCCCTTTCTCCAAGCAAAGAAACAAACAAAAGTTGCCAAAATTCAGGGTAAAACACTGCTTGGCTACTGATATTTAAAGATTTTCAAAGAATGACCTGAAATGGAAAAATGGTCTGTCATGACTCTCCTTAGTCACTAACAGTTCTTGTTCTTGAGAAATATTTTACATGAGTTAAGAGCAGAGTGGAAGCTGGCCTTGCACTCAGTGCAGCAAAGACAATAGTAACAACAAATACTATCATCTCTTTTCCACAACAGGGAATGAGACCTTTGAAACACTTCAGCAAGAGGGTGAAACTCCCCAGCCTAAAGTCTCTCTTGCTGGGTAGAGCTATTCCATCTAAAACAACCAAGAAAGCAGGAAATAGGAATTGAATAGTTTCCATATAACTCTAGGGAAAGAGAAAGATTTGACATGAATTAAAACATGTCAGTGCCACCTTTGTTCTTCCTCTGCCTAGAAATTCCTGGAGTCTGGAAGTGGAAAACACATATTGTGTAAGACACTGTGTGATTGATTATCCCTGTCGTGCATCTGCTAGTGGTCCATTTCATTTCAGTAAGCCAAAAATTGCATCATTTCCCCAGAAAAGATTGCTTCTTGGAGATGGGCTGGCAGGTAAATGACTGCCATCAGCTGCACTCGCATCACAGGGCTTGTTTTTATTGTCACAACCAGCTCCCCAGCAGGCAGCTCCAGACAAGTTGCATTAAACTCTCTGACAAGAGACACATGCAGCCTGAACACACTTTCTGTGGGGGGAAGTTTGAGCCCTAAAAAGCATCAAATCCTGCATTATCTGAAATTATCGTGTTAAAGGGGACTCTTCTGTGCAAGGTCTGCAGCACACAGCTGCAGAGCTCTCCCTGCAGTAAAGAGGTCTGCTGGCTCTTTGGACTGTGCACGTTGTGTTTTACACTGCTCACATTCTGCAAACACAGTTTAACATGCCTTCAGTTAAATATCTGTTCTGCTGAGTACACTGGAGGAACATTTATCTCCTGCCCAAGAAATACAAAATGCAAAGCACTGTGAAGTTTTAATACAGGGAATACAGAGTTGTATTAAATCTCTTCCCTTACTTGGATGTGTTTCAGTTCTTCAAGCCCAGGACAGGATTAAAATCAGACCTCTTCTCTGCTTATCATATTATAGGTTATTATTCAACATTTATCTGCATGTCCTTAAATTTGGCAATTCAAAATATCATATTATGATCTGAAGAACTTTTAAAACCCCAGAGGGTAAAAGGTGAACTATACAGGGCTCAAATATTTGTATCAGCTGTAGGAAAAACCACTCATGTTCTTGCTGTTAATAAAACACATTATTGAAAAAAACCCTTCATTTGAGTGTAATTTTGTTTTGCTTAGTGCTAGGAAAATCTTCATCTTCTGCCTTCAGATTTTTTTCTTTCAAATTTGGACTACAATTTTTTGTGTAAAATCAAGATATGCCATTTTCCCTGTGTTATAAACTAATGACTGTAGTATGCAAAGTGCCATGAAAGGCAAAAAAGATTCTCAGTTTAAAATGCAGATACTGCAGACGATTTAGAATTTCATTGCAAGCCTTTTTTCTTCTTAAACTCTCAGTCGATTTATATTATTAGATCTACTAATTTCATTAGTACCTGGTTTTTTTCAAGCTACTCCTTAGAATAAATTTTTTAAGATTTAGAATTTCATTCTTTTTGTCTCAAGCTCGAGAAATATACTTTATATACATCATTTTAAAGTAAAATTATTCTCTGCTAATTGAATCTCTCCAAATACTCTAGAAATGCTGTAGCTTTCCTTCACATCCAAATGAGTTAGAAATATCTGAAAACTTTGATATATTAATAATTAATACCTTGGGATAATTAAGGGTCTGTATTTCAGCATATATGATTTCACAAGTTCACAGTTTCAACAGAACAAAGCACTGCTGCCTGTGTTGAAACCAGTGTCCCCAACCACTGCTGGTTCTACCAGCTCATTTAAAGATCCTATAAAGCAGCCCAGCAGGATACAGACCAATACACAGCTTTAATAAAAATTATTTCATTAATATATCACTAGTAATGTTAGCAAAAAAAAAAAAAAAACTCATTAGCTTTAAAGATATCTTTAGAAGATTAATTCAGAGTACCTGGACTCTATCTGAGGTAGTCAGTTCTACATCATCTACCTCTGGTCTCAGGACATTATGGTCTGTAGATGTGCTATTATCAACAGTCCACTCTATAAGTTGATGCCGCTGCTTCAATATTTCCCTGCTTCTGGAACCTTTGTGACCAGTCTGGTGGTGACTTTGCAATATTTTGGCCACTGGTTTATAAGATCTTCTGCTCACCTCCATGTATTCATCTTGACACAGGCAAAATGGAAGAAAAAATAAAGCCAGTAGATGCCAACTGATGAAATCCTTCTCTGCCATGTTAATCAAAATAATTTTTCAGGAGTCCAGCAAATGCCTTGCAGAAGGAGAATTTCTTTGCTGCACCAGACGTTATGTGGTCCTTTCAGCTTCTCCACTAGTAAGCCTGGCACTGAGACCAGTACCAGGTTTTATATGCTTGCATGCAATAAATAAAACTAAAAATGCCAAAGTGACAGGATCCTTCATCCAAAATCAGTCATGCTCCTTTAAACAAACCAGGCATTATTCACCACTTCACCACCACAAGGAAAATTGATTTGTATGCTGGAAATGACCACAGCATTTAATGGACTCCTGTGGTTCCTATTTGGGGGCATTAAAAATGTAGCACCTTTCCTTTGGCATGTTTTTGTTTAAGTGTGAAAAAATGTGATGGAAATGGGGAACATGTGGCTAATGGTTTACGCTCCTTGATTAGACATGGAAAGGCTGTGAATTCACACTCTTAAATGTCTTTTGGACACAGATACCTTTCTTATTTGCCAGGAAATTCACACACACAACTGCGTCAGCCCAGTCCGAAAAACCCTTCCAAAAGCAATTAGGAAACAAAAGCACAAGAGGAGCTTTTGCATATGAACCTGACCCAATGGCTGTTTCTGACTATGCTTTTCATTCACTAGAAGAAAAATATTGAATTTCTGTCAGTTGGCCAGCAGTGGAAGGAGACCGGGTAAGTAGCTTTAAAAAACTGGGTTGAATTCAGATTCACAGAGCCCCATTTCTCAGCATTAGTTCAACATGCTTGGCCAAGTTGTATTTTCTCCCTTGAGTTCCTAATGTTTTCCTAAATCTAATTGCCAAACCAAGTTTTATGTTTTCGCTGCCAAGTAAATATAAATTTACCAGGGGCTTATTTCAGACTAAAAGAATCAAATTATATGTGTGTAATAATAATATCCTTATTTTACTTCTTGAACCACCCACTAGTATTCTCTGGAAAGCCATAACTGCAGGATGCAGTTCTGTACATGCAAATACAAGCACACCAAGCCTCCCCAAAAGCAAGCACCTCCTTGGTCTGTGAGCAAGTCTTCACCAGCACATGGCTGCAACAGCATTACTGCAGAAAGCATCAGTCCCAGGAATGATCCCCAGCCCTGCAATGTCATGGCTGCTGGGTGAGGGTAAGAGAGCTCCTGAATCATGGTGGGAAAGGATTCTCTGTTCCATATCCTGCTTCCTTCTCTGGGAGTCAGCAGGAGAAGTCCTGCCCCAGGAGAGACCCTGGAGTGAGAGGTGAGCCCTTTGCAGCTGGGGGCTGTTTGCCGGTGTCACCAGCACAAAGAGTGGCGGCGCTGGCTGGTACCCTGCCACTTGCCATGGTAATTTCCCACTCAACAGCACTCAGAGGGGAATGTGGGCCTGCAGCACTCCCCCCAGAGACAATGATAGCCCCCACAGTCACGAGGGGTCTGGAACAGTGCTCCAGCCAACTGGAGGCAGCCAAGGGCTGGTGTTCCCTTTTTCTCATTCTCCACCAGCCAAGTATGGCATAGGAGCAGAAACCTCAGCTCCTGTGGGCTCAGTGCTTGCCCCCAAGGATAAACATGACCTAGTTGTCTCAGTGACACTCACTCTTCACTGCCAGGAACAGAGGTGGTTATTGTGATTATCTCAACCCACAGGATTGCCAGGCAGAATTGCATCTTCTTGCTTCATGCTTTTGTTGTGTTTATTGCTCCTGTGTTAAAGATTTAATGGCAGGAACCTTTAATTGAAACTTAATTCAATTGCGGTGAATTTCAGTCTTGGATTCCCAGGGCAGATATTCAGAATTATTAAATAACACTTCATAGATTAGCTCTTGAGCCTTGCTGCAATATATAAATATTAATTAACTAAATTGTCTTGCAGAAGGTGCTCATTAGCCTATGCTTTATGACTACTGAAAACCCTGATTTTTTAAAAAATGCCAATATTCTGGCTATTTCACCAGGGAAACAGAGGTGGAAGAGAATTTACAGAAGAGTGAAGCAAGAAGCTGCTGCCACAAGAATGGGGTTCACTTTTCAAATAGGGAGGACTTTCTTAGTAGGAGAGGGGTTTGAAAACTCCAGATTTTGTAAAACTTGGGATGACAAATATTAATTTATCTTGGCACTTAATAATTTGATTCAGCAAGTGCTGGGGGAGCACTGATGTTTTGGGTTGACATTAGGACTTTCATAGCTTTCCAAAGTCTGTTCCAGGAGCTCCCTGTGGCAAATGTTTCCAATGTGAGTAATGAACATCCACAGCACCCATGTCCCAAAAGGAGAAAAAATAAAACCAAAGAGATTCGGGCTTCAAAGCCACCATCTATCATTTCATGCAACAGCTGAAACAAGCATGTTTCTTGGCAGCTATTAGGAAGAAGAAAGATTCCTTCTCTTCCTTGCTCAATAATAGAGTCCACCTGGTCCCTGCCCATCACTGCTCTTGTGGTTTGATGCTACATACATTTTTTGGTCACAGTTAATAGCAGAGTTTTGACTTTGCTCTTTTATTTCCAATCTTTTTGAACAGAGTCCCATCCGCAGAAATATTTGCTGCCCATTATTCTGCTCTGTGCCTTCAGCTAGGAATAATTGTCCCATAAAATCATTGTCAAAAGGCAGAAATTTTGGACTCGGAAGTAAAAAAAACAATGGAGGAATGGATTCTCATTCTCCATTCTTGATCTCCAAATGATCAAATACACTCATTCAAACATGTGGCCCAAATCTAAAATAACAGGACATCAAAATAACAGAGCTTTGAATTAACTTTCTGCCAGAATGAAACACTGAAAATGCTTCACACTGAGATAAACAGATCTTCCTGATCTGGAGATGAGAAAAGGACTGACCTAAAGGGTTTGGTTTTGCTTTTAGGTGCAAGGCTGGTGTGTGTGGCAGGTGTGCTGACTAAGAAAATAAAATCTGACCCCTTCCTCTTTGCTATGCATTTGCACACCTAGCATCACCCTTCCAGCCTTTGCCAGCTGAACTCACACACAGCTGCCACTGTTTGTCCTGTTGGTCTCTGGCAACAGGACAAACAGTGGCAGCAGGATGTGCCTCTCTCTGCTAATCAGCACCCCAAGATGAAGTGAAGCACGTGGGTCTGTTAATGTCAGGTAATGAGATATCACTAAAAATGCAAAAACTGTTGAGGGGAAAACTGCTTCCCACCTTGTCTGAAGGCAAAAAGTGCTCCATGAGAAAGGGGACTCTTATAATCATGTTCTTCATAATGGCATTGGGTAAATGGGTTATTGGTGAGGTTAGTATGTAAAATTGAAGGCTACTGTTTCAAGAGGCAACAAAACAGAAGTATTACTACAGAAAAAAAATTTTAAAGTATTCTTTGGCCCAGAGAGCCTTGTATCTGTAGTTAAACATTAGTGGCTTCTTCACTTGCAGCTAATCCTGTTTTGCAGTGATTATTCCTCCATACCAGACACAGAGATAATCTGCACCTGCAGTTTCACAAGCAAGTCTCCACTGAGACAGTAAAAGAGACAGGCCACAGGTGAAGGGATGAGAAGGGATGAGAAGGGATGAGAAGGGATGAGAAGGGATGAGAAGGAATGAGGGTCACCCTGTCCTGTGCCACCACAACACATTGACCAACTCCAAATTCCCAGGTCACAGTAGTTCTCTAGGCCCATTGCTCCCTGGGTAGGTACATTCCTCATCCTGCCCTTGTAGGGCTGCCCACCCCCTGATCTGGCTGGAACTTCCACCACTCCTGCAGCTGCACAGGGATGAATCTTCTCTCTCTGGTGCCAAGGAAGAGCACCCAGCATGGAGCTGCCCTTTGGCTCAGTGCTATAGCAGCCTTAGGCACAGCCCTCAGACCTCAACTTGGCACCTTTGAAATCTTTTCTCATGTCTGTGCTGACCACTCCAAAGGAGCAAATGAAGTGTTTTCACTGAAAGCTTCTGTGATATGCTCCTTTTTCTGTGGCAGTTTTGGTCAGTAACAGGGATTCAGGCAAAACCCACCACCCCCCTCCCCAGGAGAGCCTCCAGAGTGGGCCACCAAGGGGTAGACAGATTCATGGGGCTTTCCAGGTGTTTGTAACCCAAAAAGGGCTTACAGTCACAGCCCAGCATCACTTCTCTGTGGTTAAACATTTTGTTCTCCTGTAACCCGCAGCCACTGAGCTCTGCAGGCAGTGGTGGTGCAGTGAGTGCCCTGTGCAGTTTGGCTTGTGGTGCCCAAGCTGTGTGTGGTTTGCAGTCACACCAGCTCCCTGAGGTACACAGCAGAGTCCTGTGTTTTATAGCCGTTTCCCAAATTTACAAAAGGAAGCTATCCCACCACCTGTGGAGAATGAGGGTAGGGCAAATCCAGCTCCATTACATGGCTCCTGCCCTCACCCAGTGCAGATGACTTTTCAGAAAGGTGTGGGTTCTCCCTAACTCTGACTTTCCATCAGTCAGGAAGTCCTCTTGCCTTGCTTGACATTGGAATTTTCTTTCCAATATGATATGAGAGCTAAGGCTGAGGTCCTGTCTCTCCAGCACTGTCCAACCCCTCTTGGATTCCCCAGGGTAGTACCCTGAGGTGATATGCTCCAGCAGCCTGGGATTACCACTGCTACCTCGTCCCTCCATTTTAACAGCCTGAAAACATTTTTTCCTCCCCCTGTCCATGCGCCTAAACTGAGAGATCCTCTAAAAGGGCAGAAACTCAGGCCTGAGCTCCCAGCTATGGAAGAGCTGCACTCCGGATGATGCTCCAAAACACAGCTCAGCCTCTTCCAGCTCATCTGCACAAACCCTTGCTCCAAAATATGTACCAGAGACACATTCACTCCATCAATGCCCTTTTCACTGGTCTGTGACAAACTGCCTGGATCAGACAGTTGACAGTCCCAGATGGGATGGCCAGGTGGTTTGTCCAACTCCCTTTCAAACTTGAAGAAATAGATTTCACAGGGGTGATGGGGCTCCAGTGGTGGAACAAATAATGCAGCGTGATAAGCTTTTTCCAGTGTGCAATGCATCAGTTATCCATCCCTAATTGAAGAGCCAGAGCACAGTGACTTCCAAGAAAGCAGGGTGGGGAGAGAACAGACACGGTGCCAAGAGAATAGCCGTGGTCAACATTTTTGTCAGGGATAGATATCCTAGTTTGGATTAAACAAGATCTAACCCTAATCTTTGGCTTCCTCTTAATTCACCTTTTTTTTCCCCTCAAGTTTCAAAATGTTTACATTTATTACTTGAAATATGCTCTTCTCTGCAATTCCTTTGCCCTGGCCAGGACCAAAACTGTGCACAGCTAATATACCACAGAAACAATTACTCTTTATTTTAACCACCCAAGAAGCAGTAATGAACAGCTTGTGGGAGCCCCTGTTCTGACTGCACCCTCAACTCCAACTCTGCACATGCAGGAGGGGTGGTGAGTTCAGGTGAGGTGTGCTGGTTTTGGGTGGGAAGCAGTTCCAGGTCTGCAGATTTCTTCTGCCCTGCACAATGAAAGGCACAAAGACAAAAGGTTCTCAGTGTGCTGTCATACTCAGAATAAACTGTAAAATATTTGTCTGGGGACTGTAAGCAGAATTCTTGCATGACCCAATGTCGCACAAATAATTCCTAACAGAGTTTCTCAGATTCCAAAGATCTATAAAAGACAATATGTCTTCAAGAAAGCAGACTATCAAGTGAAAAACAGAGTTTATATTAATGGTCAAACTCTCCCAGCTTTCCCTCTCCTGCTTGGGCCCATTGAATTGTGGCAGATCCATAATCCATCAACATGGTAAGATCTTGTTACTGGGATAGTTCTTGACTGCTTTGATTGCATATCTGATTATTCAAGTCTTTGTTTTATTAATGGGACATGGGAAACCATCATCCAAGGGTGGAGCTGTCAGGAAAGTGGCAGCACTCTGGGTTTGGGTTTCACCTTTCTGGTGAGCTCTGCTGAGATCATTAGGCAAAAGGTCCAAACCCTTGCTTGTGAACACACTATGTCCAGGTTGCAGTCAAAATAATGAAATCCTGTGTCACCATGCCTGGGTCATGAAGGGATGAAATAAATCAGACTGTGGTAGGAGGAGGCATGTCCATCACCTCCTACCAACAATACATACCCCAAATGAGTCAGCTTGAGAGACCTAAGTAGCCAGCCTTAGAAAGGTTGTGAAAAACTTTGGGAAACCTGGTGTACACAGCCAGCAGCTGCAATGTGCTGCTAAGGGCTAGCTTTTTGCTTTGTTTATTCTCCTTGTAAAAGGTTTGTGATAAATACCCCGTCCACAACCATCTGTTTACCCTAGAAGAGGGAGAAAAAGGGTAGACTGGACAAAATTGAGAGGACATCTGGCACATTAACTTTCATTCATTGCTTGCCTGCTTGAACTAAAAATATTTTTTTAAAATTTATGCTGTAATAAGAACTGGGAAAGAGCCACATGGACTGAAGACAAGTAAAACTGTCTTAGAGGGCTGGCAGCCCTTGCTGGGTTAAAGCCCAGCCAACTAGCACCATTTATAACAGAGAAGAATGAGTTTCCTACAAGGAAAGGCTAAGCTTGTCTCCCTAATTTGGGTTCTAAATATTCACAGGGCGAAAAAAAAAGGTATTTTGAAGAGGATGTTATATCACCATGGTGGGGGGTTTATATTACACTTTTATACAATGGCTTTATACACTTGAGGAATTCCTTATTCATCCATAGAAAAGGATAGATACAATGGTCCAGACACTTACAGATAATTTATAGTCCTGTTACCAATCACATCCAGCCTTTGGTCTTGGGACTGTCAGCAGCAACTCCAGTTGAGGGGACAGCTCTTACAAGACTTTCTGGAGTTCCTCCAGTTATTTTCTGCCATATTTATTACCAAATGTTCATGCCCTTATGACAGCCCCTGGACTGATATGGAGTGAGTGAAGTGGAAATAAAAGCAAGCTAGACCTAAATGGTTTGGCTGGACCGTTCTCTAGCTGTGCCACAGGCACTTCTGCTGCTGCTTGAAGTGTCTGTGTTACCTGGAGTTTCTCTTTATCAAAGACACAAGAGCAGTCTGCCGCTTCCTTGCTGCCAGTTAAGGACATGAGCAACCTATTTATGGCTGTGCATCAAGGGAATGTTGTTTTAACCTGCCAGGTCCATCGGGACAGAGGGGTGGTAGGAAGGGGTGCTGCGCAGAGCCGAGGGGCCTCTGAGAGCAGTGATACCATTTCAGCATGGCCAGGGGATGGAAAGAGTGCCTTTCAGTCCTGGAGAGGATCCTTCTCCTGCTCCCAGGCACAGTTGATGTCCCAGGCACAGTTGATGATGTGGAGTGGCTACCTAGAACAAAGGATAGACAAGATTAAGACAATAAAAGTAGGTGTTTATTAAAGGCCTTCAACATACACCTTGGGCAGTCAAAAGCCTCCAAGAGGGGCTACACCCAAGATGGAAGATGGTGAAGAGTTTTTCAGACATTTTTAAATTTGGCCTATTTGCATATTAGGGGTTAATCCTCCAATTACAGCTTCAGGTTATGAAGTCATATATCCCCAGTTTTCCTCTCCCCCCAGTTCACTTCTGTTTATACTTTTCAGGGCCTGGGGCCGTAGGGTGTCCTTGAGCTACCAGCCTAGAGAGAAAATTGTTTTGTCTGAATAAAATGGGAGAACAGTATCTGACAGGCTATGGAGTTTTGGAGCTATACCCTAAAGCAGTACAGGATTTGAAAAATATGAAAGCTAAAATCCCAAGGCATCACAGTGAGGCAGTGTCTCCAGCCCATGGTGCGCTGCCCTTGGGGAAGATGCATCATGTGAATCTATTTCCATGAGCACAGCCTCAGAGGATGAATAAAGTGTTCTGTCATGTAGTAAACAGTTCAGCAAACAGTGTAAAAATTAATGGTGAAAACAATGCTGCCTAAGATATTTGCCCTTTAGACCTTCAAATGCTGAAGGATTTCTGCAAATTCTTTCTGCTAGCAACACTGGGACTCATGTCTTTTCACTTTCATGGTAAGACAAATGCACTGGATAACCCAGAGTGGGTGAGAATAGCTTTTGGGTGGTGCCCCAGCCTCAGACAGTGGTGTTTCCATCAGAGATAGCCAGAAGGTTGTAGGATTGTGGATAAATCTTTCACTGCTCACTTCAGAGCAGTTCTGGTTCTTGTTCTCCCTGAGCTTCCATAGGTGGAGAAAGCTGTGTGAAATTTCTTGAACTGAGTGATTTCTTACGCTTTGCTTCCATTCCTTTTCACTTCTCTGTTGCTTTTAAGAAGGGTTAGATGTTTCTCAATCTTGTAGAGCCATGATCCACATGGTAGATCATGCCACCTGCCTGGCACAATTGCTCTGTGCCCTGTTTCTGAGGTCAGCAGGAGCCTCTGCTTTGTTCTTTCCATGCTGTGCTTTTGTCAACAAACAGGACCACCAAAAAGCTTCTCTTTTGGTAACATAATACTAAAAGTCACGTGAAAAGCTGAGGACCTTGTATAAGCAATTAATTCTCTCCAGTATAGTGTAAGCCACACACCCCCAAACACAGAGACTGGACAGTGAGGTCCTGCCACAGCTACCTCATCAGCAGTTCCAGGTAAAAATGATCCCTGCAAAGGTGCAGGTTTGAGCACACTTCCTGAGGTTTTACTCCAAATAATAAGTAAAAAGTATTAAATTCATTTAAGAAATGGGTGGACTCTGAGCTGGTGCCTTTGCTGTCATCCCCTGCCAGAAAGTTCAGTTTCAAAATCACCTCCCCAATATGATCCAATGCAGTGTAGTGGCTGTGTTATATCCACCCACAGCATGACCATGTCAATTTACTTTGTTCTTAATAAACCAAAGAAATGGTTTATTCCCATAAGGTATTATTAAAAATTAAAAACAACATGCTATGGAAAGACATGTTGTTTTTAATTTTTAATAATACCTTATGGGAATAAACCATTTCTTTCTACAAGTCTTACCAGGTAAAAGCTCACAGAGATAAATCTTTTGTTCCAAATCAATTGCTGCCAAGGTGTGTTAATTAATTTAATTTTTTGTTAACTTATTACTGTTTCTATTTAGGAAAAAATTGTTTTAATTTTTTTTTTTTGAGAAGTCAATAATCTTGGCATATTCAGCAATTTAAAGATAACAAGGTAGAGTCTCCTGTCTAGTGGGGTTGAAAATGGTCAGAGGGCTGGAGCACCTCTCTGGTAAGGACAGGTTGAGAGATGAGATTGTCCAGTGCAGAAAAGAGAAGGCTGCAGAAACCTTCCTGTGGCCTTTCAATACATAAAGGAGGCTTATAAAAATGAGGGAGGCACACCTTTTAGCAGGGTCTGCTGTGATAGGACAAGGGTCCTTAAAACAAAGAAGGTTTTATTTAAATTAGATATAAAGACATATTTTTGAGTGAGGATGGTGAAACACTAGGACAGGTTGCCCAGAGGGCTGGTAGATCCATCCCTGGAAACATCCAAGGTTGAATTGCAGGTGATTGGAGTAGGTGACCTTTGTGGACCACTTCCAGTCCAACACATTCTGTGACTCTAAGAGTGGAAGTCTGGATGTGTTCATAAGAGTATCATTTTTTCAGATTTAATCAGGCAACACAGGCTTTGGAGAGAAATAGAGAGAGCTGATTTCTCTAGCGCATTTCTAGAAAAGCCTCAGAAACCTCAGGACACTGAAGCTGCTAAAGCAGATATTAAATGAATTATTTGATTGTAATGTAGCTCATTAGTTCGTAAGAAAAACAGATGGGACATTGAAACATAGCCAAGACTTCATCTGCAGTGGGACACATTTGGCTCAGCAAATATCACTCCACATCTGTAATTTTTATTAACTTCTTCAATAACGTCAAATTCAGTTTCTGGTGGGAAAGAAACCTGAGTATTTTTATGAAAGGCTCAGCCACAGGATTGTTAGCAAATCTCTGAGAAGAGACACTCCCGAAGCACGAGGCAGCCAGCCCAGCCTCTGCCTCCACCTCCATCTCAGGCGGAGTTAGGAGGGTGGGGGGCAGGAAGAGCAAAGCTGACATTGCCATCAGCTCATCTGTTCTGCTGCTCCCCGTGGCCAGCTGCAGGCACGGGTGGAGCAGGCAGCTGCCAGAGTGCAGCAGCACCAGGAGGGTGAGCGAGGGAGACAAACTCTGCACCCCACAGCAGCCTTTGGACATGTACGTGCTGTTGCTCTGTCACTCTGCCTGCCTGCCTGCCAGAAGCTGGTGGACCACAGCCCCACTAGGGAACTTGGATGGCACTGACCAAGATCGTCCCCACCAGCTGAGGAGGGGCTGGGCAAATTGGGGCTGGGGCAAATTGTACCCCTCTCCCCAGGGCAGCTCCTCTGAAGACTCAGCATCACTTGGCTACTTGGTCAGAATTAGTGCAGGAGACCAGCCATGGATCCTCCCCCTTCATGTATTTTTTTTTTCCCCAGGGAAAATCTGCACTTCTCAAGGTGCCTCTGAAAGATGAAACTCAACACTTTCAAGTAATTTCTAAAAGTGATCTCATTACCATGTGCTGCAGCTGATGGGATTCTCATTCCCACTTCCCCCTGCCTCCTGAAACATACCACGTAGCACAGAGTACCTGTGTCCTAGGAAACAGGAAAGCATACATTTTCCTGAAAACTAGGAAAAATCAATTCCCTTTTGGGAATTGATGCCAGGAGGTTGCCCAGGCAGAGCAAAGAGGAGCATCACAGACTGAGACTAAAGGAGTTCACCCAGCCAGCAGGAGAGAAGTGCCTGTGCAAGTCAGAAACACAGATTTACCATCCCACCGCAGTGAATGTAACTGAACCCGGGAAAACCTGAAGTGATCTGCTAAAATTTAAATTGTAGCTGGCCACAAACACTTTGCTAGACTCAGAGCTTCTGTCAAACATTGCTGTGCCAAGCCTGCCTCTCACAGTAGCCACAGGGGAGAGGGACCTCATCTACCTCCTCCCTAGCAGCAAGCCTGAACTGAGTCCTCAGTGAAGGCAGTATGAGCCAGAGACTGCCCACCACATAAGCAAATTTCTTTTAAAATACACTCTTCTGCTTGGCTTAGTTGCAGGTTCTGCTGTAAATTAATTTCTGCATCCAAACAAGTTCATGCCTTGAAGGAATTTGCTATGTGACATGGGATCTGTCTATGATGGGCACTGCAGAGAGGAAATATTTGCTTCTGGGGATGGGAAACCCCAAAACTACCAGAATTTCTAATGGTCTGACATTACTATCAGAGCAGTAGGGTGCTCTGTGTGCAGCGAGCAGAGCAGTGGGAGCTGCCACAGGAACTCCCATCACTGTCCAGTATGGATCCCTGCACTGGACTGAGACACTGGAGCAGAGGGAAGGCAAAGAGGGTGAAAAAGTAGAAAGAAACATTTCAGCTGAGGCCAGACCCAGCTATCTAAAATAGGATTATTTGATACAAGCTTCATCAGGAGTGGGAGGAGGCAGCCCCATGTGTCTCCATGCCCGGAGTGCATTGCGTGCCTGCAGCTTGGTGATGAAGGAGACAGATCCTGCCCGGTGCCACACATCCCTTTTAATTGAGGAAAAACTGGAACTGAACCTGGTGTGAGACATGGCAGTGAGGTCTGTGGGAGGATGTTGCCAGGGAGCCTGGGCCAGCTGGAGCTGGAGCTGCTGCTGGCAAGCACTGCCAGCAGCTGCTCTCCCTGTGCCAGCTCTGTGATGGTCACGGGTGGGTTATAGACCCTTTTTTCTCAGACACAGCACCAAGTTCCAGTCCCACTTGAAGAAAGTCCTTACACCTGTGTTTTCATCTTCCTTTGCTCAGCCTTGAGTTTGTTTATTTTCTGGTTTGGGGCTACTTCAGGAGCTGCACTCTGTGCTCAGCGGGTGGGATGCTGGAGGGGCTCCAGAAGCTGCTGCTGGCCCCAGGAACCAGGGAGAATTTGGGAATTCAATACCATGCTGTATCTCAGAGCTGCTTGGGGAGGCTTGTGAAGGTCATTCAGAAACTTCCTCTGGCCCATAAGAGGAAGATATGTCTGAGCAGCCATGGGCTTTTGATAAGCTTCTGAAAGAGCAAGATCAAAAAATACAGAGAGATCTCTATTTTAGATGACCAAAACCATAGATTAAGAACATGAAATTTTCCTTTACACAGGATATTTTCTATGTGTCAGGATTACTGGGGCTTTGCTTGCCAGCCCTGCTATATTTTGACTGCACAGAAAAAATAGTGCGTAGAAAATCCATTCTTTGAGAAATCAAGGGAGAAACTTGCTGAACACTTTCAACACTTATGCCAATCCATTTCAAAACAGTGTCTGTAATTACTCTGGATAAGTACTTACATAACTAACTTATTTTGCACTTGTGAAACTTGGTTTTTTTGCCTCCCATTTGCATTACATGCTACAGTGCAGTGAGTAGTGCCATCATCCCTGAGCAATCACTAGGGAATTTTGCACCATGAATATCTTGCTGGGTACTACAGATGTAACACACTAACAGATGCTTGTGTGAGGAACCATCTGCTTTAAAACTTGTGAGAGGTGTTGGAAAGGAATACAAAACTAGAAGTATGGGTTATTCTGTTAATTTTTTTTTTTTTTAATTTAAAGTTGGTGTGTATCTGAATAGTTGACCCAAAAGGTAATGACATAGCTCATCACAAAATAACCCAAAAAAAGTGGCTAAGGAGATAAAGCAATGCTTTATTGAACAGGGTTATTTCTCTCAGTCTTGCTTGAACAAAGGCAGCACCATCTGGTGCTGTCTGTGCTGTCAGTCACAGGAGCTTTTTTCCTGCCCAGAAGACGATTAGGAGAAATGAACCATATGCCAGAGAAATTAAATGAGGAGGAAAATGTTTATTTTCAAGGTGGGCTTAGACTGGAATAATTTAACCTGATCCATTGGAAACGTAGGCCTAAATCACAACTGCTTTTTCATTTTACAGGAACAATGCCCTATCTGTGAGGCTTTTTTTAAAACCTGGAAAAAGCAGTGCTGATTTCACATTTCTCCAGCAGTCTTGCAGTGTAGGAATGACCCTCAAGAAGTTATAACCACTGAAAATGGAAAATACATTCAAGGCTTATTCTGATCCCTAAACATCAGGTTGAGTATATTCCTCAGGGTGCCTCTTATCCAAGCAGCACCACCCATCATTGTCTGGTTGGTTGAGAAGCTGCATTTCTCTGGACTGCTTTCCTGTCCCTCGCTCCCAGAAGGGTTAGACGACACTGTGCTGAAAGCCCTGCTTCCAGCTGGAAGCTGTCTGGCAGCCAGGCTCTCAGATTGCTGTGGCTAACCCCTGATAGCAATGGTGGAAAATTCCTCTCTGTTTTCCTGTGTGAGCCAATACATGAAGGAGTGTCTGGGCTATGGAGCAGACGTGGGCAAACCATGGAATGTGAACAGGGATCTCCTGGGCTGTTAGGCTTGTGCTGTTCATCACACTGCAGTTCACTCTTTTTGGTGGAGATCCTGGTCCATGGCTTAGGGGAGGAATGCTGCTCTTTATCGAGGTTTGCTGCTCCCTTAGTGAGAGCTTGCTCTGGGGAGTCTGCACAGTGCAGATGGCTGGGGCTGAGGCAAGCTGGGCAAACTCTGTGTGCTCACAGACCCAGACACGGGAGAGGGAATGTTTTATTTCAAGTAGTCTGCTGTAAAGAGTGTCCTACAGTCTAAGTTATTCAGAAAAACATTTGACAATTATGATCTCCAGGGCTGATTGTTACTTGCACAGCAAGGAATGTGCTTTTTGCAGGCGCTGGAGTAACCCAAGTTATTGCAGTCCACGTGTCTGCAGCAGTTGCACCCTGGAGGACACTGAGGGCAGAAGTCTTGCATCAGTGCTGTATTCTGCAGGGCACAGTGCTTGGTGGCATGTATTGCCACAGGACCTCCAGCATCCATCCCAAGGCAGAGCAGAGCTACCAGGAGCTGCACACCTCCACCCCACTGCAGTCCTCACCTATTGCTTTGTGCAGGACAAGGGCCAAATATTTCCTTTATCTGAATTTTGAAAAGGAGGTGAGGAAAACAAACTACACTGTTCTGAGCAATTGAAGGAGGGTGCTGAAAGAGTCAGAGGAGACTGGCAGCTGCTGTTCTCCTTTATTTCAAAGTTATGTTTGGAAAATGGGGTATCGGTGTTACGGTCGAGATACCTGAAGGGTGCCTGATGGAAAATGTGATTTCCTCCAATCCCCTCCTCATTCCCCACACTCAAGTGTTTGGTTTCCTTACATAAAATATCAGAATAAAACTGACATTTGTTTCACATCAAGTCTCAGTTTTCACTTGAAGTTTTAAAATGTGAAGAGAAATAAGAAAAAAAAAAAAAGGGTGGCTTTCTTCCAACTTTTTTTAAATGGTTCTTTCCTTTTGTCATCCCACTGTAAAAGTGTGACAATATTAAAAAAAGGGGGATAAGTAAAGATTTAAAAAGGCAGAAACAGAGTAAGCTAAAATGCACAAATTAAACATTCTTTCAGAACTACATTAGGTTACTTATTAGGTGACTTTTCATGTTGAGATTTTGGTCCAAAATCAAGGCTGTTTCACAGAAGTTCTCAACCTCAATAACATTAGAAGCTTCAGTGGAAAAATACACATCAAAATTGTTTGAGGATTCCTTCCTGTGCAGACTGAACGTGCGAGGACTGCCTGGAACTGGCAATTCCCATTCCAGATATCCTTGCTGCTTGACAAGCACAGACTAGCACAAGAAGTTGGAGGTGGGTACATCTTGGGGCCACAGAGGGCACAGCCACTGCTGATTAACACTCTCCTTATGCACCCCCATCTAGATCAGGGAAGCAACTGCTGCTGGAGAAAGAAATAATAAATGCAAAGTTAGGATACCACTGCCCTCCAGTCAAAAGTGCTGGGAATACTGTAGGAGCACTGGTGTGTCTCCTGTGAGATCTGGAAAACTGCAGAAAGTAAATATACGCATCAGTGCTTGACTTTTGTCTGCTCTGGTTTTTATGTTAGGAGAAAATAAAGAGAATGTCTCAGAGGAAGACAAAACAAGTTTAAACCAATATTCCCACCTCCAGTTGTAGGATCTCAGCTCCACAGCACGGGAGGTTACAGCTGAAGATGCTCTGTCATGGCAGAAAGCATTTCCCAGAAAGCAACTTCAAGGGAGACTGACCCACAGAAAAAGGCACCAGGCAGGGAAAAAGTGCAGGAAGCTTCATGTTGGAGTCCTGGACACAAAAAGGTGGTGTTAAAATCAGAATAATTTCTCACCAGAAAGCTCACCAATATTGGATTTTACCTACAGAATAAATCAGAGATCACAATCACTGTTGGAGAGAGCAATTCTGGGAAGATGCCCAGGGAGTATTGTGTGTACAGGAGGTAGAAGTTCACTAAAACCTGAGTGCAACACCCCTGTCACACAGGCACCCTTCAGCTTTGGGCCTTGAACACCACATGATACTTGCACAAACCCAAATAAACATATTATTTTAATTAAGTGTGGACTTGTCCTCGTTTCAGTCTTAACACAGAAACCTGAATGTTGGCTTCAGGAACTCCACTCTGCTTCAGCACAGGCAGGTCTTTCTGGCAAGCAGAGCACACCTCAGGGACCAGCCCCCATGCCCTCACCATCTTCGGGGCACAGGGGAGGACTGAGAGGAAGAGCAGTCCAAGAGAGGTTTCCAGTCTGGCCCCTTTGGTTTCTTCCCTGGGCACTCTTTGCAGCTGGGATGGTGCTGCTCCTGCCAGCCCCACTCCACCATTTACCTTCCACGGTCTCCAGCCTTGTGGAAAATGTTGGTTAGGTCCCACAGAAGAAATCTGTGACCGAAAATAACCCTCAGGGCAAAGGAAGAAAGGTAGAGAGAGTGTTGTTTGATTGCTCGTAGCTGCCAGGACACTTACCAGCACTGTCTGCATGTTTCCAAGTTTTTTTCTCTATTGTATAAGCCAGCACCCCTTACTCTCCAGTCACCCAGTGCTATTCACCTCCACAGCAGTACCATGCCAGCAAGGAAAACCATAACCTGGCCTCAAGGATTCCACAGAGACCAACCACAGCTGCAGGTTATCCTGAGCCAGCATTGTTCCTCTGGCCAGCTACAGGAACAGCTTCAACTTTCCTGCCCAGACACTGAAACCTCAAGCTCCACCCAGCACATTCTCTGGAGCACCTCTGTCTCTGGAAATAGCTAGGATGGCTGCTCTTGGAGAGACACCTGTCATGCCAGCCCATGTGCACCAAAGTCCTTTACTTAAACTTGGATGCATGCACTTTGCCCAGGGCTAGCATGTTCTCTATGTCCTGAAAATGAAAATGATTCTACAAAGCCACAAAAACACATTCTTAGGAGCAAAGAACAATTTATTTTCTTGAGTTTCATGTCCAAGTGATTTTTTTTGTATAGTCCAAACCTTGATATTTGTTTCTTACATGTATGTTCAATGTCCTGGTGTGATGAGACCCACAGTCTGATACCAAAGTCCAAGGCCTTCATTCAAACAGACAGAAAGGAATAATACTCAACCTGTTGGCACTGCCACGCCTGAACCAGTGTAGGAAGGAACTGGGAACAAAATGTGTCTGAGAGAGGAGCTGACAGCAAGTTCATATCAGCAGTATTTTTGGTGCTTTGGGTTTGCATCCATTTTAGACTACAATAGCCTTTCACCCACACTCCTGAGGGGAAGATTAGTTCTTAGAACTGTCCTTCCTTTTGCCTCACGTGCCTGTGATGACACAGAGACACTCCCCTGCAGCTTTCACATGCAGCCACAGCAGAAAGTCATTGTCAAAGGGATTTCATTAAATACCTTTCAGAGGTTTGAATAGTCTGGAGACTGACTGGAAAGTACATCTCACTCCCTGCAGCATTCTGGGCACTGCCAGGAAACACTGTGGTCACATCTCTCCTGCTAGGTCAAGCTGGCCCTCAGAGCCCTGCAGCACCCACTTCCACCAGCTGTCCGACAGAAACCCTGAATTCAGAGCTCTCTCTACAGCAGAGACAAGCTTGGGAGGAGCTACAAGCCCATGGGACAGCCATGTGCCTCTCAGTGCTAGAGTCAAAAACCAAAGTAACTGCATAGAAGACTTCGGTGCCGCCCTATCTGTATCTAAAATACAGAAGGGCAGTGGGATTCCTGTTAATTAGGCTGGCTGAGAACAGCATCCACGTCTCTCCATACATCTGTATGGACAAACACTTCAGACAAAGTTATTAATTCCAGGCTCATCTCTGACCTTCTGTTTTGAGAAAAGAGCCCCTCACAGCTGTGAATAGAAGCTGGAAAACAGGACTCCATTGTAAGCAAGAACAGATGTGCCCTCTGCGGGGCTGCCCTGGTTGCTCTGGGGTATATCTGACACAGACCGACGTTGCCAGAGGTGCACCCACCTGGAGGCAGGAGCACAGTGGGGCGGTGATCTTGCACAACTGTGAGCATTGTAATTTACCATTATTAATTTCAAGTGTTTCTCCTGTATGCCTTTTTCTTTTTTCATCTCTGCAATGTGTGGAGGGGGCCCTGCTGCTGTATCTGATTGTGCTGAAGGAGAGGGATCTTTCCTCACCTCCCTCAGCTCCCAGTCTGGGAAAACCACAGGGATGTTCCACATTGCTAATGCCATGACTTTGGCCAAGAGTGGCACTAATGCCCACGCTCAGTCCTGCCACACTGGAAATCACTTCTGCAACATAAATGAAACCAGAAAAACTACTTCATGTGGCTGACCTGTGTGCTTTGAAAGGTTTCTGTGGGAGAGGACAAAAGCTGGGTTTGCATGTGAAGGGTGAACTTCTGGGGAATAGGTTATGGATTAGTTTAGTCAGCACTTTACATGGTGCTGTATCAGCTAAGTATCAGTTAAGTAATTAGTGTAGTATAAAATGAAGTATATTTTTTACAAGGATTCTAGATCTATTTTGAAAACAACCTTGATGTAAGACATGTTATTTCTTACTTAAATTAAAGGAGACGCTTTGCAAATACAACAGGAATTTGACTGCCCTCAGCATCACTGCCCCTGTGCCATAAAGACCTAGAAAAATAAACAGGCTTTTCTTTGTGAATTGAAGACGTGCTCCTCCAGCACCACACGGTCACACAACAAGGGGTGAATGGCTCAGCAGACATCGTGACCTCCCATTCCCAAAAGGCCATGTGGGAATATGGAGACACATGGCCAGAAATGCCAAGGTGCAGGAGAATAAACAGGGAGACAGGAGGTGAGGTTGGGGAGGGGGAGTGGGCAAGGAACTGTGTCAAGAGGGTTCATGTAGCAAAGGAGTCCATAATCTAGATGAGTATACAGATAATTTATGAATTTGGGACACACACTTGATAAATCTCAACAGATTCCTTGTAGTCATGGGAGGGTCTGTATAAATATGTGCATTTCAGATCAGATGAGAATTGCATGTGAGGAGTGGGGAGGTTTCACTACTTTGAAGCAGGTACTGATGGTGAATCTGTAGCTAGTGTTTAAAAGCACTCCTGCATGTTCCAGTTGGTACTTGGAACAGAACTAGGTTATGGAAATACTGTAAAATAGTATGCTGTTCTTACACAATAATGTTGAACAATGCTGTCCAGTGTTTCCCCCTTGCTATGGCAAAGGCTCTGAAAAATAATGACTTCCTAAATCAGAGATCTGTAGACAAAATACAACTATTGTATTATCAATAATGAGTTATGTTGGTTTAGAAACCTTTTCCTGTAGCCAGTTTGTGCATCACAAGATGCAGTGCTCAAGATCAGGGTCTTTTTAAAATGGCAAGAATGCAGCAGAAGTCCAATTCTTAATGAAGGCCATGAAAGAGCTTTTGTGCCCTGGAATCTTGATATTTTAAAAGTTTATTCACAGTCTTTACTAAATGTAATGACTGTGAATCCTAAAGCCTCCCTAATTAGAAGATATGGAGACAAGAGTGGATATTTGCATGTGTATTGGAAATAACAGAAGCAAATCCATGCAAGTATGGGACACATGGTGTCCTCCATGCCAGTTCACTGCCACAGATTTCACTTTCACAAGCACAATTTATTCTCAGTGCATGTGGCTATCTCTTTTTATTCATTGTTAACCCATGGGTTAATCTGGGTGGGCAGGCCATGAGGGCTGCTACACTGGGCATGGCTTGGATTTCTTCTGGGAGAAATAAGCAGAAGCTGCTGAGATCCATGAAAGCATCCGAAACACTGTGCGGTGGGGCAAAGGAGTGAAGGAGACACCACACCGCAGAGAAAGGGTCAGGCAGACCAAAGGGCTGGTGGTCATCCTGGTTGGGACAACTGTGGGTGTCAGCAGGAGTGGAAAAGACATCCCAGGGCTTTTGGAGAGCACTGGGAATCAGAAGGAGCCATATGGATGACTCATTGCTCAAAGTGCAACAGGGAGGCTCACATGGAGCTCAGCTAAGGAGCCTGGCCATTGCCCAGTGTGAGAGAGGTCCTGCTGCAGAGAAGATATCTGGAGAGGAGCCTCAGCTGGGGCTTGGGATGACCCGAGGAAAACCAACTGCAGCTCTCTCATGTAATGGCAACGTGTCCACCAATGCTCCACATCCTCTAGCAAGGATGGGATTTGCTCAGACAGATATTGCCAAAGAAGTTTGGAAAGAAGTGCAATGACCTGCAGTCAAGGTCCCTCCATGCTGATTTTCAGGCTGACAGAGGTCACCTCCAGGCACTGCAGACACCTCCAGACACTGTGACAGACATAAACTGCTTGCTGCTATCTGTAATGTATTGATCACAAGGATTGGGATATTTCCCTTTTTTAAATTATTTCTATGGTTTTTTTTCTATTTTTATTTTCTTTTTCTTATTATTTCTTTTTCTCTTATTCCTTTATTTTTCATTTTCCTTTTTTTGACGTCCTTTTTCCTTTCCTTCCCCTCTCTGCCTAGTGACCCACGCTGCCAATTCCATAGCTGATCACCTGCTTAGGGCTGGAGACAGCACGCAGAGCACCACCAGCTACTTGAGAGAGGGCTCTGGGAGGCTGTGGCACTGATGCAGCACTCTCACTCACCAGGGAAGGACAGGGGGCTCCCTTTAGCCAGGTTTATCTGCAATAAAGATAAAGCCAGGAGCTGGAATAAGAAAGTAGTACCTCAACCTTTTGGATGGTCTGTGAGAAAGCTGCAGAGTGGTTTTTTGCCAGGACTCAGGACATCCCTCTGGCTGTCCTGAGCAGCCAAGACCCCTGCCAGGGGTCTCAAAGACCCTAGCACAGAGCCCAAAATGCCTGTGGTTTTGATTATGACCGGTGGACCAACCTTAGATGAAGATCTGCAAGCCACAAAAAATTAAGTAGAATGATAGTGAATTCATCACAAGATGAAAAAGTAGATTTTGGGGTTTTTTAGGATGGAGATTTAGGGGGCAAGATGGAGGGATTTGGGCATGTCCTGCCTTTCGCCTTCTTTTTCTTGGCCTCCATCTTCTCCTGTGTTGTTGGCACTTTTAGATTGGTTTAGAATAGAAGCTCACTGTCTAACATAGGTGATAGGTATTGGAAAGTAATTGTAAATATTGTTTTACAATATTGTTTTTAGTCTAAAAAGATAACACCACCCAGGGGCAGGCAGAGCGCCTCTGACTGTCCTGCTGAGCAGACCTTGGCAGACCAGGAGGAAGAATTTTATAGTTAAGAAACAATAAATGACCTTGAGACTGAGAACTGGAGAGTTCTGACTCCTTCTTCAAGTGCCGGGCTGGGAAAAGAGACTTTCTAACGAGCTGAGAAAAGAGACTTTCTAACGTACCTCGTGGTCACTCTGACCAGCCACAGACCCCGACAGTTTTTCAGGTCCCCAAGCAATGATTTGCAGTGAGGAGAAGTTTGGTTTAAGAGCAGAAAGGACTGCCAGTCACGCTGAGAGCTGGCACAGCCAGGCAGGACGGGCAGACAAGCCATGCTGAAGGGGCAGGTTGTGAGGAATTTGGTGGAACCACAGGGGCAGAAGTGGCAGACTTGTAGGAGAGCACAGAGGCTTCTCAGGGCAGACCAGACATCCTTGCAGCTAAAGGGAGGTCACTGTCACTCTGTTACACTCTGGGCTGGAGCACTCTGGGCTGGTGCAGTCCCGGGAGCAGAGGCAGCTGTTTGCCAGGCACTGGCACTCAATCCTCTTCATCCACTGCTGCTTCTTTGCAGAAAGATACTTTTTGCATGAAAGCATTGCCTTGCCTTTTTATGAACATTCACAACTGATACACTGCAATGTAATTACAAGTCCCTGCTTATAAATGCACTTCCTGTCCATAAAGCTCAAATAATTTTACAAGTCATGGCAGTATGGCACTGCAGTTGCCAGTATTTGACAAGTGGATAAATCAAATAGAAGAAGGAAAATTGATTTTCTTGCTGCTAAAATACAGTCACATAAAGTCCCACAGTTTCCAGGCATTTCCTGCTTCCAGTCCTGGGACTGGCATATTCTTACTATCTCCAGTACAGAGTTTGAAGAAAACTCCAGAATATCTCAAATAGAATCTGTGGCAATTTTATACGTAAGATAGAATTACACCAGCAGTTGCATAAATTTAAAAATATGCCAGAGAAAAATGACTGCTGAGAACAGCATGATAGCTGGATCACATGCTGTTTGCTAATAATCTTCTCGTGCAATGTGCCATACATACTTCAAAGTGCAAGCACTCCAACTTGCTTAAGTTTTGAATTGGGAATAGAATCCGCATGACAAAGACTAGGAAACAAATGGTTGAGATATGCAGATTGATTTGTATCTGCACATCTGTTCTAAAAAAAACAGAGAGGCAAATAAAATGCAGAAGAGAAGCAAATAAAATGCAGAAATAAAGGAGACATAGGAAGTTGAATAAGACACAAAATTAAACTTTTTCAAAAGTCCTTATTTCATGAAGTAGAAAAAATCTGGGGCAAAATTTCCAATACTACAGTATTTCTCTTAGGAGTGTCACATAAAAATGTATTTCTGAGATAACCAAAGTAAGCTCACAAAGCTGTAAACAAAAATATGAGACATGTGCTGTGAAGTCTCATATGCAGGGAACCACAGCAGTGAAACAACACAATAGTCACAGTGGTTCAACAGGTCAGCAAAAGCTCCCAGCATGATGTGATAAAACTGAATTTGCACCCAAGGGAAAAACGTGTGATCAGCGAGGTAATCTCGAGCCTGGGAGTAGTGCTGGAGAGTCCAGCTCTGGAACTAGGCAGACTGCTCCACTGGCCATGCTGTCTTCAAAGATTTCAAAAGACTTGGGGATTGTGAGAGGACTGAAAATATTTGAAATGCTTTCAAAATGTAAATTGAGATTACATTTGAATACAGTGATTAAACAAACTCATGGGGAGGAAACACTAACAGAGAAACAAACTTGTGAGGACTTGTTACCAGAACCCACACCCAGGTGAATTGAAATCAGGAACTAAAAAACCTGTGCAAATAGTGTGCTGCCCAGTCTTGGTGTGCCTGGCAGATGCTCTGCTGGAAAATGTGCTTGTTTATGCTTGACGGAGGAGAAACAGGTTGGTGTGGAGTGGGCAAAGATACACAGCAGGTCCAATTAGCAGCTTTGCTCAGTCTGTCTAGCACAAGCCAGCAACAAGGCAGCTCTTGTCGGTGAGGTGTGCAGGCTCCTTCTGCAGCCATGGCAGACAGTAAACTGAGAGAATGAATCACACCATCTGTGTCAGACATCAGCCACAAGAGACAGTGAGTTGCCTTTTGCGGGTGTCTTTCTCTGCTGTTTGGACTGGGAGATGAGACAGCTTCTAGCAACTTCACCTTCAGACAAAGTTCTGTGAGGTAGCCCCAGTTCGGATGGTCCCTTCTGATCTGATGTGACCAGGCAGGAGTGGCTGCCACCTCCTGCTGTCCTCCCTCTGGCTCCCCCCAGCTCCCACCCACCACTGCTTTAACTCGGATACCTGTTGTGTATGGGAAAAGTGGCTGTATCTATAAGAGCACTGTTCAGCAAGCACAGATTTTTGTCTCCAAACCCTGTTTTCTTCCTGCAATTCATACATGCTCGGTTCTTCACGTCTCCCCCACTGTCACGTACACTTCTGCTTGGTGGCACCTCTTTCTGCTTTCCCTTCAGCCTCCCAAGCCCTTCACAGCCCGCTCCTCCTCCTCGGGCACTCTGACACGTTGGCTACAGACCGAAACAGAGTCGCTCCTTTCCCCGCGGGGTGTGTTCGGGCTGGTGCAGGCTCGGTGCCCCGCTGCCAGGCGAGCCAGGCGGGGTCCCCGCAGAAGATGCCAAGTGCCCAGTGAGCCCGGAGCGCTCCAGCGTGCTCCGCCATGTCGTATTCCCCATAATAACCGCAAACCGAAAGACAAGGTATGGAAAATGGTGCTGGAGGAGCTTCCTCCGGGCAGTGCCACAAGACAGTGCTCCGTCTCCCTCTAGTGATGCCTGGGAGCAGGGAGGAAGTCCCGAGTCCGCTTTCACACGGGCGTTTGCCCCCTCCAGCGCACAGGAAGCCCAAGTCCCCTCCCCGACCAGTGGGATAGAGTCCCGAGTCCCATTCCTGCCTGTAGGACAGAGCTCCGGTTCAGGGCCTGAATTATTCATTACTGTGAGCACTACTCCCAAGGAAAAGCTGCTGTCTGCGGCAGCCCAGTCTAGCAGAAGCCTTCTTAGAGCTCACACCAGCCCGCTGCTGCCAGATGGTCCTCTGTGTCTCTGGAGGAAACCATCCACATCAGCAGCTTGCAAACTGGGAAAGCAGGAGCTCACAAAGTGGTCTTTTGCCCGGTGGGGGTGTATTCAGTCTCCTCCATGTAGCCATCCTGTGTGCTGGTTTTGGCTGGGGTAGAGTTAATTTTCTTCACAGTAGCAGGTATGAAGATGTGGCTTGGACTTGTGCTGGAAACAGTGCTGATAACACAGGGATGATTTCGTTATTGCTCAGCAGCACTTGCACAGAGCCAGGACCTTTTCTGCTCCTCATCCCAACCCACCAGCAAGGGGGCTGTGGGTACCAGGGAGCTGGGAAGAGACACAGATAGGAGAGCTGTCCCCAGATGACCAAAGGGACATTCCATACATATGGCACCATGCTCAACAGATAAGGCAGAGGGAGAAGAAGGAAGCAGAGGAGACGCTGAGGGGTGTTGTGTTTGTCTTCCCAAGTCACCACCACGTGTTATTGGACCCAGCTTTCCTGGGGATGGCCAAACACCTGCCTGCCATGGGGAACAGTGGATGAATTCCTTGTTTGCTTTGCTTCTGTGCACAGCTTTTAATTTGCCTGTTGAATTGTCTTTACCTCAGCACAGGAGCTTTCCCACTTTTACAATTCTCTCCCCCGTCCCACTGGTGGTGGGGGAGGCTAGGTGGCCAAGTTGATGGCCGGGGTTAAGTGACACATCCTGCTCAGAAAATGTCCTGGGTTACTCTGTTTTGAGGAGGAAAAAAAAACCCCTAAATCTGCTTTCTCTAAGTAGCCTCATGTAACAGGAGATAAACGCAGTGTCTTTGGTCGCTGGCGATGAAAAGACACATCAGTCACCCGCGCTGGCACAGGCCCCTGGCTCTGCTGGGCAGTGGCCTGGCAGCTGCCCTCCGCCTACAAAGGCCGTGGGACAGAGCAGGGACCCAGGCAGGACAGGACCCGCCCCCCGCCAAAGGCAGGGAAGGACACAGGACACGGCACTTCCAGCACAGCCCGCTGGATGGCAGCGACAGGTCTGGGATGGAGCAGGTCCCTGCCCGGCTACCCCGGATTAGCTCCTCGGAAGAGTGAAACCTCTTCTAGCGCCTATACCGTGGGCACACAGGTGTGTAGCGCTCCTAATATTTGCTGGGAGCTCTTCAGGCATGATCACCCCACAAATGAGGAGCTGCACCGCTGCATGAAGGATGCTACTGTGTCTGCAAGTGCTGTGCTTTTTGTTGTGTGAACGGCCCGCACCGCGGGGTGCAGGCTGGGGGACATGTCCCGAGCTAAAATCGAACAGGTCATCATCGCTGAGAGGAAGGGTCCTCTCTGCCACATCCCGGCCACTCCAAACACCGTCACCATCCTCAGTTTGACAGACCTGACCTGCCCTGAGCCTGTGCCACCTCCTGACAGCACCCCGGGGCTGGGGGCCAAGGCAGCCCGATGGAAAGCTGTAAGCATGGTGGAGAAGGCAACACATGCCTAGGAGCAGAGCAAGGAGGGCAGGACTGCTGCTACTTTTCTTGTTAGGGATTTTGTTTGTTTGTTTGTTTGTTTGTTTGTTTGTTTGTTTGTTTGTTTGTTTGGTTGGTTGGTTGGTTGGTTGTTTGGTTGGTTGGTTGGTTGGTTGGTTGGTTGGTTGGGTGGTTGTTTGTTTGTTTGCTTGTTTTTCGAGGAACACATGTGGGCTTCGTCTAGTCACATTTGTAGTATGATTAAAAATAGTAATTTTGGGATGGGCACCCAAGTGGAGTTTGTGGTCCAACACCCTGTTCAAAGTCGGTGACACCAGGTTGCTCAGGCACTTTGATGACCGAGTATTGAAAATCTCAGAGTGCAGAGATTCCCTGCATCTCTGACGCCATCTTCAAGATTTGTTGACCCATATGATGAAAAAGTTTTTGGCTCGTTCTAGTGCTCCAGGTTGTGTCTGTACTTCTTGTTCTATGATCAGTGAACTGATCACTTCAGGTGACTTGCACTTGCCTGATCAGCCCCACCCTCCCTTGAGATAATTCTAGACAGTGATAATATTCTCTTCACCTCCCAAAGAACACAGTCCCAGTATTACACCTAGAATTTTGATACAAAAATTGCTGCATTTTGTTTCAAAGTGATATTTTTCTAACAAAAGACATTTTGCAAAGCATTGGGTAGGTAGATACACAAACCCAGCCGAGAGGAGTGTCCTGAAGCAAAGCTTTTTCTCTTGCTTCCCGAGCGTCAGTGCCCGTTGTTCCCCCGGTGGCTCACTACTCCCGATCCAGGGAGCGCTCCAGCTTGCAGGGCTGGCGGCTGACACCCACATTGGCCGCGGGAGTGGGAGCGGCAGGGACACCCCGGGCTTTAATGACTTCAGGGGGTGAGGGCTATGACTCACTGATGGGCTTAGGGCAGACATGGGAGAGCTGACCTGACCGCCTGCCCTTCTCTCTATCCCACCCTCTTTTCGGAGGTTCCCTCCCGAGCTGCAGGCATGGCTAAGTGTCTCAAACTCTCCCGGGCTGCCGTAACCCGGCATGCTAATGTAAACCAGCACCCATCTCGGTTCTCTTTCAAGCCACAGGACTGCAACTTGTAATTTCTGAACTGCTCCTCCCATTGATTATCTGGAACTTGACGGGCATAGGATGCTTCATTTCCAGATTCAGGGAGCTCTGGTATTCAGACAGCTGAATCATACAGGCTATATTGTGCTCACCGAGGATTTGAGCTACAAGGAAAAGCAGAGCTTATCTCTGCACTCGCAGGCCATGAATCAACAAAAGGACACCATTAAAGAGCTAAAGCTGAGGGAGGAGAGCAGCCTGAGTTCAAAGTCACATGAACCCACTGTCCATGTTTGAGCTAAGCAACCTGGGAGGTGGCAAATTCTTCACGACTTTAAATTAACCTTGGCAGTGTAATGTTCCCTGAAAAACAGAGAACAAGAAGACCAGTATCATTCTAAAAGCCATCGTGCCAAGTATCCCATTCAGTGATTCAAATATTCCAGTCTCTGTATGCAAGTAGAGCAGATCTGCAGAAATATCAGTCTAACTTTTAAACTCTTTATTCCTGATTAATTCAAAGCACCCATTGAAATGTAAAGGTTTTACTGTCTGTAACCTGTGCTTAAATATTTCCACAACCAGTTTGCAAAATAAATATTCTCCAAACCAGGAAACAGACACAAAGGTCTCCCTTGACTCTGATGATTTTCTATAATTTATATGATGACATCATGATTCCAGGCACTAACCCTTGCTCTCACTATCACATGCTGGATGAATGCTACGCCATCTCACCACTCCTTCCTGATCCCTTTGATCCAGGCAGACACACCAGCTGCAACAGCTGCTGACATATGTCTGGAGGAAGAAAGTTCTGTTCCATGAAAGATTTAAAGATTTTCCTGGTTGATTCATTTGAAGCTGGAACAAACCTTCTGAATTTATTTTATTAAGAGAAACCTTGTCTCAAGCCTGTGATTTCATTTTGACAAAATGGGAGTGCTTGTATTTTGGGTTGTAATGCAGAATTGAAAAATGTTTGAATATTAAAGAACATCAAAGTGAAAGCAGTTTAGTATACAAACTAGAAACATGTGTTGAAGCAGGACTTTTTCTTCCATCTCATGAGCTGAAACATCAGCAAATTCAATTCCACTTTTCAGAGCATGTCAAATTCCTCAGATTTCCATATTCTGGCAGAATTTTCCACCACTGCTTGTTTCACCACTTCCAGTGCTTGTACCTACACCAGTTTCAGAGCTGTTTTGCCTTGATACGGGACTTACAGGAGTCCTATCACAGTATTTTTACATGCGGGGCCACATTTTTGGGGGTTGTTTTGAGTACAGCTGTGCAAATTTGCTCAAAAAGGCAACCTAGCACAGGTCTGCTCGGGACACCAGCCAGCTCTGCCTGGCATGCAGTGGAACACAAATGGAGGTTTTTCTAGCTCTAGTAATCACAGCCAGACCTGGTGCTGCTTAATTTAACAGCATAGCTTAGAGGCCAAAATTTTCTGTTTGCAGAATCATATGGGAATTGTAAAAGGCTCAGAATGTCTGAAAATCAGACAGCTTATCCAGATGGCTGAACAGCGTGCTTGGGGACACAACTTCAGGCAGACAGTCTCAAAAGTCTTGGCTGTACCAGCTGTAGGAAGGAAGGTGATATCCCATTTTTCTTTTATACTGTGTAGAAATGTAGGTATTCAAGGAATTGAGTCATATTGCTTAGTTAAGAAATCTTGGCTCTAATCTAGAGCACACTATACTGTCCCCCTTTCTCTGGGCATTCGTAATTTCATTATGCAAAAGTCAGTGCTTACTATGAATGGAAGAGAAATAACATTTATCCTCATTGTTGTTTTTTGTTTTGAAATGGGGAAACCACTTTTGCTGCTGTATTTTTCCCCTGCAGACACTAGATTGGGATTAAATGGAAAAGTGCCTGCATGGAGAACTGGTGCTAAGACAGGCCAGGACCCAGCAGCCCCAGCGAGACACAGGGGAGCAGATGCTGACATAAGCAGCAAGAGCAACCTCTGGCCACTCATAGATCACATTTCCAGCCCTTTCACCATCTTTCCACAGGACTCATTTGAGCTGTACACCTCAGTCTCCAAGATGTGCAACCATGTGGTCACAGACACAAGCCCCTTCTCCTGTGATTGCCTGTGGTGTTGCTGACTTGACATTCAGTCCTGTGACCCAGCCTGGGTATGACGGACACACACCCATCTGTCCAAGGGGACACACATCAGTCTCTGGTCATAACTGAGCCAGTTCTTTTCTGAAGCACATCTGGTGAGATGCTGCAGGAGAGGACATGGCACATATCCTTCAGACACCTCCAGTGGCTGTGTGGCCCTTTGCAGCTCAGATGCAGGCTGCTGCATCTTTTGAGTCCCAGTTGATCCTCATTTCCTTCAGGGAGGGAATGTTGGTGTCCTGGGAGCAAAAGGCACAGAAAAGCTTGTGTTCAGTTACTGCCCATGTTCTTGGCCTAGCAAAAACTGTCCCTGGTTCACCTTACCCACTGTCCTTGCTGGTGTCCTTGAGAGTGTGAGGTGCACTCGTGATCAAACAACAGGGGGAGGTGAGCCTCTGCCCTGGCCCTTGTAGCTGGCACAGGCAAATTTGTCCTGGATGCACAGTCCCCCCTGCATGCAGTCCTCTCCTGCCTTAAGGTGAGCAACATATTCCCTGGGGACTGCGTGGCTGGCACTCTTGGTACCTTTGGCGTGGTGAGAATGGGTGCTCTGGGGTCACTGCAAGCTGCCCTTGCTATAGGTTTCCTCTTCCTGGCAAGTCACACTTTTCCTTGAACAATATCTAGGTTTCCACCTTTTCACTACTCGCCCACCCCTCACCAGACATCAAATGCCTGTCCAAGCCCTGAAACAACATGACCTTGCAGAGTTTCATTTGCCTGTTAGCAAGCAGGTTGAAATTGCTGGTTACACAGCCATGCAAAGGCCAAGGAGCTTTATTGTTTCACATAAGGCAAACAAAAGCTGCCAGCAAGCTTGCCTCTTGCCCCTCTGCCACTTGAAATTGCTGCAGCCCTTTGAACTTGATGGGCAGTACTGCCAATTAACCACAGCTCGACTGTGAGCCCAGCAGGGAGAGTGCAGCTGTAGAGGGGAAGGGGAGCAGGGTGATGCTGCTGTAAAGGGACCATACCCCCTGGGGGAGGAGATGAGGGTACCAGGAGACATCTTCAAGCAACACTTTTAAGAGGGTTTCCTTGATAAAGGACAAGTGTCACCACAGCAGGGCATCCCACCAGCCCTGCTGCAAATGGATACATCTCAAGGTAATAGTCAGACCCAGAGTTGCTCAGGGCACAAACTTCATTTTCATCAGAATATTATAATTTAATTTTCCCTTGAGAAAAAAGATAGCTTTTCACTTTCACAGAGGCTGAACCTTGAAATACCTTCCTTGAAAAACAGAAGTTTTAATTCAGTTGTGTCCTAAATAGAAGCTTATCCAACTCTAAATATCACCATCATCCATCATGATAAAGAGAGACAGTTATACTGCAGGAATCATATCACAGGAGATGTAGATCAGCTGAGAAGCCTGAGTACAGAAAATTCAGAGGTATAAAGAACAAAGATTGCACCATTTGACCCTGAAAGGTCAAATGGAATGTCCAAACTAGATTATTTCAGTGTATGAATTAAAGAGAAATTTCAAGAAACACCTTTCCCTCCCCCCACTCCAAAGCACACATTTTTCAGTGGTAAAACAGTTTAAACAAACCAATCCAACCAATTTTATAAGATAATTTTGTTTCAAATAATACCAAGAGGAAAAAAACAGGACAGTGTGAGAAGACGCGCCACCCCCAGCAGTCACATTCCAGCAGGAAACAAAACAGCCTGTGGGCTCTGGGTGGTTCCACTTTCCCAGCACAACCTAATCAATAATCTCACATGCAAACCTTGCCAGTAGCCCTGCCCACAGGCAAACACGGGACACAAGCACTGATTTCCCAGGGGAAGGTGTCACCTCTGAGAGCATGGGAACACCGCTGCTCCACGCACATCTGGGGCTTCAGGCACTGAACTCTGAACCCACACGTAAGGATGCGGTGTTTGTCCTGGCCACAAACATTGCAGTCCAAACCTAGATTTCACCATCGTCCCTGCTGTCCAAATTAGCCTGCTGTGAAAGGTTTCCAGAGCTGTGGGAAGGGAAGGCCCTCTTGGTAATGTGCTATTAGAACTGAGCAATGTATTCACACTCCTTTCACTGTCTTTTGAAGAAGGAACATGCGCTCTGGGAGCTCTGGCAGTCACAGTCCTGCCACGTGCCAGCAGTGTCATACTGATGCAAAAATGTATTTATTACATATCAATGTGAATTACATTGATATGTAATAAATAAGGCACAGAATAATTGGTCTCAAATTGCCACTACTGGAGTCTGAACCTGAGTCCGTCTGGGGCAAATGTCCTTTGAAATGTAGATCCAAAAGGAGGTAAGGGTGCCAAGAAGAATGATTAGTTGTCTAGAAACCTTTTCAGAAAAATTGAACTAATGGAGCAGGTTGCCTTGGGAAGCTGAGGGGGTTTCTAAGAATAGGGTTAGAGAACATCTGTCGGAAATGGTTAAATTATAGTTGATCTTATCTTGTAGGAGGGGAAGAGACTAGCTGGCCCTTCAACATCCCTTACAGAGCTATTTTTATGTTTCCATGACAACTCTTTTGCAGATAGATTTTTTTTTTGTATCAAGGCACTGGGATACTCTAAGGTGACTCATGAAAGCAGATTTTGGGAGTTGGCACTTAACACCTAGATATGAATTGTTATTAACAGTTTTCCCCTAGACTGATCCTTGTATTAATTATTTGAGAAGACTTATTAAAATAAGTCTGTTGTCATGCCATTTTTATCCTATTCACATCCTTCTATTGAAATTCAGCCAAGGATGGGATGACAACAGAGAGATTGTACCCCGTTTTGGTAGGATGGAGAGGGAAGAACAACATTTCCTGCAGTCACTACTAAAGGAAGTTCTTAGTAAGAGTATCCAACTGGAATTTGCCCAGGTATCCCAGAGTTCACGTCATTGCTCTTTAAAAAGCAATGTTAGAGTCTCACCAGCAGGCTGGTGAGAATCTGGATTTGCTGTGCCTGGCCAAGACAGGACTGAGCAGCTGCAGCCTGGGGAAGGCCCTGAGGAGGAGCTGAGCACGGTGCAGAACCAGTGCAGAAGATGCTGTCAGTTTGGACATACTGAAAAGGAGGCCAAAGAAGAAGCTTCAAACCAAGGGACCACAAATCAGCCAGGACTGATAAAGAAATACTCAATAAGCAAATATTCTTGGCCTGGGAATGTGCTTTTACAAGAGGTTTCTGCAACAGCACTTGGACAGAATATGGAAACAGCTATCAAGTGACAATAAGCTGTTTAGATACAACAGGTGAGATTCAGAGAGAAGATTAAATTTTCCTCCCTAAGTGGTATTCTACACCCTCCTTATGTAACTGTAGGAAAATGTTAGCTAAGCAGTCTCTGGTCTGCTACCCTGAGCAAGCTCTTAACCAGCTTGGCAGGCGGCTTGGCAATTGCCTAGGATTCAAAAGCCCGGATGGAAAATTCTGAAACTGAAGCTCTTGCCACGTAGCACATTGGCATCCTGAGGAAAAGACCTTGGCCTGGAACCAGGGCCTTCTGAGTAACAAAATCAACTCCTGGGACAAGCTAGTGTGGATACTTTTTAATTGTAATTTACACACTGCTCAAACAATTTTAGACAGTGACAGAAGTACAAGAGTAATAAGACCACCCAAACCCCTACTAAGACATAAAGACAGCAATTACGAACTGAAGTTACATGGTGTTAAAAAACCAACCACTTGTCTTTCCCTACCTCCAAACTGTTTCTCTTTAATATTTTTCCCTTTGCCACACCCCACTCCAGCTTCATATGACATTCCCAAAGGGACAGCCCAAGCCACATGCCCTTGGAGGATCTGCTGATGCCCCAACATACATCCAGAGCCCCTTAACAGGCTTTCTTGTCTGGAGCTGCAGCCAGCCAGCCAGAGCCAAATCTGGGTCACCTGGGCTGGGGAAGGTGTCTCACCCTGTGTCTGTTCTTACTGAGCAAGATGGCAGCAGAAACGTAGTGAGGAGCTGGGCCAGATTCACACCTCCCTTGGGCTAGTATTTACCTTGTGAATATATTGGTGAGCAGCTGGGGAGAGCGAGATCAAAGTGAGCTGTCATGCTCAAAAGGGAATACGGAGCAGAGGCAGGTCAAAGTCATAGGAAAGGCGCTGTGATGCTTTAGCTGCATTTGCAGTTACTCTATACATTGTACCATACATTGTGTTTTTCCTGCCTCTGCAGTCAGCCAGCAATCCAGAACTGGAAGTTCCTGAGGAAATGGCCTTTAGCTCTTCCACCTGTCCCCAGTGTGGCTTGTGGAGATCTCTCCACTGCTCTGGGAGAACACAGGACACGGGCTAGGACAGCTGGCACTGCTGCATTCAAGCAACTTATTTAACTGCTGAAAAACTCCCCTAGCATCCAAGGAAGGCACAGAGCTGAAAATGTAATAGGCTAAAAGGAAGAGTGGAGTCCTTCACAGCAACATGAGATGAAGATGCATCATATTATTTTTGGTATAATTCAATCTTTTCCCCACACAGGATAACGTTCAGGCAGCAGAAAGGGTTCCTTGACTGTGCTTTTCAGTATTACCAAGAGTGGGTGATTTCAGCTGTAACTCTGGCTACTTCAGAATAAGTATCTCTAGTCTGAGGGATTTGTTTTTATTCCTTCTGTAGTCAACAGATAGAGCAAGGCAGCTGCAAAGGGGTGATTCACCCCACCCTAAAATAGATGGAATGAGTCATGACCAGACAGGCTTATCTCCTTTCACTGATTATAGAGACAGACCAGCCAAATAGCTTAGGTGAGATGCCATGACTTTTAGATGGCTAAAATTAAATGTGTGGTATCCCACTCTGTAATCACAGAGGTCTCTAGGTTTCCTGGCCCAATGAATTTTTTGGAGAGAAGTTTTTCCATCTTTCACTGCTGATAAAATGGTATCAAGTGTTCTTGTGTATTCAGAGAAATGTTGCCCAAAGAGAGGTTTCAGAGCTCAACACAATAGCATAAATTCCAGAAGAGGATAAATAGGGCTCTAGGCAGTGGGACACAAAGAAAATCCAGTCTAAGTTATGTGTGCTCCATAGTGACTTAACAGAATGGGAAGTGTGTATTATTAGTAAAACGCATTTGTGGTCCCCCAGCACCACTTGCTCTTGCAGTTAAACAAACACACCATGGGACACTTTCTACAGACACTGAACAAGGAACCAGCTGAATACTGCTGGAAATGTCAAGATGCCTAAACCCAGGCCTTTTACTGCAGGCATTTTGTGTAAAATCTGCAGTCTCTACTCCTCTGTGTACGTGTTAAGAAATCTCTTTTCTCCAGACAGAGAGGAGGTGCAAGAGTTGCCACAACAGAGTAGAAATATAGACATTGTAGCTTCTCAAAGTTTCAGAATGTTTTACTGAATAATAAATAATGGCCTGTGGCATAGCTTAGGGAAAAGCTACTAAAATCAAGCAAAGTCAGTTTTGCTGGATAACGTATTGAGCAGGATGATTATGAAGGTGAAATATCCTTGTCCAGAAAAGACTGGGGCCGTGGGATGGAGATGGAGAGCAGAGCTTCTGGCAGAGAGCAGAGCGATGCCTTTGCAGTGCCAAGCACATTTCCTGCAGGGTCAGTATTTGCTTTGATTGCATTTTCCACATGACATCTGCCAAGGTGGCAGAGCTGCAGAAGAATAAAGCCAATGGACAGTGGCAGTTTCTTTGGAACTTGTGATGGAGATTGAAACACCCCAGCATAAACAAAGGCCAGTGACTCATGCTGCAAGGGACACTGTGTGGGTATAGTCTAAGACCTCAAGGAGCAAGGGTGAGCTGCTGCTTGGGAGAGTCTGAAACACAAACCAAAGCAAATATATTTCAGCACAGCTGTATTGAAACTGGGGAGACAGTTCAGCTGACATCTCTAACAGTAACTTGGGACCAACCACTTGGTTGGTAAATTGCTTCAACCAAATGCTTGAAGCAATTTACAGTGTTACCTCTTGTACTGAGGGAAGGCTCCAACACTCCCAAGTTAAAGAAGAGTTAAATAACAGCATCCCAGGATCCCAGGGCTACCTGACTTGTAGACTCAGACCACCTGGTAGATAGCTACATAAGAGAGCAATCTGCTGGCCAGTTGCAGTAGTGAGGAGTTAAAATCCTTACTTCCCCTTTCTTTAGACAAATAAATCTTTCTGTGGCTGCCTGGAAGGAAAAGCAGGCTGTGGTATGTGGACATCTGGGAGAGATTCAGGCCACCCTTTGTGGTGTGGGGGGAGACCAGTGTGGTGAGGCTGCTGTGGGCCACCTCCTGCCCCAGGCTTCTTGATGGTTTGGCAATGGGCTTACAGCTCCTGCTTCTCTTGCAGCTGCACTGGGATGCAATGTCCCCCAGAAGCCCACATCTGAAGGAGATGGGCTTGTCCTCACCAGGTTGTTCTATATGTACCTTCCTGTCCCTGGAGTATGTGGCTTGCCCAGAAAATAACTTTCTGGAAAACCTCACAGAACAGGAATACGGGACCTATCAAAGGAACAGCAGAATTATTAAATGAGTGAGTTAATAGCTCTTGGAACTGCCTTTAGAGCAGTGCTGGGTGTGCCTTCCTATTTACCTTTGACAGTGTTTTTCTCACACCGCGAGGACAAGTGGCACAGATTTTGCTTTTCTGCATGGAGGCAAAGAGGGGCCTGGCAGAGTCAGACCCCATTGAGCTGCTCAGAGAAGACCAAGATTTCTGCTGAGATGTTCCCATCTAAACTGTCTCCTTGAATGTCTCCTACGGAGAGTCCAGAGGAACAGCAGCAGAAAAACACTCTGGGCTAACACTTCCATGCAGAGTTGTTTTGGAAACAGTCAAACATGCCAAGTGTGGGAAAAAAAAAAAAAAAAAAGGCATTTTACCTAAAGGAAATGACTTCTGCCAGACAATGAGCTATCAGATCCCTTCCAGATGGAAATTGTGTTTTGAATCAACACTTTGTGCCCCAAGGAACCATGTTACAGAGCAGGAGGCACTGACCTTGGAGGAAGTGGAAAGGTTTGCATGACTCCTCTGTGCCTGCTGCAGAGCAGAGCTGACACTGCTTTTAATGGGCATGCAAAGTTCAAGGCAATACAATGATAGGTTTGAAAATAGACATGGAATGAAGGCGCTGAAGGGCTCAGTGCTTTCGGGAGTGGTTTGGTTTCTCTCAATTTGAAGCAGGGGCACTTAAATAGGTTATGAGCACAGGAAGGAGTCCCAGCTGCAGGAAGAACACATAATGGGGCAGTAATTGTGATTCCAAATGCAATGTAATCCCGTAATATCAGTGTGATGCTGATACCAGCTTTATGCACCCCACTGTGGCATTACGGCCTGACACAGCTGTTTTCTGCATCGCCTCACTGGCGGCCGCTCCCCCGGAGCTGGAGCCACGCCTGGCCGCTGCTCCTTGGGCTGGCAGCACTCACTCTCCTTCCCCGGGAAGGGCTGGAGCAGAGCAGGGCTGCCTGCACATTATGGAGCCTCACAGTAGGTTGATGCCTTGTTTTCAAGAGAGATGTAGGAAAAAAGCCATTTTATGTGGTAATCTGTGCTGTGGATTGATAGTCACAGGGGTATTTCTTCATTTCCTAGGTAAATCATACGACAGGGGGAGCAAAAGGCTTGTGACTGTCTAAGAGACATGGATGCACAGCCAGCCCTGACCCTCACTGTCTCTTTGTCCAAGGACTGGTGGTATCATGCTATGAGGTGAATCATAGTGCTGGTTTCCCCTGTTTTTATGAAAGATGCAAGTGGTATTGCCCATGGCTGTTACATGATCTGCTTCCTCTTTAGAATGTGCTTCCAAAAACAACATTCCTTTGGTATTATCTTCTCTTTTCTCTCCTTTCCCCTTCTTCCTAATCCCTTCTCCACAGACTGGTCATTTGTCACTGTCTTCTCAGACTAAATTCCCCATCAAGCTCTCCACCAGAGGTGGAGAAAAGGGGCTGCAAACATCCTGCACACCAGTCCTCAAGGCTGCACAATGCCTCACACAGACAAGCCACGTCGTCTTCTCCAAAACTTTCCATAGTCACTCATGTCTCAAAACAGGTTATCTTGGGAGATGAGGTGGGCAGTAGTGACTTGTATGTGCCAAGAAAGCTTCGTGTGGAGTATTCAAAGAGCAGCAAAGCATAGGATCTTGTTCTGCTCTCTCCATCCGTCACTCAATCAGGCTTGCCACTCAGAGAGCAGCTGGTAGATTTTTAATTAAAACATCCTCCTCACAGCTTCTATTTGGTTCCAGTTTTACAACACTGAAATTACCAGCAGAATGCAGTAAATAAGCTCATGTAATTTTTACAGGAGGTCAGGCACTAATTTTGACAATCTTAACTCAAGCACTTTACTACTGGTTTTTGTATCAATGTTTTCCAACAGCTGAAGGCAGGGGACCAGGTCAGAGCTCAGAGTAGGGCAGCTTGTCAGGGGAAAGAGGGCCAGGGTGAGGAGAAAACCAGATTGTATACAGTCTAGCACTGCTGTGGTTTTGGTCTCTTAGGATTAAATAACTTCACTGAGAGCAGCCAGAAAACAGCTCCAAATGTACACTGCAGCTGCAAGCAGCGTAGGCACAAGGAACAAGGCAGTGCCACACGCCCAGGTAGTCACACACCTGAAGCCATTTGCCACTGCTCACGGCTGATGTCTAGACTGCGCTTTCACTCATCTGCCTCTGTACAACCCCCACCAGAGGCTAAGAAATGTCCTCAGGCGGGTGTGGAGGAAGAAATCCAAAGGCTCTTGCTTAAACCAGTCCTGTGCTTGCGTTTGCTTCAGAGCAGTCACCCCAACCACGGTGCACAAACCAGAGAACAAAGTTTTAGACCCCCAGGACTGGATCTCGTTTTCTGGGAAGTCAGTGACTAATCCCCGAGGAATGGCTGGGGTGAGAGATGGCTGCTGCACAATGCTGCCGCCTCACAGCTCAGCTCGCCCCCGACGGTGGGCTGAGCATGGCTCCGAGGAGCTCCCTAATGAGCACACTTCCTCCTGTTCCCAGTAACTACGGAAACATCCCTGCTTCTCACGCTGATCTTCCCCACCCACCCCTGCCAGTCCAAGCGCTTCACCTCTGGCTGAGCTGGTTGTCACAGAGATGCTGGATGAAGAGTGATCAGACAGGCGACAAGGAAAGGGGTGCACTCAGTTCTCCTGGTGATGAAATTCAAAATTTCTTCTCCAGGGAACCCTAGATATCCCTGTACTGGGGAAGAAGTGGCCATCAGGAGCTGCACACTTGTGTTGATGGGGAGAGCTTGAGAGCTTTCACTGGTGGAGAGAGAAAGAGAAAAATGGGAAGACAAAACTTGCTTCACACTTACTTTCACACCTTAAAATCTGAAGACCTGAATTCATCTAAACCAGGGGATTTAAAGCTCACATTTCACCTCTTGGGGTAGAGTCAGACTAAAACACCCACTCCCTTTGGCCCTCTTTCTGAGTCGGTGTCAGAGATAAGAGTCTCTGTGTCGGAAAGCCCCTTCGGCTCCAGCAGTGGCAGCAAAAGCTGGGAAACCAATCCATTCCTGGAAATCCCCTGCAACTCCAGCAGCTCCAGGCTGGAGAAGCTAGAAATGATCAGGGTTGCACTTCAGGAAAGCCCAACCACCCTGGAGGGCCAGACAGGGTCTGCACAAAGCACCACAGTCACAGGGGCACACTGCAAAACAGCAGCACTGGGAGCTGCGGGCTGGTGAAGGACAGTGGGAGAGGGAATGGAAAGGAGACTGGGCTTTTCCATCAGGGAATAATCCAGGAGAATGAAAATGGCTGAAGGGATTTTCCTATCCTCCCCCAGCCTCCTTTGTGGGGCAGAAGTTACCAAGGCCATCTGAGAGTGAGCGGGACCAGCATCTGCTTCCTCTGCATTTTCATTTTGTTTATGTATGTGTATTACTGTCTGGAAGAAATGTCCTCTGCATTCTAGACAGGGATAATGAAATCCATTCAGGGCAGGCAGAATGGGAATGAGGGTTAGGAGTACCAGACAGCCCAAGTCAAGGCTTTGGCTGTGCACAGGCAGCAGCCCAGTGGTTCCACATCATTGCCATACATTGTCTCACACACAGGACTCGGCTTCCTGCAGCCTCCTCCCCCTTCCTCCCCCTGATCCCTTCTCTTTCCCTCCATCCGGTTCCCGAGGGAGCCAAAGTGAGCTTAGGAAGATGCAACTCATCATCCTGGGACTTGCTCAGAGTATTCGGAACCCCTTTCTCATCAGGGTTTTTCACATCAAATTGGTTTGATAAACGTTTTGACCTCTGCATACCACTGATAAACTCTGAGGACTGCTCCCCTCCTCCCTCTACCCTTACTGTAAATATCTTGCAGATGCTCTGCTCATTTTTGTTCTTTTACAGCCAGCTGGCAACTTTGTTGGCATGCCAAAGAATTTCAGACCTTGGAGCAAAGCAACTTTTTAGTCTTCCGCTCTGAATCTTTTCTCACCAATATGAAAATCAGTTATTTTTAAGACTTCTATTTGATTTTACCATTAGGCCATTGGACAAAAAGTGTAATCTAGAAATTGCTGTCCATTAAAATGAGAATATTAAATGTATGCAGCTGAGAAACATTATGGAAAGGGCCAAATAAATTTCACAGAAGGTTAATGCCTTCAGACAAAATATTTAAACCAGTCTATAACATTTCATAAAATGGATAGAATTTTCTATAAAATTCCTTAGGTGAGGCTAAAAGTTCACCTGGAAGGATCTCCGTCATATTGAATTTTCATTTGTTGGGTACATCTCAGACATTTCCAACTCTGTTCCCATGTAATAGCATTATTTCATCCTTATGACATGCTGAAGATTTTCCATAGAACAAGAAGCACTGCAGCTGACTGGATCTGCTAGGTAGTACCACTGTGGGCATCAGCATGCACAAACAGCATTAGGACCATGAGGCTGACATCTGAGGAATGTGCACAAAATCAAGGAAAAAATGTGCTGGACACAGTTGATTTGGAGCCCCTGTGGTGCTGTGTGCTGTGCAAGGAAGAAAGCCAGAGAGAGAGGAATTTGGTTCTGCCTCTGTCAGTGGTGAGAAGAACAGATGAAGCACAGGGGAGGGTGGTTTGAGGCTGGTTCAGTATAACCTGTCTTTAATGGAGCTCATTAGTTTGGACTCTGGGCCACACAAACCCAGTCACAGGGCTCCCAGGCAGCCTCAGGCGCAGGCAGGGCGAGGCTGCCCTGCTCACCATGCACCACACAGGCAGATGCCAGAGGAACAGGCTTGTCTGAAGGAAGCCAAGTTAAGCCTGTGGTTTTCAAGCGCTCCCATCACTCTGTCCTCTCCCATTGCCACCCCCATGTTATTCCCATGCAGCAGCCAGGGGAGCTCTGAAGAGAATTGCAAATGGGCACTGCCTTTTCCTCCTTCTCCACACAGACTGTTAGTGCAGTGACCCGCCCCAGCACGTAACATCAGATGTGGCACCATAAATATGAGTAACAGGGAGGCGCGAGGGTGACGTAACCAGGAGCGTGGGTACAAACCGGTTGGGCAGGTGTAGCTGTCAGGTAAAACATCTACAGGGTTTGGCTCTGAAATGGAGGGGTTAATCTGTGAGTAAGTCAGGGAAAAGTGTAATAACGTGAACATCAGCTGAACATGGTGGGGTGGACAAAGACAGAGTCAGGAGTGGAAAATCAGGGAGATCTCAGAAGCACCAGGAGAGGACGGAGCAGTGAAATTGAGGGAGAACAGCATTTTGAGGAGAGAGTTAGGCTGCTGAGTGGAGTGGAGGAAAAGAAGACAGATAGATGACATATCAGACAGTTCTAGAAGAGGCAAATCCAAAATGAGGCAGAAGTTTCTGTTGTTTTAGTTATTTCTGAGGCAGAAGTGATTGATTTGTGTTCCACTGTTACAGCCTACCAAATGAAAGGTTGTTTGCTGTCACAGCATGATTCAGACATTTTCAAGAACCATTGCTGGAGGACACAGATGAATACATCAAGCCATTGTGTCTAATTTACTTGAGTGAATGCGCTGGTAAAAGAGACACTGTTTTAAAATCTTTACGGATGCTCAAGTTAAAGTTCCTGTTCCTTGCTCAGGTAGCATTTCCACTTTCCCTTTTCTCCTCCAAATGCCATCTTTTCCTCTGACTTGTGAGAGGTGGTGGTGGATAAGGAGGCAATCACAGCCAGTCAGGAGACCAAGCAATACAGGAAGCCTGCCTGATCAGCTGCCTTCTGACTCCTGGCAAGCGAGAAGGTTACAGGAATGGATTCACAGACCGTGTGTGCAGAGTCAGACAGAAACACAGCTGAATTACTTGCTTCCCCTGGCTCAGCACCACCTGTGAACCACATCCCAATTCATCAGCTCCTGACAACCCAAACACTGTCTCTGAATGCCCCTGAGATGAATCCCTGCCTTGCTGCAGTGTCAGCACACAGCCGCCCTGCCAGTCCCCGGTAGCATCAGCCCTAAGCCTTTGCAGCCCTTTGGAATTCTCCCATCCCGGTCTAATCAGCTCAATCAGACTTCCCCCTTCCTGTCACAACTAGAGTCAAATTGAATCAAGGTCTGAGAACCTGAATTCGCCAGTCTGTCATTACACCTTTATTTATTATCCCATTCAGACCTTAGTCTGGATGCCTTCCCCCCCAAATTATTCACACATCTTCTGATGTAGTCTTTTCCTGTTTTTTTCTTCCAGACCCAGTGCAAACTGGGTTATGAAGTCAACCAGCTTGAACCCAAGTTCTTAGCAGTGACCTCTTCACCTGTGACGTAGGGAGGTCCTGCAGCTCACAGCAAGCTGGGGCAGAGGTGCCCAGTGCCCTGATCTGCCTTATGGGTGTGAGAGTTCCAGCAGCAAACCAAAAACACTAAACAAAATATGAGCATTTTGCAGAAAATACATAGCATGGTATGAACACAGCAGAGCTGAGAAGGATTTTCCCATGTATGTTATGTTGCCTGAAGAAGGAAGAACTTGAGAAAAATTTAAGACAGTGGCCTTTCTAGGGCAGGGACAGGAAAGATGACAATCAGGACCACTACAGGACTTGAATATCACAGTCTGATTAAATTGTGCTGGTTTTTCATGGGTATGAAAGTGCCAGTGTAGCTAGAAGGCTGTAACTGAGGGGACAGAAGGAGTCTGGGTCACCTGGTTGCTGAGGCAGGGGATGCCAGGCACATGTGTCCCAGCATCTGCAGTACAGAGCAGGCCAGAGGAGTTACAGGTAAGGAGCTGGCCAATGAAGCAGTAAAGCAGATTTTCTGTATTGTTTACTTATTGTAACCTTGTTTCCAGCCTTGTAATGCAAAGCCAGATCCGGTTTCTTCCTGAGTGAAATCTTCATCTCTCTTTATCCTTACATTCCTCTGCAGCTGGAAGGATTCCAAGTAGAACTCGGTGGCTTTTCTATTTCTTTTTGTTTGTTTGTTTTTGTTTTTGTTTCTGATAACTAATGTAAATAAAGCGCTGTGTACCCTCCCCGTTTTGGGTTTTTGCACTGTGACATCTGTTTAGCTTCATAAAATACAAGGACCCACCCTTGTCTCCTTCAAGCAGAATGAAATGGGAAGCAGACAACATGGAAAAGAAGTTAAAGAAAAGCAAGACATTGTAGACACAGACACATTCTGTCAGAAGCCACATACATTGGGAGCTGGTTCTTATCAGCCCGTGGGCACAGGACCAGGCAGTCTGCAGAGTTGCTAGGACACAGGCACACAACTGCAACACCTGCAAAAGCTGTTTTGTGATTACATGGTTATGTAATACAATGTGATGTAATGTGAAACTACACCTGAAGTGGCTGAAAACCCGATTAGTAAATGTGAGGTTCAGCTTGTTCTAGATCTACAAGGCATGTGTCAAAAAGCCAACAACCTCCCACATGCATGCGTTAATCAGGCTCTCAGGCCATGTATTTGAGTCTGTAATACAGTTTTGCTGTAGATGGCTTTCAGGTTTGGACACTGTGCTCCACTAGGTTGGACCCAACAGAATTATTTTGTTCCCAAGAGAAGCAGCTTTGTGTGGAGCAAAAGGGAGATGAATCACTTCAGCGAGTAAGGGTTTATGTCCCTCTCTGCTTACCCTGTCTCCTACCCCACCAGGTCCTCAGGAGCCATTGATGGCTCTAACCCATGCTGGCTACAAAGGATCCCTAGGCTGAGATATTTGTGTCCTGCTGATGCAGCTACCATCTGGCTGTGCCCATTTCTCCCCAGTAAGGCAAAGTGTAACATGAGTCCTGTGAAAGTTTCTCTGTTCTCCTTTAAACAACAATCTTAAAGAAATCTGTCTCTCCTCAATCTCCTAAATCCCTAAAACTTACAAAAGAAAAAAGGAAGCATAAATCAAACCTTAGTTTAAATGACCTGGACATGGGCCTCACCAGGAAAATCTAAAATGGTTCTGTGGTTGCAAGAACAATTTTCACTCCATGTTTCTGGACTTCGTAACACACCACCAAAAGCACTAGACATTGGGAAAATAAGATCTCTTAATGGAAATATTATAGAGTTGTAATTTGCTTAGGCAGCAGTTTCTGTAAAAAGATTTCCTACTATTCTAAGGAAATGAAAAACGTGTGTTTTGGGTTCACATAAAAAGCACAGTCATTAGCAGAGAGAGGCCAGTAAACAGCAAGTGTGTTTCAGCAAGAGCCTTGGTGCAGTGCTATTTTAAGGACGGCTGGATGCAAGTACAGACTGCTGTGCTGAAAAACTTTAGCAGACTTGTACGGACAAGATGTTAATTTGAAATGCAATGGATGGCATTATCAATACTAAATGTACTGAAACTGGTTTAGGATGGACTTCACACTGGGCTGGAGTTTTACCATTTACACCAGCATAATTTCCTTGTAATAAAATTTTGTCCCATGCTTTATTGTCATGGTACCGTTGGACCAGCAAGCTCTGCAGAGGGACATTTACCTTCACCTCAGCCTGCTTTCCTGGTACTCTTGCAGGCTAAAGGAACATTTTACACAAAATGGTAGATGGCTCGTTTTTCTCAGGGTGCCCTCGGGATTGCAATCTGGAGGGTCAGGATGTATCTACTTGTGGTGCCAAAGTGCAGGAAAAGTTACACGCTTATTTACAGGATTTACTTAGTACAAATTGAAGCGTGAAACCTCAGTGGATCTCTCTGAGTGATTATATGGATTATATGGATTGTGTTGCTGGCACAGGAGTAAAGCAGAAGCATAGAATTGTACACATTGAATTACACTTCCAAATACTTTGAAGTGTGCCAGATGAGTTAATATATACAAAATCACCATTTTTCTGTTATTAAATCCATTAGTTATCTGTCAAACAAATAATTTTGAGTAGGTCTTGGCTGCCATTGAACAGTTCTATGGAGGAAGAAATATTTAAACAGGATAAGTGACCTCAGGTGTCAGCCTTTCTAAAATCACATTTAAAAAATCAGTCAGATCTTGATTTTATCTTATATCCAATGCCCCAAAAAGGAGTTATCTGAAGTCATAATTTTGTAATGACAAATTGGTGTCAAATCTTTGCAAAATCTAGCTCTGAGGCTCAATCTGAAACTGAATCCCTTTCCATTTTCAGTATATCCAGATTAAGCATTTAGGTCTGGTTTTTTTTTTTTAGAGAGAGTGGCCCAGCTTCAACCATAATTGAAACATGTGCAAGGGCAGATCATTTCTGGAAAACAAGTTAGTTTGTTGGTTTTTTTGTTTGTTTGGTTGGTTGGTTTGGTTTTTTTACTGGAGAGAATTTATATTCATCATGCTAGGAATTTAGGCTGACTTGTATAATTTTTAAACACTATTGTGTCAAGGAAATGGGAGGAGCCAAGAAATGCACTGGATATCTAATAAAGGAGATATAACAACTGAAAATCAGCCTAAACAGGGATTGTCTAACTGCAATATTCCTGGTTAATAGTGAGCACATTCATGTCAGACAGCTAATGGTTTTCAAAAGCAGCTCACCTGCACACCACACAGCCCTCAGCAGTGTGCAGGCACCCTTTCCGGCATGTCTGCAGTCCTGCAGGGCAGCACTCTCAATGGGTTTCCCAGTTCCAAAACCATCGTGCCTGGCTGAAGCAATGCAGGAGGAGCTGACCTGCCGTGTGAACTTTTCACAGTTGTTTTGGTCATGTCTGGACCCTGTGGAATGTGTAAGATTCCCGTTCCGCCAGTGTCCTATGACTAGCACTTTGGGCAGGGAAACATGTAAACATAATTAGAAGGCTGGCAGCTACAACTCTCTTTGAAAATGCTGTCAAGTTTTGTGCCTTTAATTTCTATTTTATTGGGGTGGATTAATCTGATATTGCTCGAGGCTAAGTTGTCTATTGACTTAAGAATTTGGGAGTTTCCTAGCACACTGTTTATGGGTTGCATTTGCCTGTCTGTCCAGAATAAAGGTGATGCAGAAATTGTATTATTTTCACAAGTCAAGCACTCTCAGTTTTAAGCTCAGAGTAAGAGATGTGATGTGTCATCTGGCTTCTTTCTTGTTTTCCTCCCAAGTATCAAGATACACAGCTTTCAAATACCCACTAGCAGCAGGGTCTAGACTTTCATAACTCAAAAAACATGTGTGTTTCCCTGGTGAGGGTGATGGGCTGAAAACAGTGATTCTGCTCCAAAGCAGCCTCCTCCTCTGTCGATGCTGCTGCTCTCCATGTGGAGGCCGAACTGGATCAATGTAAGGCCAATACATTATCGATCACCCTCTGGGCAGGCACAACAAGATTCACAGCCTCAGGGGCTCTAGGAAAAGGACAAAGGGACTGACAAAGGCCAAGGCCTGCTGCTGGAGGTCAGCAGTTCCCTCCTCTAATTGGACATACAAATACCTGACTTTTGTCAAAACTGCAGACTGGGAATGCCCTTTTTGCCCACCTCCCCACTGGCTGGGTAGGAGATGCAGACTCCTGGTGTCATTGCCCTTTTTGTTTCTCAAAATAAGAGAACACCAGACCTTGTAAGGACTCTAACAGCAGCCCTTCCCAGCAGTTCTCTGGAACCAGATAAGGATTTACTGCCCTGTAGGTGCTGAAAGAGGAGTATCCCAGGCAGATTGATCTCAATGCATCAGAACTTTCTCTCTATGCTGACTCTGATTGCATTCAAAAGACAGAGAGGTCTTGCTAAATAGCTTTTCCAGAATATCAAGAAAGGAATTAAAAAACTAATAGGCACAATGAAGATATACTACTAACTTATCTTCAGTCTCTTGCAAAGCACTCATAGATGAGCTCCTAAAGCCAGCCTGTGAGAACTGCTTAATGGCTGGTGACAGAGATGTGCATTGACACCCACAAAAACCAGGATGACTTTTCCTTATTTTTCTTCTTTTGTGTCATGATAGTTTCTCTTTTTCTGCCACTAGGTTCAATAGAGATGCCTATTTTATTTAACCTTTAAAATATGTTTTCTCCTTTCCATTTGTCAGGTCTGGACACATAATGTCATGGAATCTGATAATGGTTGGGGTTGGAGGGGGTGTTAAAGATCATCTCGTTCCAACCCCACTGCCATGGACAGAGATGCCTTTAGCTAGACCAAGTTGGGACAACTTGTGAAAAGTCCCAGTCCAGATTTCTTGCAGCTCCTTATAGGTACTGGAAGGTGCTACAAGGCCTCCCCAGAGACTCCCCAAGGCTAAACAGCCCATCTTAGACTGTCTTCACAGGAGAGGTGCTCCAGCCCTCTGATCACCTTTGCGGCACTTTTCAGGATTCACTCTATGGTGTTCCTGTGCTGGGAGCCCAGCTCTGGATGCAGTGCTCCAGGTGGGTCTCAGCAGAGCAGAGGGGCAGAATCCCCTCCCTGCCCTGCTGCCCGCGGGGCTCTGGATGCAGCCCAAAATGAAACTGGTTTTCTGGGATGTGGGTGCACATGTGGTTGCTGTGTCATGTTGAGCTCCTTGTCAAGCAACAGCCCCAAGTCCTTCTTCCTGAATCTGCCCTTAATGAAATCATGTTGGCAGTTGCCAATCACCTCCTTATTTTCCATGTGACTTAGCATAATTTCCAGGAGGATCTGCTCCATTATCTTGCCAAGAACTACGATGAGACTGACTAATGTTTAGTTCCCTGATTCTTCCTTATTTCCCATTTAAAAAATGTGGGTTATCTTTCCCCTTTCCCAGTCAGTGAGAATGCCACAAGATTGTCACAAATTCCCAAAAATAATGGAACAGTGACTTAGTCACTTCATCTGACAGTTCCCTCAGGAACCACAGATGCATCTCAGCAAGCCCCATGGACTTGTGCACCTTCACATTCCTTAGATGTGCTCAAGAACCTCATCTTGTTCTACAGCAGATGGCTCTTCATTCTCTCAGTTCCTGCTTCGCCTTCTGTGACACAGACAGTGTGGCTGGAGCACTTGCTGGTGAAGATTGAGGCAAAAAAAGTCATTGAGTACCTCAGCCTTCTCCATATCTTGGGTAACCAGGTCTCCTGTTTTCTTCTGGAGAGGCCTCACATTTTCCCTAGTTTTCATCACTGATGTACCTGTAGAAGCTTCTCTTGTTGAGCTTGATAACCCTAGCCAGATTTAATTCTATCAGGGCTTTGGTTTCCCTAATGCAATCCCTGGCTGCTCAGGCCATCCCTCTGTACTCCTGCCAGGCTAAGGGAGTCTTCATTTCAAGTTCAACTTGATGGTGTTGTTTACATAAACCAAATATACCTCCAGTTCAAAAACGCACACACAACTCAATTTTTAGGGCAGAGTTACAGATCTTTCCTACTTTCCTGGTGGCAAGGCCAGCATAAAGAGTCCCTAATCTACTCTCTGCTGGGATGTGAGCTCACAGCTTTCCCAGCTGACAGAATTGCTTGGGAGGCCAAACTGCGCACATTTTTGCAGTATTGGAAATTATAGAAAAGTATAGGAAAATACCTAATTATATCTGGAAGTTATCTAGGTAAAATCCTTTCTGCTTTTCAAAGCCAGAACACTTTCTCATTTCAGCATGGAAGTTTTGCTGGAAAATGAATTTTGTGTTTTTATAGCTGATCCAGATTATCATTATCATTATATCATTAGCTTAAGATTTTCCAAACGTGCTCTCCCAACCCCTTCTCCTCCTCCCAGGCTACCAGCAGTCTGCAAAAACTTGTAACAGCCACAGAGGGATCTTTTACTTGAGGCTGTGCAGAGGAATTCTCTGGTGCAGTCTAGCTAGTATCATAACCATTCTGCTTATCTACCCTAGATGAAAACTATAGGAAATCCCAGTCTAGACCTAAATTCCTAAGCAACTTCTTTTTTTGTTGACTTTGAAAAAGAAACTACATTTGAGTGATGTCTTTAGAGCAATTAGAGAGGTTCATCCAGCGTCATCAGTGTCACTTGCACATTTTTATTATTGCTTTTAAAAACATTTATAGAACACTTGGACCTCGTCACAGTCATCAAGTATTTGTCTCTCCCAGATTGATACTACTCAGAGGCAGAGGATGGACTGATGGAGTACAGATCCAAGTTAATCACAGCACCCAAATGGCAATGCTTTTTATCAGCAACCAGGATAAACATGAGGTTTCTATTACAAATCTTCTTTGGAGACATCAGGGTTTATAAATAGAAGACAAGTCTATCATGATCAGATTGACATTCCCTCACAAGATTTTCCTCCTATTAAAAAGCTTATTTGCGATTTTCCAAGTAAATTCTGTTCAAAGGTAAGAAGCAAACCAAGCAAAGACTGTTACCCTATTTTTATTCTCCTACTATTGTAAAAAATGCTATAACTTCTACAGCTGTTTCCAAATAAACAAACAAAAAGATATACATCTACAGAGGGAAAAAAAGATATGGATGTATTTTTATAGTTACAAGTGACCATTGTGAACATTCAATTTCATCACAGGTGTAGCCTGTATTTCAGAATCTTTCTCAGTTAACCTTTCACCCAGTCCAATAACTTGCAAGAACCCACGCTCATGTCCTGGAAGGATATCCATATGTCTTGAAAATTTCTTTTTGGATTTGTGCTGAATCACAGCAACTACTTTCCTCTAATGCCACATATTATTTTAATTTACAGATATGTGAGATATTATTGTAATTTACAGAAATTCAGAGGTCTCCTTTCATTGGTAAAACCTTATAGATAAGGTTTAATATGAATGCAACTGAGTCTCAAATGCATAAATAACTAAAATTCTATTTGTATATAAGGACAGCTATAGCTACGTGATGTGCTAGTGGGGAAACAGCGCTTTGTTCCATCATGAAAACTGTGCCCACTTTGGCCTACCAGAAAATGGGAATTTATCCTCAGTTTTGATATTTTGTCCACATTCTTTTTACCTTCAGGGCTTGCTCAAGTGCCCTTCTGCTTTCCAAGGGGATTAATGGGGGAAGTACCTTTCTGTGCTCCAGAAAGGTAGTATGCTCTGGGAAGGGAGTATATTTTGAGGAGTGATAGCCTGGAAAATTAGTCAGAAAGACATAAGCTTTCTATTTTTCTGATTGTCAGGTCTACAATATAAGCCTTCTCATTGTTGGGGTGCTCATATTTGGGTGTAACTCTAGATGTTTTAATTAAAACATAGTCTTCAAAAAGATCAGTTCATGATCAGCAGCTTAGAAAATCTGAATCTCATCGTGAAAGCTGCCCTGTCAGCCACAGTTCCTGGGAAGAAACAATGGGTGGAAGGAGAGAGAAGGGAGGAGGAGAGAGAGGCAATATCAAAACAAGAGTGGGAGAAACAGAGGCAAACAGAAGAAAATAAACCCCACAGGGGAAAGAAAACACAGGTCATTGAAGAGGGCAAAGGGATGAAGGGGGGGACGGGGGTGTAAAGCAAAAAATTCAGACAAACAGAGAGCAAATGGGCTCTCTGAAGACTGAAAAACAAAAGGTGTGGGGGAGGGTGAGGGAGAGGAGGAACTAGAGTAACTTATTTATTCAATTATTGTCACTACTAATAGAAGTCTTTTTAAAAACCCCTGATGAATGCAAAGTCCTCTCAAAAATTTACACATGCAGCCTGGGAGGGCTTTGAATTTATATGGATACATAGCCATGAAAGCCAAATTGTACTCTGATCAGTGAAGACAACTGTCAGCATAAATGATGTTTAATGGCTGGTCTTGACACAAGTAAGGATATCCTGCATTCCTGATTTATAACCCTAAGGAAATAAACTATGAAAGAATCTTACACACCAAAATTCTAGTTTGACAGACACAACCTATATATCCAACAGAAACACTGAATGTTCTTCTTATATTCTTTTTTTATGGATTTCAACTCAGAACAACAAAATCCTAGGATGTGTTCCTGTGGATGAAAATTTAAATTAAACATAAATTGGTCCTATTGATTAGCTATCTATAGTGTCTCACCATGCCACTACTTGGAGGTATGACGAGAAGCTCTCAGTCTCTTAAGCACATCTTCAGAGCACTTCTGTAGCAGGGAGAGGAAAACCTTAGAATGGTGCAATTATATGAAATAAAAAGATTGAAGAGTGTGACTATGTGTTGGAGTGCTTTTGACTAGACATAATACACACACCACCACAGGTTTTAGGTATTTTTCAGTCATTTATGCATCACATTCTTATATTTATAATCAGTTCTATTTTAGTATAACTATTTTCTTGAGAAGAAGCAACCTAAGTAAATGTTTCCAGGACTGGTCCTTAACTGATTTTAGTATCAATATCAGTTCTGGCCATCTGTTTTTTTCATTCTAACTCTGTAAATGAATGTCTGTCCTTTGAGAATTTAAAGAAGCAGAAAGTAACAATGAGCCTCTTCTGCAGTTCCAGACTAAATACTCCAACAATTATTAGTTGATGGGATATGCAGTAAAAAGAATTCTTACTGACAGTATAATTTATAAGGATAATTTGCTTTAGCTAAAAAGTATTATAACATTTCTGTGCAAAGATGTGGCTGGCTTAGCTGTGTGCTTAGCCAGTTTTGAGCTGGTCTTTGGTGATGCAACCTAACCCAAAGAACAAGTACCTAATCAGATAAGTAGCTCTGTGTTAATGGTACGCCAAGATTGTGGATTATTAGGGTTTCCATTTAATTTATTTTGTTTTGAAGACCATAAATTCCAAGTTGGCAAGTAAAGGGAATTAAAAACCCACAACCAATGAAAAGAATTGTTCAAATATGCCATCTATACTGGTATGGCTGGAATGCTGGTGAAGGATACAGTCAGGAATTTAGGATTCAGTGCTTACTCAGCTTTTGTTAGCACTGCCATAATTAGTTTTAATAATGAGATAATACCTAAGTATCCAGCCTTTACTGTTACTGGGAGCTGTAACCATGTAAATGGAAGCAGAGCTGGTTCCTCAACAGAGACCTATGAAATATTAGCTAAATGAAAGAATGGAGCACATGGATAGATTCTTATTTACACCAAGGCAGGAAAAGCAGTGAAAATGCAATTGGATCCACTCAGAAGGAATAGTAGTAGAAAAGATAGTAGACAATACAAATCATGCCTGTAAATGAGAAGATTTGTTAGAGTAAATTTGCACTAAATTAAGATTTTGTATTTTTTTTTGTCATTTTCCACAAAGTTATTGATGAAAAAATATCCTCAGAAAATAAAAGTGTTGATGTAAATGCAATTCCATATACAGTAAGGAGTCCACAAAGCAGAACTCTGTGCTAATCTCCTTACCCTGAGACTGATCACAAATGAATAGTAAGCTGAAGGGAAGAGACTGTTCTCTGCCTATCCAGGAGAGGAAGAAGTGGGGAAAAAAGCAAACCAAAGCACAAAACACAAAGCAAACCAAAACCACAAAAAAAAAATTACAAATCAAACAAAAGCACAAGCAGCTATAAATTGTATAATATTTCTTACTGAGGTCAGATAAAAATTTCAACATAATTAAGAAGGTTTTTTTTAAACAAATTGTCTTAGTTCAATTACAGAAGAACACCACATTGTTCCCTAACCTGCTGTACTAGTGAAGCACAAAACCATTCCAGATGGATAAATGCTTCTTTGGAGAGCAGGTGTATACAGAATTTTGTGCCACTTTGTGGATTAAATTCTGCTAAATACTGATGGCAATCTCCATCATGAACTGAACTGAGACCTAAGTGCCTACTGGCGTGGCATGGAATCAACTTAATTTGATACAGCTCTCATGCATGTGTACCATGCAATCCCCCCTCATGTGCAGAGAGAGGATTTGGACAGGTGTTTGCTGTAGTGTACAAGATAATATCCTGCTTGGTTCCTAAACTGGGTTAAAGTAGTCACATTTAGAATAAGTCAGGAAGCTTGAACTGTGCGTTCATAAACACTGTGGTTTGGTGTGGCTACAGAGTCAATCTTCCATCATTCAAACCAAAATGAAGAGCAGCTTTGGTGCACATGAATCACAGAATCACTGAATCACTGAATTGGAAGGGACCCTCAAGGATCATCAGGTCCACCTCCTGGCCCTGCACAGGACACCCCAAAAGTCAAACCCTGTGCCTGAGTGCCTTCAAACACCTCTTGACCTCTGTCAGGCTGGTGCTGTGACGACTGGCCCAGGGAGCTGTTTCAGTGCCCAGCCCCTTCTGGGTGAAGAGCCTGTTCTTAATATTCAACCTAAACCTCCCCTGACACAACTTCAGGCCTTTTCCCTACACTCTGTCACTGGTCACCACAGAGCAGAGATCAATTTGATTCAAAAGCTCCCTCCCAAATGCCTATTAAACATTCCAGCTCCTTGGAGGCATGGAAGGAGGAGAGTATAGGGGTCTAAATCAGCAATTTGCTTTTTAGATGCCTTTGAACCACCTGCTTTGAGGACAGTTTGCTCAGGGGACAAGGCCAAATGTTGTCTGAAGGAAAAACTCCCAATTGGTGTAGTGAAACTATGGGGGCCAAAGCCTAAAATGTCTTGCTAAAGCAGGCATTGGCAGTAGTTGTCCCAGCTGGGGAGGTGTATCTCACTGCTATTCATTGTATCCTATTCATTCCTCATTGATGGAGAAAATGTCTGATTTGACATATATTGAAGGACTCAGGTTCTTGAAACTGAGAGCTAAGTCTTGGGATGGTGTGGTGCTGAGAAAGAGGGGTGAAGGGAAGTTCAAAAGCTGCATGAAAGCTCTGGCAGAAATAAAACTGAACATGAAATTCAAAGGCAAAACTGCCACTCCAGAGGGAACTTCTCATTCCATGAATTAGATTAATAAAAGCTCTCAGGTCAAAGGGATCTATTTGCTTTCTCCAGAAAATACAGTACTTCAAACAAATCTCTCAAAGCACTAGTTGTGTTGAAGGATGAAGTTGGTACCAGAGACTGAATCTTCACCAGTCTGCCTCTCATTCCCACCAGACACTATCTCACTGCAGCCTTTGAACAATGCATCATCCTGATACAATCATGGTGAATGTGATTCCAATTTCATTCTGCACACTACTTCATATACAAACCAGGGCTAGAACATCAGATGCAGGATTCTGGAGTAAACAGCAAGGCTGAATTTAAGAGTGATTCAATGTAATTGTGATGTTTTGACCTGTATTGGAACTTGTAGGATATCTAATGAGAGAAGGAGAAATTTATGAAACTTTGATCCAAAAGGCAGAACAGCAGAGGTTAAGCCCATCAGGAAAAAAGTTCTGAAAAGAGATCAGATATGGGCCCAGCTAATGACAGAAAATACAAATATATCCAAATACAGAGATTTTAGCATCTTCATTTAAAATATGTGCAAGTAATAACTTTAGCATATGATTTAGTGATCTGGTTTAAATATGGTTCCTCAGGGATAGCTGCCTAGAGAAAATTAAGTTGTGGAGTTTGGGAGGCTCATTTGATAAAAGCGGGAATGTGACCTACACCTCTTTTAAAATAAAATGACAGAAAATGATGGTTTGAAAACCATTTTGTAAGCTTTCATGTGCACAAATATCCTCAAGACTTCTTTTCTTTGAATTTTCTAAAGAAAAAAACCTCGGTTTTGCATATGATTGCAGAGGCAAATACTGAGAAAAGGAAATAAAATTATTTTAATGTACTCAGTTTTTATTTCATTCCAACAACCACCATCTAATGTTCATAGAAAAAAAAAACATACTGTACCCATCTGTCTCCACTCTTCTGCATCCTATTGCAGCTATAATTTTGTTAGTCAGTTATTTAAAATGCAATTGACAACACCCTTACCACTAATATTAGGCACTGTTTATTTGCAAAGATGCGTGTTTTCAAATTGCAGAGTAAAATAAAATGACAAGCAAGTACCCAAGCAAGCAATTCTTTCTTAATTATTTTTGTGCTTTAATATTACATTTTATTGTAAATGTTTCCATTCCTTCCAGTATTAATTTCAACCTGAGGCCATAGGTTTCTTGTCTTTTTTCTTTTAAATGTAATTAAAAAGTGATTCATAAACTGTACCCGTATCTCTCAGTAATTGTATTCTTACTTTAAGGGCATCAGAAGCAGGGCAGCTGATTATAAACAAATGTTACAAATGTCTGTATTTACGATTCTTATTAATCCTGAAATTGAAGGAATTGAAAGGAATTGAAAGCAGATTGTCAGCTGGGCTCTCACAGTCACAACCAGCAAGAACAGACTTTGGTGCCCAGGGCAGAAGCTAGCAGGCTCCAGAGTCAGGCTCTGTGTTTCCACAGAAGTCAGTACCACCAGAACCTTTTGTGAAATCAGATCTCTCTGCATAAGTGGCACTCTTGAAAAAGGAAAAAAAGAAGTTTTTTTTTCTCATTTCTTGAGCAGCAGTTCAAACTCGGAAAAAAGTTCTTTCCTCACAAAGAACTGGTAGGAACAAATTGAAATCTGTACATTTTGTTTACTGAAAGACAACAGTAAGACACTCAAAGATTTTGCTGATCCCAGTTAGGAGCTGAAGATAAGAGCCTTAACTTCTAGAAACTCTGCATACCACCAGTTATAATAGTCCATGGTTTCAAGGTAATTATTAATGGATTTGGGTGTAGCCAGGCATCTCTCAGCACAAACAGGATCTGTGTTAAATCTGAGCACATCTAACCTGGCATCAGATCAGCACATCTACCACGTGGTGTTCACTCTGATGTGCACAAGGGACCTAGTGGTTCCTAGAAAATAAAGGCTTGTGGTACGTTTGGCGTAACTGGAAAGCAGCAGTGGATTTGTGTTTCCCTGACTGGGAGAGAAGAGTACTGTTTGGCCTAGACTCAGTCACAGACCCTTGAATCTCCGATTGGTCATGAAGGACAGGCGCGTGTGGGGAAGGAGGAGGGGGGGATCACCTGGCTGGCGACCACTGACCATTGGGTACAACCCTCACAGAGGATGATGTGATTCTGTGGATCATTCCATGGCAGGCAAGTTATTTCTTCACTCAGGGCCAGAGGAGCCTGCTAAACCGAAGCTACTTTGGCATTAGCATGCCTAAGACTGACTATTCAAGCAAAAGATTAAGCACCCAGTCTAAAACTGTGAGAATAGAGGGCATTTCAGCAATGCATTGTAGAGATACATGACATTGCACGTGAGAAAAATTCCACTAGACAGAAAAATTCCACTTTAAAGAAATAATTTCCAGAAATGATTGAATGACTTCTATTGAACAGAGTGAACTTATGCTCTGGATAATGCGGCCTTGGCATTTTTTAACTTTGACCTCATCCCTTCATGAAACTCTGCCCTCAGGTCCATATTTATAAATGTCTAAGTACAATTGTATTCCTCTGTGATGTTTTGGTTTGTCACAATCTTTAAGGACTGCTACACCCTATTAAAGATTTACTCTCACTCCTTTGTTTGCTGTTTATTTGGTGGTAATTAGATGCTTCATTTGTAGAAGTCCTTAAGAAAAGCCTCTCTGCTGGAGCAGGATTACCTAAGATTTATATCTGTCCTTGTGCAAAGTGCAGAAATCTCCAATGTCTCCACACTAAATCACAGTCTTAAACTTGGATCCCATCCCACTTTTCAGCCCTTTGATATTTTCTCTTGTGATCCAGGATAAATGCTGTAGCCATCTCTGAGAAATAAAAAGGAATGTCTGACACTCATTTACACCAACCCCAGTAGAGGCAAGGGCCTTTGTATGTAAATATAAATGAGATCCAAAGTATGATTTTCATGATACAGTAGAAAGAATCCTTGGATTCTTTTTCTTTTTATACAAGTTTTGATATGGTCTGAAACCCTCTGCAACAGAGAAGCATTTTAAAAAAACAAAACAGATGACTGACAAAGAGAGATTCAGTTTCTCTCGAAATGTAAGGAAACTTCTTTTCCAAAACCTGGAAGAATGTCAATGAAGATGTAATGCATATGGGGTTTTGAACCCCCCACAACAAAATCAGCAGCAGAAATTTTGTCGTGGGAATACAGCATGGGACAGAACTGGAGTTTCAGCTTGCTGATGCCAAGTGCATTGAGAAATCCTGTGAAGAGCAAAGACAAAAAAATAGGCACTTTGAAATGCCATTTGCAAGGTGCTTGGCTTCTCTGTAATGCAAATAGTCATATAAAATATGCAGGAATGTGGTTTTTTCAGGTTTGAATGGGAAGAGGAAATTGATTTACAAATTCTGACTGGAATAGAAACCTTAGAGCAAGACTAAAGACAAAGCAACTCCCAGCACTCCTGTGTGGAGTGTATATGGCATGTAGCTGCCTCTTTCTGTGGGAACTGCTTTGACTTTTGTGCTATTACAACATAATCAAGGTGCTCAATGGTGTAATTAAAACCTAGGAATTTTGCTCTTTAGTGGTCCTCAGATGAGTATAATCTTCTTCATGGTTGGTCTTGGGCAACTGGCCTTTCAGGACTTTCAGTGGCAAGCCTTCAAAGGGCCCTTTCTATTTGTGAAGGGGTGGAAGTCAGCTCTGCTCAAGGTGTGCTCTCCCTGTCTGTGGTAGTCTGGTGGCTTCACACAGGTGTTCCCATCTGGCTTTTGAGAAATCTCAGCCCTCAAGCTTTCGGGGAAACCTCTAAGTGCAGGGTTTGGTAGAGGTTTTTCTTGTAAGTGATCCTGGTTCCCATCTGTATCTGTGGGGCCAAGCAGAAAGCAAAATCTTCCTCTTGCTTGCAGAAGAATAGAGAAAACGTGAGCACACCCACATGCATGGAATTTCCATGGCCCTGTTCAAGAGAGATTGAAGCAGTCCTAATTCAAGGACGGAGCAGTAGATGCTACACATAAACAGGAATTATGGTACTGAGACCTGAAATACACCCTGTTGATTCTGGGTTAGACTTTTAACAAAGCTTTGTTCTTTACCTCCAGATCTTTTGATGTCTGTTTGATCAGTTGTTTTTCTGCTTGATGAGCTTTTCTATGGGAAGAAACAAAACACTTTTTCCTTTTTAAATTTAAAAATGCTCTGCATTTCAGGCACGGTCTGTTTGTGTAAGGGGTATGTAATTTTTTTTTATTGTTTCCAAAAACAAACACTCAGGCTTGTACTTTTAAAATATTTTCAGAATTAAATATGTTATGGAGTAATTCTGAGGCTCTGTGGCAAACCTACATTAAATCATCAAGACCACTTCATGCAAAGCAAAGCAGAGTTTGTCCCTACAAGGAAGATAAACAAAATAAACTTATTTTACATTGGATGTTGGTGAAAAGGCCAATTTTTTTTTTCTCCTAGTTAAACCTACATAAATCAATTTCATATCAAAGACACTAACATGCAAGCACAGATTTCCATGATAATGTGAGAAAGAGAAAAAAAAAAAAAAAAAGCAATTTTTACTCTTTGTACTTCAGAAGAATTGCATTAATTCCTTTTGTATATTCCAGTAGCTACAAACTAAGATGAAAAGTATAACCAGAGGCAGATAATGTCCTTTCTCTCACAGGGAAAGACGAGTAAATTATGTTTCTGTTCTCTCCTAACTGGAACATCTATTCAGTCCCACTCAGGTAAGGTTGCTATTTAGGGCTGGCTCTTCAGGGTTCACCTGGTCTCTGCTGCAAAACCACTGAAGGGTTTAGCAGCAGTAACACAGACAGCCTGGCCTCCTCCCTTGGCTCCTGATTCCTGCTCCCATGGCAGAGGAGCAATATTCAGACTTAAAGGGCAGCCCAGCCCCACAGTGCCACTTGAGGCCATGGCAAAGCAGGACCCATGTCTGCTTTCTGTGGTGCCAGAAGAATCACAAAAGTAAAACTTCATTGGAACTTTTCAAGATATGTCACCTGGGACTGTGAAGAGGTCGAGTTATAAACTGGGGCAGAAAATTGTGCAAAGGTGAGTGCAGGTATGAAAACCTTGAGAAAGAAGAATAGTTGTTGGAGGCAGAGGAAATCCATCTTGAAAGAGAAAGTTGAAATAATCTAGATAATTGCCTGCAACCATTCCTGGATTTTTCCTTCACTGTGTGAAAGTTCAGTTCAAAGTAAAAGTCCCTAGGTAGGCTTTCCTCTCTCTGAAGATTCTGTCTCATTTAAGGGCCAGGTGTGAGCAGATCCAGTCGTGAGTTTCTTCAACTTTTAGTGTTGTCCTCTGGTGTTGACCCTTTCAGGCTTATTCCTGTTGCTATATGAAGATCATGGAAACAGTAAAGGCAAAAAATTCCCAACCAAGTTTTCTAAACATACCATATTGTGAAGAGGCATCAATCACCTCCTTTCTGTGCTAACAAGTTATTAAAAAAAGAAAGTGCTCTGGTGGAAACAGATAAAAATGACACTTTTTAACTGTCTTGCTTGTTACCACAGTGATTCTTGCATTTATGGGGGACATCTGCTACAAAGAATGAAAAAACGTATTTTACTGTAGGCAAAGAACAGTCTGGAAACAAAATCATGTCTTAAAATCTCAAGCCAAACTTTCTTTAAATTGTATTTCAGCGAAAAATAACAGCCAGGATTAGTAAATCAAACTATATTCCAATTGAAAATAGTCAAACCAGAACCAGACCTGCAAGGGAAGTGAAAATGAAGCACTTAGAGCTTCTAGAACAGGTTTAGGCATCTTGAAGGGATAGCAGGAAGTAATCAGCCAGCTCAGGAGTCTGATTTCCTTTGCAAATTATTTCTAGGTGGAGATGTGGCCAGTGCTTTTTGTTCTACTAAAGGCAGTAGCCAGAAGCAAGGGGGGGGGGAAATATTAACTAGCCAGGAGCAGCATAAAAAAATTAACTATGACAAGGTAAGCTAATTAGCAGAAGCTATCAAGATAGAGTGATAAGACGTTATTAAAGACAACTTTAAGCCACTTCCAGGCCTCTCCCTTCTGGAGAAGTGGCTAGGAATGCAGAGGTGGTTTCATTACACCCTCCCTGTGGGCAGCCAATTCCAAGTCAAAACCGACTGCCACCTCTCACATTTTCCAGGAGACTGAGCAGAGGAAGGTATCTTGCTCCCCCATCCTCCCATCATGCCTGCTGCACAAAGGACTGGAGGGGCATGGTAAGGCTGTCACGCAGCCTACATGCTAATATTTAGATTTTGAGAGAAGCTGCTTGTGTAGGATGTACTTTACTTTACAGATTTAGTCCTCTCCATCTAGCTAACAATTTCTGTTAGTTTATGGTGAGCATGTAAGGAAACTCTCAAAGAGTTGTGTTTGCCCCAGAGTAGAGGCACAGGTGGAAAAAGATGACTATGGCAGAGTACCGTAGCACTATGAGGGCAAAATTTGGAATAGACCTGAGCTCATCCAGCTCCCAGCTTTGTCCTCTGCCTGCAGAGGCTCCAGCCACAAAATTACATAGGAGTGCTGTGAATAAAAGGCAATGCCAAGCCCTTGGAAGGGGACCCAGAAGGGGGCTCAGGAAAGAAGAGATGAAAGGACAGCCTTCCATGCAAGGACACTAACCTAGAGGGCAGGTACGTTCTGAGGCACAGATCAGTTTGGTTTAATGCATTTAAGCTTGCTGCCACAACACACCCCAAAGCCTTTATCTTGGTCCACAGCTTATATGATAATACTTCTCTGGAAGTAGTAAATATGGTATTTTCCACTTCTCAAGAACTGAAAGTTTTATGATGCTGTGGACAGAAAGTACTATCAGTTATTCATGTGTCATTTTATATGTGAACATCCCATGCAAACATACCCAGACTCCATCTTTATTATATACTGGCATTGAGAACGGAAACAAAAATCATGTTTGGTTAAACTATGCAAATACAAGAGATAATGTCTAACATTTTCAGGTTAGTCACACGTGACTACGCAGACATTTACTGGTGTTGCTATAAGTAGGCAAGAGACTTGCTAACAATGCTGTACATGTGTATTTGGCTTTTAGGAATTAAAGATAACTCAATAGTAAATGTAACATATTTTGTATCTGATGAGTTAGCATTGCAGGGAAAGTTTGATTTTCCTATTTTATTGGTTTTGTGCAAATTAAGTTCTTATCATTAACTATATTAGATTAACATTTTGGGGTGTGTCTTTTTAATACAAAAAAAAACCAAAGAAAAAGAAAAGAAAACGAACTAAAAAGAAAATAAAAAAATAAAAGAAACAATGCTGGCACAATGATGGCTGCTCTCAGACATAAAACACATGCAGAACAAATTGACCAAGGTAAGGGCTGCAGATTAGCAGAGGAAAGTATACTTCTGGTGATAATCAAGTATATTTGTTTAATAACAATACTTGCTACTATTACAATAATCACCTAAAGTTTTGAAGTGCTCATTTCCTCCCTGTACTGTTTGCCACTTCTGGAGGTGTGGGTACTGTTGAGAACAGAGAAGATAAGAGCGATCACAGAGATTAAAGTAGAAGTTCTCAGTCAGGGAGGGAGCCCAGCTATGGTCAGTGGGAACAGCAGATGGAGAGCAGCTCTGGCAGGACATGGTGGGAAACAGCTCTGGCAGGACCCTTGTGCTGGGATGGGAGGCAGATGCTGACTCAACAGGTTAACTCATTGACAAAGAGTGCAAGGTCTTGCACGGGTGATGTTTTTGGTGAGATATTACCAAATATTTGGTAGTTTTGGTGGTTTGCCATTGGCTTGAGGAAGACTCTGGAAAGAGTGCACCAGAGGTTCAAGGTTGAGAAGAAGGGTTTGACCTACAAGGGAAACAGACTCCTAGAGCACATCCAGTGAATCAGAGCCTTGGTAATGCTATAAAGCCCACTTGTGATTCCCAGTGTAAGCTCCTATGTAAGCTCCAAACACTGTACCAGTCATTAATTTGGATCCTGAACAAGAAATAGCCCCCTTCTCTTTCTTCTCAAGTTATCCTTTCTACCTAGAGGTCTGACAAGGGGGCATTCGACATGCAGTGAATCTCTGGGGAGAACCGAAACACAGGACTTCCCGCATGTGCTGAAGCACTCGTGTTTCATTAAGAGCTTGGCACGGGTTTGGCCCCTGCCCCCAGTTTTATCCTAAGGGGATCCTAAAGTGTCCAAAGATGGCAGTGGACTGGTACTCACCTTCAGCCCAGGGGAGACTGAGGGGAGACCCCATTGCAGTTACAACTTCCTCAGGAGGGGAAGAGGAGCAGCAGACACTGATCTCTTGTCTGGGGTGACAGTGACAAGGTCTCAAGAAAAGGCTTGAAGTTGTGTCAGGAAAGGTTTGGGTTTGATAACGTTCAAAAACGTTCTTTCCCGGAAGATGGCTGGGCACTGAACAACTCCCAAGGGCAGTGGTCACAGCTCCAAGCCTGACAGAGCTCAAGAAGCGCTTGGACAACGCGCTCAGACATGCGCGACCCTCGGGTTGTGCGGTGCAGGACCACGAGCTGGACTCTGACGATCCATCCTTGCGGGGCCCTTCCAATTCAGCATATTCAGTGACTCCGTGGCTCCCCGCACCCCTCCAGGCACACCCTGAGCCAGCCGGGTGGTCTCCCCTCACCGCTGCCGCTGCCCCCGCCCTCCCGTCCCCTCACAGCGGCTCCCGGGCGGGGGCGGGGCCGAGCCCCCTCCCCGCGGCCCTCAGCCCCCGCCGTCACGTGGCCGCCGTGTCACGCCGCCCTCCCGCCCCCGAGTGTCCCGGGGCGCTCGGCGCCGCCGCTCCGCCCTTCGGCAGCGCCGCGGATTGCTCGGTGCGCGGCTCCCGGCACAGCCGCGCCGGCGTAGCGGGACGCGGGCGCTCCATGAGGTGAGGGCGCGGCGCGGGCGGCGGGCGCGGCTCCGTGCGCGGCTCCGTGCGCGCTCGGCGGCGGTGGCGGGCGCCGTGAATGGGGCTTTGTGTGCGGCGCCCACCTGCTCCCGCCTCCGCCGCCCGGCGCGGGGGGCTCCGGGCGCTGCTCTGGCGGAGCCCGGGCGGGGAAACCTCTGAGGGGCGCGGCGGGAGGGAACTTCTCCCTTCTCTTCGCCGGGCGCTGCCGGAGCGCCCCGTTTGCCCGGTGTGGGGGAGCGGGGAACAGCGGGGGAACGGAGCCCGTGAGTCGCTGCCGCTCGACTGTTTATTTTCATTTAGTCTATAGTTTATGTTTTGTTTGCTGTGTTTTGTTTTGTTTCCTTCTCAAGATGCGTGGCGGGCAGTGACAGCTGCCCGCGGGGGTGAGGGATGGTACCGCCGGTTCGCTGCCCTGCAGCCCTGCCCGCCCGCAGAGGGGGCTCCGCGGGTCCCTCGGCCCCGAGCGGAGCAGCCCGAGCCGCCCCGGGGTCGGGGGTCCCTGAGAGAGCGCGTCCGGCTGAACCCCGGCAGCGGCTGTGCCCGTCCCGGGGCGCCCTGATGGGGATGAAGTCCTCCCTCGGCGGGATCCTCAGAGTCTTCCCTCCGACCAGAAGGGTGGCCCGGCTGTCCCGGTGCTCTCCCCGGGCGTTTGGAGCCCGTGGAGGGCGGGGTCCTGCCGGGCTCCGCCGGTCCCCCCGCCCCGCTGCCGGCCGCGGATCCCCGTAACCCGCGGGCGCTCGGGGGCTGCGCCTTCCTAAGGCAGCGCAGGCTTAAAAGATCCAGATTTTCTGTTGCTGTTAAAAAAAAAGATTAAGTAGTCTGCTTTAGGAATAGCATCGAGTTTAATCGGGAACCTGTGCTTCTAACTTCTCACAGGGCGTGCGGAAGATTTATCTTCCTCTTGCACAGCGTTTGGCAGCACAAGCCTTCTGCTGTTGCCACTTGTGACATTCTTAACTTTCCCCTTGTGAAAAGAGTATGCTTTAACAGCGTTGCAAGATCTCTAAAGAATTCTCCCGTTTGCTTCTATTATAAGTATGAATGTGCTTACTACAGCACTGATATAACACACTTAGTCTACTACTATTGTAGAAGCTGAAGTCTCTTTTTTCCTTTTTCTTTTCTTCTCTTCTACCCTAGCAGGTTGTAGATTAGCTGTGTTATTAAAAAAAATAAATAGATCAAATGCCAAAAATTACACATAAATCATGTTAGAAAGGTTTTCTGGTGTCCAGGATTAACTAGGAGTAACTGAATTTAGTAAATATCTGTCAATGACCCGCTTGGCTCTTGTCTTGGGATACTCATGGAGAGCTGTGAATGAGATTTTATTTACTAATAGAAGAATTGCATAACAGCCATATGAACCAGAGTGAAAGAGCATTTTGGATAGAACAACACATAGTATGAGCTCAGGGTTCCCTTGATTTGAAGCTAAGCTCAGTGCCAATAATCCACTGTGCAGTAGCAGACACCCATCCTTCCAATCTTTAAAACTATTGGCCCTCTGCTATTCTTTTCCCCTTCCAAGAGTGCATCAATAAAATGCTACCTCCTCCCCTTTATTTCCCTGAAACAAGAGATAGATGGATAACATCAAGTTGAAGAAGAGACTAGATGGGAGGCTGCTCATCTAATGAAGTGATGTAAGCATTTCATCACTTGCTTGCCTTATATCTTTGGTTTTTTGTTTTTTGTTTTTCTTTCTGTATGTTCAGTTTTCCTTCTCCCCCTCTCTGATAGGTTCATGCCTTTTTTGAGGGAGAAGCAGTGATTGGAGAAACATGGAAGCTTGTTGTTGTGTAAGATGTTGGTAATTTCTAGATCCAGTTGCAACAATACTCTAATCACATTCCTTTTGGGAGTTGATTGTGGTCTAGTTCTTTTTGCACAGGGATAGTGCTTGAAAGAAATATAGAGAAAAAAAAAAAAAAACCCAAGGGAAACTAGAACAAATTCAAAGCTTTAGTGCCTTGTTTAATGACAGACTTAGTAGAGTATTAAAAATTCCAGGGTCAAAGCACAGCAATCCATAGCATCTTCTGAAGTTAGAGATTTGAGCAGCTGACTCCTGCTGTGTGTGTACCTCTTGCATGTCTGAGAAGCCTGCCTGCTTGCCAGCATTTTTTGGAGCTGCTGTCTAAGTGCCTGTGGATGCACACAGGTGATAGCTCTGTGTTTGAGGTCACTTGCGCTTTGCTTTCAGAGTTGTCAAGCGTGGATGCTTCTTATATTTAGAGTCATCTGATCATGAGCTTTTAGTGTTCAGAGGAAGTAATGCAAACAGGTATAATTCTGGTAATGTGTTAGAGCAGACCTTGTCACTGTCCGGCTGCCAGAGACATGCCATTCTGAACTCTGGGGGCAGCTGAAGCTCTCCCTAGCACTTTGGACTAGCTGACAGTGTAGGTACTTGCCAAGGACTGCAGGAGTGGAAGCATGCAGCAGTGAAAGAATGCATCCTTCCCTTGTGTTGAGGTCCTGAGCAGGATGACCAGTAACACCCGGAGGTGATGGTGTTGGCCTGTGTGCTGAACTTGAGATGGTCACATCTTAGGGAGAGCCTCATGGTTAGTGCATTTTCCTGGGAAGTTTTAGGTCTTGACAAGTCCTTCCTCTGCAGGCAGAACTTGCATTTTAGATTAATGCTGTAGTAATTTATGTACATTTTCTAAAGCTGTCATAGTCTTCTTTTGGTTTTCTGCCTGGAAGCCATTGCCAGTGCTGAAAATACTGTAAAACAAGATGAGTCTTATTTTTTTTCCCTCCCACATGAATCTGTTGGTAGAGGAGAAAGAAAGCCAAATTTGTTCAGTCATTATGACACGAAAAGAATTTGTGTGCTAGTCTGCCTGTGACTCTGTAACTTCAAGGAGCTGAGCCTATTCCATTTCTTTTCTCATAACTTTTGAGAGGCAGGGAGCTACTGTTAGTTCTTGCAGATGTCTGACTTCCCAAAGGCACTTCGGAACACCCTGAATTATCTCTTCAGAGTTTTGATTCTTGAGTACTTCTGAGGACCTTGTTTACAACTACTTGCCTGAGACACCAGCATGTTAACTGTAAGGGATATGTGAGGATTCCTAAGTCAATGAAGGCTGGGAGAAATATCTTAAATACTGTATCATCTTCTTCAGTATTTACACAGCACCAAGTGCTGCTGCTATTGAATATGAATTTCAGAAACCTGAATACAATCTGAAAAAAAAATCAGTTGATTATCATTAAGATCACAGAATGGCTGAGGTTTGAAGAAGCTTCTGGTGATCATCTAATCCAACCCCTCTGCCAAAGCAGGTTCAGCTAGAGCAGGTTGCACAAGATTGTGATCAGGAATGTTTTGAATATTTCCAGAAAAGGAGATTCCACCTCTCAGGGCAGCCGGTTCCAATGCTGTCACCCTCAAAGTAAAGAAGTTCTTCCTCATATTCAGATGGGATCTCACGTGTTTCTGTTTATGCTTGCTGCCCCTTGTCCTGTCACCAGGCATGCCTAAAAAGTGTCTGACCCCATTCTCCTGACACACATCTTTAAAATATTTTAAAGCATTCATAGGATCCCCTCTCAGTTGTTTCTTCCGCAGGCCAGACAAACTGAGCTTTCTCAGCCTATCCTCGTGAGAGAGAAGTTCCGGTTCCCAAACCATCTGTGTCTCTCCACTGGACCTTCTGCAGAAGTTCTTTGTCTTTCTTGAGCTACGGAGCCTGGAATTGGACACAGCACTCCAGATATGGCATCAGCAGAGCAGAATAACCTCCTTCAGGGTGCTGTCCACACTATTTCCAAAGCACTCCAAAACACAATTGGAATTCTTTGTCACAAGGACATACTGCTGGCTCACGTTTAACTTGTCCACCAGGATTCCAGGTCCTTCTGGACAGAGTTGGATTTCAGCAGGCTAACCCCTAACCTGTGCTGGTCCCTGAGCTGCAGCACCCCACGCTTGCCTTTGTTAACTTCATGAGGTTCCTCTCTGCCCAGCTTGCTAGCCTGTCCAGATCTCATTGAATGGCAGCATCGATACCATTCCACAAATATCATTTACTAAATGTGGGTGTTAATCTTGCTGATGTCCTGCTAGTTTATAGCACTGAGAGTCTTCCAGAGTTGAAAAGATCTGAATTTTTACTGCTTTTTATTGAAGATTGGAAACACATGAAACTCTAAATTTTTGAATAATATTAAAAAAGATGCTCAGTTTTCATCAGCTGAAGTATTGCCCAAGGACTTGGTAGCTGAGAAGGGGAGCTGTGTTATCAGCATGGTCTCTGAAGGTATTTCTAGATTAAAGCAAGCTCTGGTAGGGTACCCTTCCAAGGTGTTTATGGGAGTGGGGCGTGTCAAGTGTCTCAGGTAAATTGCTTTGATATTCTTGTCTTTCTAATTTCACCCCTAATAGGTGACTGCTCTGCCATAGTCTGTTTCAGAACATTAATCCATAAAGTCTTAGATATATCTCTTCATAGATTTAATGTTGCAACTGTACAGTTTGTTGTGTTTGATTCTGAAGAACATCAAGATGAATGGTTGATAATAGAATACTAGAAAGGAAGTATTAACAAGTACTAGCTGTTGTTATCCATATAGGCTTCTCATTTAAGAACTGACATTTCAGAAGTGGGACTCTAAGACATTTTCTCTATTGCTAATTGTAGCTAGATGTTTTATTTCCAGTCTCATCCAGTTGAGCTGAATATTGAATGTAGAAAAGTCTTCAGGACTGCACCATATCTTATGTATGATCAAACTAAAAAAGATGGTCTCAAAATTAAGGGCTGTACAATGGTTTGTGTGCAATTTTGTTTTGGAGACTGGAAAACTGAAGGCAGAGAAGGATCATTAGTATGTCCCAGTTCATGCAACAAGTCTTGTTTCTGGGTGTGTGTTGATAGACACTTCCAGACAAAAGAATGAAAGTGGGACTGGAATAAAATCGTTTGTAAGGAGTGAATGACAAATTTACCTGGACTTAAAATTTAAGTAAGAGTTTTGCCCAGAGACCTGTCTAATATGTCAAGTAAACAAGCCAGGACAATGTCACATTTCGATTTTTCTCTAACCTGCTCCTGTTCATTATGTGTAAGGCCTTGTTGGTGCTAGCTTTCTTCTGGCTGTCTAGAGCTGCATTTGAATACTATGTTTAAACAAACTGCATGTATCCCCAGACTGATCATCTTGCCTGGGTTTATATTTTCTGTATGGCATCCTCAGAGGCTGGTACTGCTTCAGCTGAATCCATTAAAAGAAAATTCAGCATTTGCAAATTCTGAATATCAAAGGAAGTGTAAGAGTAAAGAGTTGGTACAAAGTGTCCTGGAGAGAGGCGCAATAGCTGTAGATTTGTTAGTCATCATCTATGGCGCTCTAACTTCTGGACTCAGATGCTTAAATTTGTACAGTTCAGCACATCCTTGCCAGTGATTTGTGAGCAGATAGAGGGACTGCACTAGGTTACCCAAGGCCCTTGCTATCTCTGATGTCGGATTCTGTTTAGAGTGGGATTAACTGTATATAAATCACTCCCACTCTTGTGTAGTGCTTGGGCTTCTCAGTGCATTTTTCAGTGCGTTTTCATTAGTAAGTAATAGTAGATTAACCAAGCCAAGAATTATTTGTCTTTATAGGTAACACTGAGTTTATAAAATTCTGTTCCATTTGTCTTTCCTATGATAGCAGGGTGGGTTACTCAAGATGGAAAAACTGAGTTGTGCTGATAAAGAGCAGGGAAATGTTCCTGTAGCTTTTGGTCGCATCATACATGCTTCTCTGATTTGGCCTGAGAAATGGAAGAACAAGCTCAGCTGGATGGAAATAGGAAGTAGTCAGGGGAGGTGGAGTGTTGGGTGGATTATTGTTTTTTAGGACAGAGTGGGCTTGCTGTATTTATGTGGAGCAGCTGGAGAGGCTGAGCAATGGCTAATGCCTCCAGGCAGTGCTTTGTCTTTGGCCATGTTAAAGAGCAGCTTGGGTGGGAGCACATTCTTGGTGTTGTGTAGGTCAGGGAAGCTCAGGGATGTGAAGCATTTGTGAAGTTGGATACTGAAGGTGATCAGCAGAAGGGATGCATTAGTGTTGATGCCTCTGGCTGCTTTGCAGTGCTGGCTGCTGCTAGGCTCTGCTTCTGGGTCAGAGCTGGTCTTGTGGTTTAGAAGGTGATCATCCAGAGGGTAAACGATGGTGTGCTTTGGGGGAAGACGCTTCTGGGGCCCCTTATTTTCCCTGTAAGAGTAGGTATGGTCACACAAAGGAGGGTGTAAATGTATAGCAGCAGGAGAACTCTTCCACACTCCAGACTCCTTTTTCATTTCCCCCACATCTCCATGTGTGTTGCCTAGAGTCTGTAAATCTTTCCTGTAACCTTTCAAGGTTGAAAAAGTTTTTTGTAGTGTTTTTGAGAGGGAAAGGGGAAATTAGTTGAAACATTAGTCATGCTTTGCTGCAAAAGAGTTTTGTGTGAGATGGAGGATTCTCAGGGTGTTCTGAAAGAGGTGTAAGATTTTTGAGACATAAATTAATTGAATTCAGCACTTATCAGTGAGGAGTGACTCATTAGCATGAACACTGTGCATAATATAAGATTTTACTGTAAACTTCCAGTCTTGCTTAGGGAAACGAAGTCTTTTCCTTGTTGCATCACTGGATTTTGGCCCACTCAAGGACTTAATTGTAACATTGTTTGAAAGGCCTTGCTCTGATTTTAATGCAATTTAATGAAAGGGGGAAAATGTCAGTGTTGTTGTTTACTGTGGCTTGCACAAATCTCACTATAAATCAGTGGGGAAGATTATCCTAATCTGTTTCCTACATTAAACCTAAATATTGTATTGTGTATTAAAACACAGTTGCAATGAAATTATTGAGGCCAAAGATTGCCACCACTTCAATGTCTCTTGTTCTAGCTAGATAGGTTTACCACCTACCTAAAGATGTTTTTTGTGGCTTGTATTCCCCAGGGCTGTTTCTTGAGGAATTTCTTTCTATTAAGCTAAAGGAAGATGAGATAGAGGACTAGATATTTAATTTTGGAGCTAATGGTTAAAAGCACGTGATCAGCATTAGCTGTTGAGAATCCCTGGAGTTAAGCACTTATCTGCTGCTAACTTGCTGCAGCCATGAAATGACAGCACTCAGTATTTATTACCACATTTGTTCTGAAAGCAGAGAAATGCCACTATTAGTAGAGATTGCTTCTTGTAAATACCTGTGATTCATTGCAGAAATATTGTTTTGAAGTGTCTTGATGCTCCCTGGTGAATTTCTAGTAGTCACTTCCTATCTTGTAAAACAGGAGAGTAATTTTAATGGCGCTTCCTTTATCCCCCCTCTGGCAAATGAACAGTTGTCATAAAGCTCCACCAAATCAGGATGCTGACCTCCTTTTGCATCAATTCCAATAATTGCACCCTTTGAGAGGGGACTTCCTCCTTTAAACAGTGACAAGAAAAGGCAGCCCTCACCACTTCATGCATTTTTATCTCTACGGTGGAAGGATTATGGGCATTATGATGCACAAACTGTAATCTGAATGTTTGTGTTTAACTACATCGTATGGAAAAAATATAGATGTGAAAAGCACACTAAGCTTGGGAATGCTGTTTCTGTGTACTTGAGCATGCTTTTTTAATTATGCTGAGGATTTGAGTTTCACATTCAGTGTATAAAATGTGCTTTTTCTTTTCTCACAAGAGGGAGAATAATGTATTAGGAGTGCTTGCAAAACTTGTTAATTAGACTCTCCTACAGGTTCCTCAGAGAAGAGGGTCCAGCTTTGCAGCTGCTCCATGTACCTTCAAGGAGTTTTCTTCTCTCCCACAGCCATGTAGTTGAGCGCTTTGTCTTCCTTGGGAGCTATAATAAATCTTTTGTCCATAGGAGCCAAAAATGCTGAGGGAGTGGGAAGGGGAAAGACAGCCTACAGCAGACAATTCTTTGGCAATCTGTATGTGAGGAAAGATTTCTTGTTTTCAATTCCCTGTGCATGGGATTTATTTATACTTTATTAACCAGTCCAATTAAACAGTTTGCTTTTTTTAGTCAAAGTATATTTAAGTTATAAAATACAAAGTCCTGTTAAGTTTTGGGTTTTGAGGGATAGTGCATAAAGTTTCACACCTTTAAAGTTTCTTTACATTCTTTTTTTTTTTTTTTCTTAAAATTTGGGGGTGGTTTGGTTTGATTTGGTTTTTTTTTGCTGGTGTGGTATGTAAAGAAAGCCAGGTGTGTAATGGAATTTGTCTTGTCTGTACCCTGGCATTTGCAGTTCTCATCATCCTTGATGTTACTAGAGGATAATTTAGGAGATTATTGGGCTCTTGCTGAGGTTCAGGCTCCTTTCCAGTGCAGGTTATGACAGCTGTAATTTAAAAACTTTCTCAAAAGTTTGGGTAGGTGTAGCAGAAACAGAATAGTATACTTCTCTCAAAGCAATCTGAAATAATTCCTTCTTTTTGATTGTTCAGGTTTTTTTGGTTGTTTTTTTTTTTTTTTTCTATTTTACAAATACTCCTTTCCACCCAGGAAAAAGCTAAGAAATTTTCACCTAGGTCAGGCAGTGAAAAGGTTCTGCAAAATCTATTTTTCTTTTTTCTTTTTGTCTGCTAAAGAATTAAACAAAACACCACAAACCCATTCTCCTTGTGATTAAATGCAAGAATTTTGAATGAAATCCCTTGCTCATATACCTGGATGCAGTCAGGGTTCTGACTTGACTTGAAAATGACTGCATAATTAGACTTAGAGTAATTTAATTCAATTTAATGATTTTTTAACAACGTAGCCCATCCAGATTACCTACTGCTACCTACTGGAAAGGCGTAGCCTGTGGGAAATGTGTTTGTGTGTATTTAATGTATGGGATTTTTTGTTTGTTTGTTGTGGGGTTGTTTTTTGAAGCAATATACTTGAGTTTTGAATTTGTCTTACATCGCTGCCAGATAAATATGGGGATATGGGGTTGAACTAAATAACATGTTTACTTAGCATGGTTGCTATTCCTGAATGGTAGCTAGGGCTGTATTTTGTGGAAGCATTCATATGCATATATATTCTACTAACAGTGTGCTGTGTAGTTGGATTTTTAAAACTCATGGTAGAGTCATCATGTAGAACATAGCAACTTGCCTTTAATATTGAGATGTACTTTTATGAAACAGCTGAATCTCACTTTGGTTATCAAACTGTAATCTACTGTTTCTGAAGAGTGATGTGAAACATAGTGACCCTGCATGACCTATTTGAATTTATGCTTCAGTCCCTATTTCAGTTATTTTGAATTTATGCTTCTGTCCCTATTTCAGTTATTTATTTATCTGACTAGACTTGTAAAACTTTTTCTACTTTTTTTCCTAGGGTGGAGAGAGGAAGTTTATACAGCTGAACATCCTTAACTTTAAACTGTTCCTTCAGAAAGAATTTGTATAGCAGCTAAAACTTGTAGATGAAAGCAACTAACTATTTCAGTAAGCATACTGTAAAACTAGAAATGTGGAACATTTTTATCTAGGTGCATTTGCCAATCCAGATGTTGCTCTCTCATTACGGTTTTCTGCTGTGCTCTAGGGAAAAGCACATTGCCATGCTGCTTTAATGTGCTTTCACCATTATGTTGGATTGGCAATGTGTGGTATCATTGAAGCTTTCTGTTAAGAAACTTTGCTCGTGACACCCCCTTTCCTTTGTGAGAGTTTGCAGCTTGTCTGTTAGGTTAGTTTTGTATGTTTGTTCAACTGCTGCTTTCCTTCATGTGGAAGGGAGGAAGGGGGAATACGACTGTGATAATACACTGCCAAGTTTCAAGCAGCTATGGCTCTTAAAAACCCACATACAGTTCCCCCCTTATGGGGAAGAATCCAAAACAGTTCTTCCAGCAATAACCCCTGTCTTTTTCAGGTGATTCTGTCTGCTGTGTTGTGTTGAGCTGTCCTAGTATGTGTCCTGCAAGGTTGAAGTACAGTTTAGAGTTTGGTTAGTGGTTGTACTGGTGCATAGAATAATAGTGGTACTTCTGCTACCCAGTGCAGACCCATGGTGGTAGGATGGTGGAGTTTTAATGAATGACTTTGCATGCTTAATTATGATTTTGCATAATCCATTTTTACAAATGGCTGTCTTGGTGATAATATTAAAATGGACAGTGGTCAGAGGAATCTGCTCATGTAGGAACGTCTTGCTGATCTAATTATGTGGAGATGTAGTTAATATAACATGATATACAGCTTAGGGTTTGATGAACATTTGTTCTGTTGTTCAGTGGTCAGATTTAGGCTTACTTCTAAGTTTAGAGAAACAGTTAGAAAGGTTCCCTTAAGTGGCTGTTAATCTTTTTTACAGCTTGAGGGCTAAATCCGCAAAGACTGATGGGGTATGCAAATTCAATTGTGACTTGCCTGCCAGTGAACTGAATGGTATCAAGTTGGAATCTTACTTTCTTTCTTTTTTTTTTAGATATTGAAGAAGAATAAAAAGCTCCTCAAAGGTTTGGAAGGTTGAATGTGATCAGCATGAAGAGCTTAAAAGCAAAGTTCAGGAAGAGTGACGTAAGTACTTCTGCTATGTTTGACTGCTGGTTTTCATGCTGGAAACAAGTTCTTCACTCCCACCTTGATAAGCTTATAGGTTAATGAATTACAGAAGAAAGCACAAAGGCAACAGCTGAGTACAGTATGGAGTAGGCCGTTTCTATTTGTAGAGCCATTATCTGTTATGCAAATTAACAGTATTTTACTACCTTGGTCCCCATAGCTGAATCATACACATCTGTGGGGTCTGCAGAACTTCTGTTAGATTGGGCTGGTGCCCAGATTGGAACTTCGTTCCAGCTTTAGGGTTAAGCCTTGTAAGGACTTTACTACCCAATCATATTTCTGTATAAACTTAATACCATTCTTATCAGTGTGGTGTTTGAGCACTTAACTAATGTCTCCCAAGTCTGTGGCAAGGTTTCTTTGTCAGCAAGAATACAGGAACCAGCTGAGCAATTAGGGCAGCTGTGGTTTATCAGTCCTAGTGTGACAGGAGGGGTGGATATGAGGCTTGAGCAGTGGGGAAGGAAGACATAAATGTGGGGGTTCTCAGGAAAATCTCCAGAACAGCATTTAGAGAGACATTAGGCTGCACATAATCTTGCTTGTTGTAGAAGTATTGGTGGATACCAAACTTTGACATGTATAGTAAGCAATACTTTCCTTGGAGCAGTGGAACTGCTGTAGTCTAGTCCTCTTCTTTTCCTACTACTCATTCCAGGTTTTTGTGTTACTGGTAAGAAGTCTGTGAAATAGATGAGTTTGTGTTTAATCGACTTTCCAGATATTGTGTGGAATTTGTAACAAATATTCATGATCTGTGGAGAATGTAGTGTTGCATTCTTCATCATAATTTTGTGTGCCCTTTTGAAAGAGGTGCTGTATTGTTTGTCATGGCCAGATTTGCATGGGGTCCTGGGCCAGCCATATTGGATGAAGATGCTGGATGAAAAATTGAGTGTCTTAAGAAGTTTTGATATTCAGGAGTAAAGTTACACAGTGCACTCAGTGGGTGTTTTGATGTAAAGAGGGTCTCATAGCACACCATTAGAGTAATGTCTCTTTAGCCAGCCTGTAGTGCACATTAGTAGCAGAAGAAGGTAGAGTTACTGTTATGGTGTGATCTGCAGATATGCTGGCTACTGCTCAGAAGGAATTTTGAGCTGTTGGTTAGCATCTGGTGCAGCTGCTGAATTGGTGTCCTTGCAGCAGCAGTGGTGGATACTTTGCTTCTTCAGTTTAGCAAGAGGTATTTCTTAAAAGACTACCTCTGTAAGCAAGCTAAATATGGAAACTAATCTTTGCTTTCTAAAGCATCTAGAATATTCCAGAAATATCCTAATTTTGGGTGCAGAGGGAAACACTTTTCACTACTTAAGCAGTATTTGATTTTGCTGGTCACCATTGAATCAGCCAGTGGCACAGTGTCTTGTGCCACTTCACAACAAATAAAAATAATATCACAAGTCTCTGGTGCCCCATCTCACTGAACTTGCCTTTCAGTTTAGAACTGCTAGAGTTGTGTGGTCAGACTTTGTTGTTCCTGTTGCAATGAGCAGCAGCAATTGCTATTTCGAGTTCACCCACACCACTAAAACTTTTAATAGCTATCTGCTTGGGTAATGAGAGTGGTCTGCTGGCTAATACATGAACACCCTTGGAAGTTAGGTGTGCCCATGTGTTAGGATGACTTCATCCACACTTTTGTGCTGCTTGGCTGGGCTGCTGCTCTAGAGCAAAGGCTAAGTGACACATGTGATGAAACCAGACCTTGCTGTAGGAGTTCAGCCACTGTCATAAATTGTGCTGGTTCACTTATCCCTCTCTTATCTAGCCCTGATAACTTGTATGTGCTTCTCCCCAAAATCAAGGGCAGTCTGAAGGTAATTGCTGTTTTGATACTACTGCTGTCTACTGGCTGGAGACAAGGTTGACTGCAAAGGATTTTTCAGATACCTAAAATTTAGATATGCATCTCTGAGAGCACAACAGTCTAAATCCATGACAGTCTGGTTTCCTCTGTTTTGAAGCCAAGCCTTAAGGGCATAATTCAAGGCAGCCAACAGGAGCTGTCCTATATTTTGTGCAAGATAAGCAAGGAAAATTCTCTTCATTTTCCAGAAGCTGCTCTTAGTTACAATTTTTTGAGGGGGAGAAAAAGGATGTCTTTTTAATGGGAATTAGTTGGTTGTATTTCATTTCAATTTATAAGATGTGGTAACTTCTCTTGGATTGGGGAGGAGGGTAAAGTCAGAAGGGGTAGAGTGAGTATTTTTCTCATTGCTCTCTAAAAGAAATCTTTAATATATTGTATTTTAGAGCTGAAGAAGTCTTAGGGTAAGGAAGAGTACTCTTGTCTGTAATCTTATTGTTAGCATTAAAAAATAAAGAGTGGGATGAGTAGGAGGTAAGTTTTCAAGATGTGCATGAGAAACAGGAATTCAAACACTTCTCCAGCAGCAGGACTGATAACATAAAACTCTGTACTGGAATGAAGACCACGTGAAGTTTCACTGATGTGTTGAAGCTCTCTAGGCTTTCCTGCAGTGACTGAATTAAAAATAAGTATAACTGCTGATATTCAAGTATATTTCTTGGTATCCCTGCCAGAAGGCATTGCTTTGGTGCTCAAATGATGTCAGTCTTGATGCTTGTGAAAGAAATGGCCCTGCTCCCTCTTTTTCCACATCTGCTCTTTTCATTTTGGGTGTATCTGACCCTGCAGTGAGCCAGGTCAAGGACAAGAAGTAATTGAAAAATACTTTGTGGCATGAGTGTCATTTGGGTAACACTCTGCTCTGTGTTACTGTAGGGTCAGCCTTGGGAGGAATGGTGGAAGTAGGAGGAACTTAGGTGGAAGTAGCAGGACATCCCTTTCTCCAGCTGTTGCTTGGTTTAGTTCCTTTGTCAGTTCACACCCTGAGAATACTGGCGTAGAAAGCACAAGGGTGGGCATGGCAGCAAAGGAATTACAGGAATACACAAGTAAATAAGGCTGCTAATTTAAATATTTAGCAGGATTGATGTAGTCCACAGCTGAGAGATGACCGTAGGACTCTTAGATAAAGAGAGACTTCCCACTTCATGCTTTTGCTGTATCCCTGTATTTCACCTGATTTACTGTTTGTGAATCCAGCCCCATTAGCTGGAGAATCTTTTGTCCTTGACACACTTAATCGCTGTGAAATCCTTCCTGGGGGTGACTGTTGCCATGTGAACACGTGTGTTTGGAGAGAAGGAATGAGATTTATCGCTCTGTCACAAATTACTATTGTCAAAGCATGATGTGTAGTCACAGGAGGATGCTTGTAGACTGGGAATCTGTGAGCAGGGTGCCTGGGTGGGAGAAAATGCCAAGACTGGGAGCTAAGCAGTGGTTGTGCACACCTAAAGAATGCACAGACCACAGAAACTGCAATCATGTCTTGACAAAGCAGCAAGTTTCTTCTGTCTGAGAAGCTGTATTTTCTCTACTCTCCTCATCTCTTGCTTCTCTCGTTATCGAACTCAAAACCTACCACTAAACACATAAAAGCTGACCGCCTAAAAGGATGGCCATTTTAATTGTTCCTAGAGGCTATCACATGTAACACTTGAAAAGGTTGCTACAGTAATACCAGGAACTATCACTTCAGACTTGAATTTGTTTATACACCGTGCATAGTTTATTCACACAGTGGAGAATGAATGTTTCTACCCAGTGAGACAGAAGTTCTTCATAGTTTCTGCTTAGAAAAACAGGTTTCTAAAAATTACTATTAAAAATATAGCCACTGATGTCTTATTAGGCCTCTAGTATTTGAGATCGTGGTGTTTTCTGTAGTAATTAGTCAGTTTGTGGCCTGACTTCAAAAGTGTCTAGAATTTTAAACAGTGTAAAAGTGGATTTTCAAATGTGTGAAGATTAAGCCAGTCTAAACATGTTTTGCCTGTTTCTTAAATATGACAAGGTGCTCATCAACATTTTCAGGCACCTACACATATTTAAGTATCTAGCTCTTGATACTAGAATGATGTAAGTGCATAAGTGGTTTGTTCAGGTAGACTGGCTTTTAGGCATGTTCTTGGTTACTCTAGAAAAGGCATATTGTGTGAGGGCTCTGATGGTTCGGATTGTTTCCACTGTCTTAAGTGTGTGGGCAAAAACTGAAATGCTTTAGGGCCCTTTTCTGTAAGTATTGAAGATCAGCTGAAAAACACATACTGCAATTTGACAGAGACCAGTTTTCTTCTAATTGCTATCTTGTCGAATGGACAAGAAGGTTAGAATTGGGATTTGTTTCCAAATACCCTCAATAATAATAATTAAAATAATTAAAATAATAGAGTGTCTTTTAACATTGAAAATTGCCTGTGCAGTTCTCCAAAAAAGGTACCTAATGTCAGACAGGCTGGGATTCCCCAATGCTACTTATCTGCTTTAACTTCTGGTATTTCTGGAAATGCCTATATGTTGTACTATTACATGGGTGTTGAAAAGGTTGCAGTTCTATTGAAAATTTCTGCTTTTTGGCTTTTGCTGTAGTCATTGTTCCAAAAATCTCAAAATTATGAAGTAGATAGGTATGTTGTAGTGTAAAATCTTAGTCTTAATCTAGACACTGTGTTAATTAAGTCTTGGCATTTCTTTTTAATGCCAAATGTTTGAAGAAGTGAGTTTACATTTAGCAGTTTTTAAAGTATAGAAAGCTAACCTACTTGGGGGTTTGGAATGGAGAGATTGCTGGGGTACATTCAATTAAAATCTGTGGTCTTGTGTGTTCTGGGCTGAATGTGTGGGAGAGCAAAACGTGGGTGGGGCAACTTGAAAAGTAAAAAAGCAGGATCTCCTGCAAACAGCCCTTAAATTGCTCTGTCCACTGAAAGCTACAATTAACCTAAAGGGGAGCATGAGGTTCAAATTTGTAGTATCTGCTTTGTACATAGATGCTTTCTTTCAGGATAATTGTGACAAAAAACCACCGCAATTTCTCTCTGTCAAAAAAAGTGAAATGGCAGTGTTGCTTGACCGTTGTACACAATTAGTTAGAAAATGAACTTCTGAAGCTTGCTTTTACTTCAGTATCCTGTTTTTATTGTGTGTTGGATTGAATCAAGCATGAAACACATCACCATGCAGCTTTTGCTCAGTTTACTGTGTTCTTCAGTATTAATCTTTGATTCCACTACACTGCATGTGATGGAGGGCTGATCTCTGGAACATACAGATTGCCCTCAACCAGTTCTTCTTAGGAATGGAAAATGAACTTTCTTTCCCCTCTTGAAATGGGTGCTGTGGTTCCTGATTCCCCCTTCCTCTGTTAGGAGTCAAGAGTTTTACCTTCCACCCCATGTTCTGCTATTTGGCTTCATGCCTCCAGTTCTGAGCATACTCTCTGCTCTACTCAGCTTGCTCTGCTTTGTCCAGGAAAGAAATTAAACATGTTATGAGTATATTGGAGTAAGACCCGCTGCTGGTTCCAGTCAGTTCAGGGTGAACCTCTTGCCATCAGTTAGTGTGTTTTCTTTATTACTCACAATAGGAATGTCCTCAGAGTAAATATAAAATTATTTTATTCAGGTGAACTGTAATTCTGGTGTGCAGGAGACCTCAGTGAGGGGGCCAATATCAGCCCAAAAGTTATGTAGCATCACTTTTAATGCTGAAAAGAAAATGGAATGGAGAAGACAAGCAAAGACTGACAAATAAGGCTGTGGGAAAACAGAAGGGAAGAAAGAAGGTTGTAAAGGGAGAAGAAAGGAGGGACAGTTGAAGGGTCAGAGTTGCTATTTTGGTAACTTCTGGGAGAAGAAGCAACTGGGCTGCTGTGGGTTGCCTCTTGATCATCTGTCTCTGGATGGGAATGTTTGAGAAGTGTTTAAGGCTAAATAACTTGCAGATATTCTGTAAACCACCTGCAGCATCTCCGAACCTTTGAGACAGAAAGGAGAGGGAGTTGGTTAAATGAGAGCTGTGCTGTGGTCTTTGGAATTACAGGAGACAAACCTTAGTTTACTTTGAATAAACACATGGTTATTTCCTTAAACAGGATTATGAAATGGTAATGAGTTGGAAAAAGAAAGCCAAATTGGCATATGCAAACTGGAGAAAATGAGTATTTTTGAATCTATTGGTAACAAGAAAGGAATCTTTTTGTGTAGAAACATTTCTTTTGTGTCCCTTTAAAGAGAGCACAAAAGTTCAAGGGCCTTCCAACTTTGGAAGAGTTGGAAAAAAAGCGTTTGTAATTTTTTCGTTTATTTGTTTATCTTTAGTAAGATTTAAATGTAAAGTAAAATAAATTTTAAAATTACAAATGAGTAGTCTGTGTGTCCTTACTGTGGTACACTATATCCTCTCTTCCTTTTTGGCACTGCTGGTGCCTGATCTGATATGAAGTTGTCTGTTAAAACTCCTGAGAAGGAGAGTATTTTAAGGAATGGCCCAGTCTTTGTGTTTGAAAGCTTTTGTCTTGTTGTTAGTGAAGACAGTTTGCTGTGAATATCTGCTGTAATATTATCTAGAGAATAGAACACCCATACACTTTATTTTAGTGTAGATTTGAGCCTTTTCATTCTGTGCTTATATTTTGGTGGACTGTGAACGATACAAACAGACAACAAATGTTAAGGAGTGAGTCAGACTGAAAGAGGTGTATTAAATACCTTATTCCAGCAATGCATTCTAGTGCTATTCTTCAAGAAGCTGTTCTGATTGTGTGTAGTCCAGGAAAATATCCAGCATTAGGGACACGTTAAACCCTTTTTTGCTACCTTGCAAATTGCCACATTTGGGGTGTACTTAAACATCTCATACATGCTCTGAATATCTGTGAAGCTAAAGCACAGAGTAGAATCACTGTGTCAGTGGCCATTCTTCCCAGGAAAAGGGAAGTCTGCACTTATATAGTTGTTCTGACATCTGAAAACCTGTTTAATGAGCTATTTTGCCTATTCAAGACCTAAATGATCTGGACAAAGCTGCAGCCTTAAGCTTTTAAAAGTCATGTTAACATTGAGCTGGCAAAAGCCATTACAGTGGAATGTCTTTTAACTACAGCTTCAAGATGTCTTAATTTCTTAATTTAAGAAATTAGGTTGCTATATGGACTCCATATTTACCTTGAAGTATTTTGAGGCAGAAAACTTTTTAAGTAGTGCTCTTATTCCACATGATATTAGTGCTGCTTTCTACTGTTTGGATTTTGAGAGGTGGCATAGTATAATTAGCAAAACATAATGTGAAACTGGCTAAGTTTATTCCTGCATAGCTGTCTGAGGACTCTCATTTCCCAAATATGCTGGATGCATATGCTCAGATGAAACACACAGCTAACTGTCCAGAACACTTGTATTGACTTGGTTGCAATGATAGAAGCAAAGGTATTTTAATAACTTTGCAAATGATGTGGTTGCCGATGCGTATATATGTGCCTAACAAAGCTGTGTGGCTCAGTTCATGGGTGCATACCTCTCCTCTTTCATCTTTGCTTCTTTGCTGTGTGTGGTGGAAACTTCTTAGGAATCTTGCCAACTTGGGTAACCTGTCTGGTTATCCAGAGCCTGAAACAGGGCTCTTTGAAGTCAGAAGAAAGATTTCAGTCTGCTTGAAAGAGCATTGAATCAAGAATGAAAACCAAAATGCTGGCTCCATGGACGCACATGGCCAGCTCCAGTGAGGGATGGATTTCCCCCCAGTGTAGCATTGAAATATACTTTGAGGTTGAAGATGCTGAGATTGGCAGGTTATCCCACAGTGTCTTCTTTCTGGGGTCTAGAGGAAGATGAGGTTTTGTTCTTTTCCTCCAGCTTTTTTTTTTCTTTGGGGGATGATTGCTTATGGCATGATGTGATTCTGTTTGACAGCAGCAATGGCAACTCACTACATCTAGTTTCAGTCTACCCTCTTTTAGTTTTAAACCATTATCCTTTGTCTTACTGCCTCAGGTCTGGAGAACAAGTCCCTCTCCATTGTTCTTTACTATCTGCCTTAAAGTATTAAAAGGCCACATTAAGCTATTCTGGAGCCTTCTCTTCTCCAGGCTCAGCAACCCCATCTCTCTCAGCTTGTCCTCAAAGGAGAGGTGCTCCAGTCCTTTGACCTCCAGCAGGTCCCTGCTTCCTGTGGGAGCCGAGAGCTGGATGCAGTGCTCCAGGTGGGTCTCAGCAGAGCAGAGCAGAGGGGCAGAATCCCCTCCCTGCCCTGCTGCCCACGGGGCTCTGGATGCAGCCCAGGACACGTTTGGCTCTCTGGGCTGTGAGTGCCATGGCAGGGCATGTGCAGCCTCTCACCCACAGCACCCCAAGTCCTTCTGGGCAGGGCTGCTTATGCCCAGCCTGTGCTGATACCAGGAGTTGCCCTGACCCAGGTGCAGCACTGGCACTTGTCCTTCTTAACCTCATGGGCTCCCCCAGACCTGCTTTTTGAGCTTGTCTAGGCCCCTCAGGATGTCACCAGTCAAACACACCTCTTGTCATGGTGTCATCTGCAAATTTGCTGAGAGTGCACTGGATCACACGGCTGTGTCACAAACAGAGAAACTGACCAGTACTGGTCCCAATACAAACCCCTGAGGGACACCACTCATCACTGATCCCCATCTGGACATTCAGACATTGATGACTACTTCCTGGATATGACCATCCAGCCAATTTATTACCCACCAGGCAGTCCATAATAGCCACGCGTCTCCATTTGAGAGAGCAGGACTTTGGGGGAGGCCATGTGTTGATAACACATTATTGATTATTTCTGTGTACTTATCAGGGGAAGAAGCAGGACCCTTTTCCTAAATTCCTTCACTGTGGCTAAGGGAACCTGAGCAGTATACCTTGGGCTTATGCCTTACACTGTTGAGAAAGACTACAAGTTCAAACTGTCTTGGAGTGTATTACTGGCACAGTAACAGCGTACTTAAGGGTGGGATTCTTGTGGATTTCATTTTGACCACCCAGTTGTATTCCTGTGCCACTTGGTACAAACAGCCTGTTGCTGTCAAATTTTGCTGCGTTTGTCTCACAGCTGTCTCCAGTCCTGTGTCAAAGTGTGATAAATGCAGCAGGCAGCAGGTGTGCATCCCTGCAGCCCTGGCGTTGCAAAAAGGGCTGTGCATGTGAAGTGCTGCACAGCAAGAAGCTGCCCTAGGCTTTGTGTTGGGCAGCAGTTTTTTTCCCAGCAGTGAATACCACTTCTTAATGCATATGTTGTTTGCCTGTAAACTTGGAGTTGCTCAGTGTGTTTTGGTTTTGTTTCTCGTAGTGTAGGTTCCTTGTGTGCAAGCCAGGTCTCGCTTCAGCTGGATTGCTGGTTATTTACCGTGTTGTGCACTCAAGAGGAAGGTTGTGTTTCCATGTGTTTGTGAGAAACATTAGCTCAGATTAATGTCACAGCAAAAAGGTCTTGAAAGTTTCCAGTGGTGATGCAGTGCAGCTATCTCCGTTTACTCAGATGATGGTAAGATGCATAAGGTCAGATGTAGGCTGTTGGGTTTTTATGTTTGTGAGTAATTTTGCTTTCCTTAGAGGGTCATTTAAGTAAAAAATGTAATTTATGTTAATTTATATTGTTTTCTAAACTGTGATATAGTGAATGGGAGGGGACCAACATGAGCAGTGTGTGGGGGAAATGGCTGTAGGTGAGTCTCTTTTGTTGAAGGGTGGCCACTGGTTTCTGTTGAAATGCTTGGGATTTTGGGATTATATATGGTATGGTTTTTTTTCTCATTGTTATGTGTGATGCTTGCTCAGTCATTACACATGAAGTGGTAAACACCAAAGTTTCTTTATTATTTTCTTCTTTTAATTTAGGCTAGCTGGGGAAGCATGGACACTCCTCTGGCCCTAGAAGCTTGTGTCCAGGCTCTTCTCATTCACTGTGTCTTTGCACAGTTTTGGGGAAATGAGCAGCTATGGGTGCTGTTTCACCCTGTAAAATACACAGTATCTGTGTCATTTAGCTTTGCAGTGTTGAAGGGAAGGCACCCAGTCCAATTTGAGAATTTCTGATACAAAATGGAAGAACATGAAGTAAGTGTTCTTCAGAGACCAGGAACGCAGTTTAGCAAATTAACTTCTAGCTGAAATGTACTTGTCATTTTCAGTGTGTTTCTTCTGCTAGCATAAGAATGTAATTATTATGCCCTGGAACTCCATGCAAGGGAGTTTCCATGCCTGGAATTTAGATTTATAATCTGCTTCCTCCCACTTCTAAGCCCAAAGTATCATGATACTTTTAGATGAAGATCAAGCCACTTTATGATTTATTCTTGAGATGCTAGGTTGCCTGTTTGCTGCGGTGGTGGCTGTGATTGTATCTGCCTATATGCTAACAAAAAAAAAACTTGCTATCTAGAAATTGTGCATAAATATTACTGAATGACAAATATCTTCCTGCTCTCTGGCAGTAGCAATTCTTCCACTCATTTTTGTCTCCTGTCTCCTGGGTAACTCCCATAGGTTTAATAACTGTAGGGCAGCATTTTAATTTTCTTAAATTTATGTTTCTGTTTTAAACAGTGATAGTTTTTTTGATATTTGGTTCTTTTCCTCCCACCCTCCACTTTAGCAATGCTCAGTATCTTCGGTTTTATGAAAGTAGTATGTAGAAAATAACATCCTTTGACATAAGCAAAACAACCTTGTGCGTGGTACTTGTATCGAAGGTGGCTGTAAACAAACTTAGTACAATCTCATGGGGGTGGAGGGAAATGGGCATTGTAAATCTTGCCATTGGAATTTGTTTAAGCTGCTAGTTGAAAATCATGAGAACTGCCAATGCAGTGCAATAAAGGAAGAAGAGGTCAGGAGATTGGAAAAAAGGCTCAGTCCCTCATCTTTCAATGCAATTTTTTGCAGCCTTGTGCAAAATAATGTGCCTTATTATCCTGCTTTCACACCTTAAAAATAAAGGAGAGGTGTGAAAAAATATTTCAATGGGGTAGTTGTTGTGGATAGAATAGTAATTCTGCAGTGCTCAGGTACTGTGGAAACATGTGGACGGTGTAAATTCCCTTTAAGGAGAGACAAGCAGCTTCTACCATACCCAGACTAACAACTTTCAGAGCTCTACATGGCTTGGGTCTCGCCAGGCTCTTCTGACTTTGATATGTCAGCTGGCTATGGTGACCAAGAAAAACCAAACTCTGTCTCTTGAGTCTCCCCTGTTTAAAATCTGGTATTTAGTGGTTGCACACTACTGGAATCAGACCTACTTTGCAGCATACTTGAGTTTGTCCCAAAAGTGTGTAATAGAACTGCATGAGGGCTCCATCAGTAAGATTCAGAGGGGTGACTTTAGATATAGAAGCTGGAAATGTCCCTGATGATAGTCTCCTTTAATAGTCCCTCATGATAGTCTCCTCTTTCTGAGAAGCTGAGACCTATGTTTATGGTGACAGGGTGCTGAGGACTTTGTAGGATCACATCTTTTACATTTAGTCCAGTTGTAAGATTAGTCACAGGTTTTTCAATGCATGATCATGCTCTGACCTAGAACATGTCCTCTCCTGCTTTCAGTGTGTGTGTGTGATTTTGGATGAATTGTCAGTTTTCACACACAGCTGAAATGCATCTTCTTTTCAAGTGTGTTTGAGTAATCCGCAGTGATTAAGCAAAACAAGTAGGAAAGAATGTGATCTTGCTATATGCCACGATTGTAATGACCCCCTCTTTGCAATAAATCAGTTGTTTGTCAGAAGACTCATGTCTGCATAAGCACACGACATTGCTGCAGACAGGAAGTGCCCTAGTCTGTTGACCTCGTCTCCCAGGGAAAATCAAAAGTTCTCATTAAATTAAAAAAAAATAACAAAACCAAGAAAAACTCCCCCAACTTGTCTTAGTAGAAGATGAAGGCAATAATATGTATAACCTCTTTCTTTTCTGTTTTTTATGAATGTGCAATCTGATATTTAAATTGCTTTTAAAACCTTTTTAATGCAGCTGAAAGGAGTGAGGTCAGATATATTTTCTTAGGGTTATATTACACTCCTCAAGGGTGAACAGGAAATGGTTTAAAGGAATGCCAAGAAGCCCCTATTCCCTAACCAATTCCCTTGTTTTTACTTAACCCGCTTTATTTCACATTGCATGCTTCAGCTGCTGTGAGCTTTTCTGGGTTGAGTATAGGGGCAGGTTTGAGGGTGTTCTTAAGTTACATCACCCAAGTTCCTTTGCCTGCATTTTAAAGAAGAAAACTGTCTGGATTCTAAATAAAACTGAATACAGACTAAATGTGTGCTTACCAACGTCTTGCTATGTGCATTTCTGATCTGTTAGAAATGGTAGGTGTGCTGTCTTATTGACACTGTTAATGTTAAAATAATATTCATCACAATTTCCAGTTATTACCACTGTCCTCAGGAATTTGCATACGATTTATGCAGTACTATTCCCATTTATTGACTTTATGTCTTGAATTCTTATTCTGTTTCTAGATCTGTTTTCTTCAAAGCAGCCTTTTTTTTTTTTTGGTCATCAAGTCTAGGTATAGAAATTTGAAAGAAACTTACATATTTGCCAATTCCTTGTTCTTACAAACTATCAACCCCCCATGCCCAAAAAACCCAAAGCCCAAACCAAAACAACAAAAACCCAAATCCAGATTTAAGTGTTTCTGTATCGTACACTAATGGAAATATTTAAAGACCATTTGTCTATTCACTGGTTTTGCTTGTCACCTAGAATATCCAGGTAAATAACACAAAGGAGCACCTTGTAGAAAAGAAATTTTGGAAATAAATATTTCAAAGAGCTGTGGGGGATGTTGCTTGTTTTGTGGAGTGATCTGCACACAGCTTGAGCTTGGGCTTCCTGCTATTCATAGGTGAGGTATGTCCCTTCCTCTGTGGGGAAGGTTACTTGCTCTAGAGTAAGTCACTGCTGAGGCTTGGAACAGAAGCAGTGAAGGCTCTCCTAACACCTGTTTTCTGATCTAAAAGCTCATAGATCGTTCCATACCTGACCTGTCTAATTCTAGGGGTGCATTTAGTGGTTGGTTAATAGGGCAAATCTTGAAAACATTCACAATGTTTACCAGAGTGCTGCCACAATGAACATGCAAGACTAGATCAGAAATCTACTAAATTCCTTCACAGACTGTGTGTGATGTGGATTTTTTCTAGTCTTGTCTCTTCACAAGTCATTTCAAACACATGCACACTAAGTGTAAGTTTCAAAACTAACATACTGCTGATCTAAAAATGTTCTTAAATAGTCACATTGGGCATTATCCTGGGCTCTTTCAAACTTGAATATCAACCCAGGATGTCTAAAGTATGACAAAACTGGATAAGCTGACCAATAGTGTTGGTACATGAACAGGAGTTTAAATGTACTAATCTCCAGCTCCTGTCCTATTAGGAATATGCAGTTGTAGTTTCTGGACACTGTGATTTGGCTTCCCAGGGTTCATCAGCTTTGCTGACCACCAGGATTAGGTGATCTCTTGTAACAGTGTATACAGAAGTCAGAAATATTTGCACAACAGTAATTATTAAAAAGGACTGGGAGCTGTGGTTATGAAATTCGTCACCCGTAACAATAATTAACACTAATGGTTGTGTAGAAGGCAAGTAGTGTGATCAAAACCATGGCTGTTGAATACTGTAACTTATTAAACATGGGGACAGGACCTTATAATGCAATTAGAGGGTTTTCTCTAGTCTTTCTGACATTTGTAATTCTAGACTTAGTTGGTTTTTTGATGCAATTGATTCTTATCAAATATGTGATTTGTTGCACCTTGGGTTTGTAAGGCAAGACTCAAAATTATAGATCCTCTGGTCTTACAGCCCTTGCTCACCCTGCATTCCTGGTCAGTTTTCTGTTTGTTCCTGGGCTCTTTTGGTAGGGGAAGACACCAAAAGAGAAGACTGCCTACCATTTTTCTTTCTACTTGAGGAGTTCTCTGGCAAGGTCCACTTGAAACCTTTGCTGGATCTTTACCACTACTTGCTTCTGGCATGGGTAGAGAGGTCCCTTCAGTCTCTCTTTTTGGGAAAAAGGTTAAGACATTTGAGATTGTCTGCCATTGCCGAGCCCTGGAGAAAAGCTCTTGGTTGGAAGCAGAACAAACAGAAAAACTGAAGGAAAAGAGAATATGTCTATTGACATGGAGTCTGACTTTTATTTGAAATAGAAAAATAGAAGCTTGCACTGACATGAATCATCATCATCCATGTTCTGTTCCTTGTTTTTTCTTCAGCTGATAGTGGGTGGAGTTCAGAAGTATTTCAAGCTAAACTAACTTCAGAAGACAGCAACTTGGGATTGCGTTACTGCCGGCCTGGGCCTCCATTGTCCTCCTGCAGCTTTGAGGATCTTTTTGGCGTTTCTTCATGTGGGTTTTCACACTGCCCTTGAGGCACTGTGCTTACTAACAGATATTAGTTGTTGCTGCTATAATGAAAAGCATTGCTGCTAAGCTGTGCCTTCTTCCCTCTTTCCATATCCCTTTGCTGCTCCCTGCAAGCTTATTGTGTGTGTGTGTGTCTGTACCACAGAAAGCTCGTACTGGGCCGGGATCTTGCTATGCTTAGTGCTGTTATTTTTATCTTCCCTTCTTGCCTTTCCAGTTTGAGAGGTTCTTTTATGAGGTTTTGTTCTAAAATGAAAGCCGCATTTCCCACTTATAAAGTACCAAATGCAGATGATTGTACCTTAAAAGAGACACTGTGCTTGTTTGTGGAGCAGCGGGTAAAACGTGATTTGTGCTACGCAGACATGCTGAACATTCATAAATTCCAGTCACCCAAGTCAATGAAAGACACACATTATCTGCTTCTGGCAAGAATTATATTGCATCTAATTAGGCCCAACTTTAGAACATAGCATTTCATGAGGAAAGTTAATTACAATGCCTTTAGTCTTTGTTACAAGAAAGCAGTGGTGGGGAAAATCAGCAGTTGACATTAATTTGTGTCCTCTTAATCAGTCTTTTAGTATGTTAGCTTGTCAGGGCTGCCATGCACAGCAATTTTTTTGGAAGAATGTAACTTCGGCTGATGAGAATGACACAGAATCTCATTTCCAGTAGTGGAAAGCAGTGTAGTGTTCATGCAGTTCTCCCTCCTCAGTGGCTCAGTACAGAGAGTGCTTTTAAGGGAGTTAATAAACTAATTTCTTTTGTATGTAAAGTGGGGGTTGGAGTTGCTGCCATTGGTGTTAAAAAACAAAACATGTTCTATTTGTCTTCTCTCTTACCTTTCTTCTTGATCCCCCAATTTAAACCTCCTTTCTGAGCAAAATAAGTCTCCCTGATTAATGTTGCAACTATGACCACATACCCTGCAGAAGTTGTAATAAAGTAAGGTTACCACTTAGGAAACATCTTAAGAGCATTTACAATTTTTCTTGGGATTGGGCAGAATCAGTCTTAGATTCCTTAGCTTTCACAAGGTCCTTCGTGAGAAGCAGAACTAGTGAATTGTGGCTTCCCTGCATGGTTGTTTTGTACTCCTCCACTTTGTCACAGTCAGAACCTGTGGTTTTTCACTCTGGCCTTCAGTGTCTGCCTTTTCTGCTCTTTTTCTGACCTCTGTGCAGAGGCAGCTCTCTCCCACCACAGTCTCCTGGGTCCCCCACATGCCTGCCAGACGTCACACAGTGTCTGCTGGGGCTGTTCTAAATTACTAAAGCAGGTAGTGCAGGTAGCTCTTTGGCATTTGACAGATCAAACACAGCAGCTAAGCTCATGCTGCAGCCTTCAGTGGAAGCACAGTATTATTCTTGTCAATATAGTTTTTCATGAAACTTGCATGAGTGTATTTATCTTGGAGACTGCTTTCTAGCTTTTGGTAATCTTGGAGTAGGTATATTGGTATAGAATGATTGCATAAATCTCTGGGGGGTTGGGGTTGGGGAGGAAATGGCACCAAATTAAATTTTATTTCTAGAAGAGCAATTCTGGAACAAGAACAGGACCCTCAAACCTGTATTGCTGAGTTTGCTAAAACCAGCTTTATCAAGGGATGAAGGTTTCTTTTGGTCACAAAGTAGTGCTAACAGAAAGCTACCAGCTGGGACCTACTTCTAAAGCTGACAATTTATATTCAAGTACAGAGATGTGGTTTCTTCCTGTGCTAAATAAACTTGTTAGGAGATCTGATTCAACTCTGTAAAATAGTTGGAATTTTGAAAGTAGTGCTGCACTGAATTTTTTTAATTAAAGCTACCTAACATGTCTGTTCTGGAGACTGCCTTTTTTTCGTCAAGCATCGGGCTATCCTTGCAATTTGAGAATAATTAAGTTTAGGTTTTTTTTTCTCTAGTGCTTTGTGCAATGGCACTTTCAACCCTGACGGAAATGTTAGGATAAACTGAACTCTGACACTCATCTGCCTGCACTGTTTCTCATAAAAGAAGTAGACCTCTGCCTTTTGCAACATTACAGTATTTTTTTCTTACCTGATATCATGTATGTTGTACTGATAGGTATAACCTCTTGTCAAAGAAGAGTCATATTTTATCTCTCTCACTGTTTTGAGAACTTTAATGATTGAACTTGCATCCTGTTTCTTGCTACTTTTATACTGTTTATTCAGATAAGAAATGAAAGAGAATAAGGTATTTTGTCTTTATCATAATTATGCTTTGTTGTGTGATACAAATTTTCAGCTTCACTCTTCAGAGGTTATTGACTCTCACATGTATGAGAATGCATGTGCAGGAATGCTGTCTGCCTGGTGCCTGTCCAGGTTGCTGTCTCCTCCATTCTGTCAGGGATGGCTTGTTTCAGGAGATGTTGCCTAAAAACTGGCAGTCATTAAATAATTTCCATGCAAAATCTGCATTTCCTGTATGGAAGATACATACAGCTTTCTCAGGAGCTCTTCCCTGTTACCTGGGCAGGGTGCTGTGGCCTACTGAACAGTCAAAATGTGTTACTGTGATAGCAAATCTGTCTGACAGGTTCTTGCATCTCAGAAAAAATGCAAGTGAGGGTTGGACAAATTCTGCAGCACAGGTTCTGTGGAGCTTGGAAGCTGCTCCACAGATGTTCTTTCTGTGAAAATGAACTCTTAGTGGTCTTATTTGGCTTTGCTTGGCTTCCCCTCTGTCTTCTGAGACCACCAAGCAAGATGCTCCACTGTAGGGTATTGACACTGATATCACACAGATGAAATGACTTTCGTAATCTTTCTTAAGCACACCTGTGAATCTAAGTGCAAAAAAGGATTGTTTGGAGGAGATGAACCAAAACAGTGGGATTAGTTTATTAAGACAATGAGATTTCACCCTCTTCTGTGGGGCATTGTTGGGACTTGTAGCAAAATGCATCAAACCACAATCTTCATAGCTTTGAGGAATATAATACATAGTTGTGATACCATCTCATTTGAGCTGTACTATTTCTGCTTGGGGTGTTTCAATGGTGCAGTTGTGTTGTGAGCCTGGGATGCTCTCTGGAAGGATACAGAGCAAGTGATTGCCCATTGAGTCATCTGTGGCAGAGCAAAGACTGCAGCAGGAAAGTATGTTCAGAAAGCAAATATTGAAATCTTGTATTCTGTGGTAAAAACAGGGCTTTGCAATGCTGCCCTTTGTAAAACACAAGTAGCCTGCAAAGACCTGACTGCACAAATTTCTTTTTCCTTCATTGCTTGTAAGCTGGGTTGTGTTTGCAAGAAAAAGCTCTGGTTCCCATTGTCATCTGAAATATGAACTCTGCTTTACATTCCTGACCTGTAACAGAGCTATTTCAAAACCATGCTTTTTCTCCTCCAAAACAGCATGTGTTGAATTATAATGGCCCATCCTGCAATGCAGACATTTTAATTTTCAACAGGCATGAACGTCTGCAAGGAGGTGAAAGTTCAGGGTGCAGGGGGAAGGCTAACTCAGAAAATATGAACAGAAATATGTTCCATTCCCAACCCTCTGTTCTTTAGAGCATTCTCACCCAAAGAAATTAAAACCAGAAAGAATTTTAAAACGATTTTTATCTTGAGAAGAACTTGATGCCTGTTTGAGGTTTGGAATGTAGGTCATGAATAAAAAGCCATCTTGTTTTTGTGTACAACTTCACAGTGTTTAGATGGTGGAGGGGAAATACACCTTTCAAGGCTAAAAATCGGTCTGTGATTATGCATAATATGCAAAGGTAACTGACTGTCTTGCTTAACCTTGATAGTTTGGCCTATGGGAAGGGAAACCTTCTGCAGCCAGTGTTCTCCTTTGTAAACACCTGACATTCTTCATGCCTTGTAAAGCATGTTGTCTGCAAGTTGTGTGTGCTGTTGAGTTGGTTAACTTCAGCTCCCGAAGTGTCTGTTGCTCACTGCTCCCCTGGCTCTTCTCCGGGCAGAAAAGGAGCATTTCCCTAGCGGAAGATAAGGGTTTTTTGGTGTGGTGTGGTTGCAGATTTTTGTAGCTCAGGGACTGAGCAGCATGAGAGGTAGCTGCCGAGGTAAGTAAGGTGTCAATTCTGCTGTACTTCTGAGAAAACATAAGGGTTGAGAGTTGGAGAGTGAAATTGGTAGCAAGTAACTAAAGAGCTTAAGCTGTGGTGATGGATTGACTTTTGTAGAGTTCTGGAAATAACTGCTTGACTTCCCGAGAGAAGAGGAGTGTCAGCTCAGTTTTTTTGCAAAATCATATCCACTGCCTGAATGCTGTGTGTCACCAGGGCAGCAGAGACACCCTTAGCTCCTTGGGCTGTCTTACAGAGCAAGAGGGTGTTACAAGTGCTGACATAATAGGGAACATGTCTCTGCTGAAAGGATCTAGAAGTCCTGTTTGACAACACTGTGTGCAGAACTAAAGTGAGGTAGTGGAGCTGTCTGTTTTCCTAGAGCCTGATTTATGCAGGAATTCACTTCTGACAATTTGGTGATAAACATGCCTTTTAAAAAAAAAATTGAAAGTGCAAGTATCATATATGTTTTGATGCGAGTAGGTGAGCTGCACAGATGCAGTAGGAAAGGGCAGAAACTTAAATATGGGTACATGTGTCTCTTCTGAAGAAATGCCAAAATAGGAGGAAATTGTAAAATCAATGCAATGAATTCTAAACACATGCTATTTTCCTTGTTGTGACCAGCCTGTAGCTTTTGTTGACCTTGTTACTCTGGCTTATTGATTATCCCTGAGATGTACATGTGCCTTAATAATGAGGGAAAATTGGATTCTAATTCCCTGTGGCTGTTTCAAAATACATACGTGGATGTGTGTGCTTTTTTCTTTTTTATTGAGTGGCTATAAACTTTCCCTTTCCCCCCAGTTTGTGTTCAGAGATTGACAGTGAAGTGAATAGTTTGCAAAGAGTTAAACTTTTTGCCATGTTGAATACCAGCTAACCCAGCTGTGTGGAACACAGGTAAATACAGAGCATACAGCTCAGTCCTGCTTACTGTGGAAAAGGTTGCTGGATAATGCTCCCCACCCTCCCACCTAAACAGTTAAGGAAACTGGAATGCTTAACCATGCAAATCAAATACAATTGTCGTATTTGAATGGATTCTTTGCCTCTTTTTTTTCAGTTGTTGGTGCAAGAAATGCCCTTTTATGCTGTCTTCAGAAATGAAAGAACAAAAGTGTTCTTGAGTACTGTGCATCATCACAGATGTGTTGAGCTCTTGCTTTCATAGATCCTTCCAGTTCTCCTGTGACTGTGTTTATTGCAGAGCGCCACAGTTTATTTCCCAGATACAAATTATTTTAGGCCCAGTTTAGAAGGGGCAATTTCAAGATGAGTCTGCAGTACTGTTATTTTAATAGTAAACAAGAGTATTTGTTCTACCATGTGTCCCAAAATGCAAATCCTCCATCCCATAGATTATATTAAACCAATGAAATAATTAGTATATTTTCTACATTTGGTGGGAAGAAAGCCTACTTTAATGAATAATTTTTGGTATCATACCTACTTGTTATCTGTACAACCCCTAACAAAGGCAAACAAAAAACCAAATCCCCCATGTGTGTACAGAAACCTTCTATCACACCATGGCATTGATACTCACCTACAGAGTAGGATCTGGACACAATTATTTTCTCTTTTACTTCATGTTGAAAATCTAGCTATGCTGGGAGAGTAGTTGAAGCATGCACTAAATTGGTGTTTCTTTTGTTTGGTGCCCTTGTGTTTTGCTCAAGCATATAGAAATTGACTGACTGTATACAAAAGAGTGAAAAATTTTGGTAAAATATATCTTGTGAGTTCTGCCAGAGCTGTCTGGGAGTGATCTCCAAGGTAACCAGGCTTTTCCGGACATAACTCAGTAGCTGTATCTAAAATAAGAGTTGGTAGTGGCTGCGTTGGTGCAGTAGCAAGAAACATCAGTTTTTATTGAGCCCAAGTAATTAGCTCTCGGTTTTTGGTCCAGTGTTTTCTGTAGATATCATTCATGTGACACAGGCTCTACCACACCTCTGAAAATGTTCAGAATTCAGTCCCAAGCTGCCAAGGTCAGAAGACACTATGTCTTGAAACGTAGTTAACTTCTTGGTTGAGAATAAATATTTTTGGTGCTTGTCTCCACAGTGATTGCTCTTTCAGCCGACTGAAAAGCGATGTCAGCTTGCTTTGGTGGGAGGTGCATATGCAGACAGAGGAATACATAATGAAGCCTGCAGTTTTGCAGGCTAATAATGTATTTCTTAAACATAATCATTTTTGATGGATTAAAAGTAATAATGTGGCACTGCAGCACCTAACTTTTCTAGTTCTACTTACATACAAGGATTATTTTTATTGCCTTTTTTATTTTGTTTTCCAATCTCATGCAAACAGCATATGGATCATAAACAACATGGTTTATTGTGTTGGACTTTACACTGAAATTCCATCATTTCTGTTTGCAAAATTGTGACGTCTCTTCAAATAGCAGAGGCATGACTGGCTATAGTGCTTGAGGTAACTTAAAGCGTGTATAGTGTGTCAGGATGTATGGACTGTGTTGATAAAGCTCAGTTAGACTGGCTGTCATCCACTTTCCACTTCAGTTTTCCTGTCCGACATTAAATGTTTGGAAAACTTTTTGCATAGGCATAGAAATAAAAGAATGACGCATTCTAAAATAAAACAAAGCTAAGGAAGTGGCTAGCTACCCACGAAGCTCAATATTAACCTAAAACCTCTATTTCCAAAGAATGTAATATTCTCAGAATGTTTCTCATTTGCCAGAATGTTTGCTGCCTTCATTAAAAAACAAAGCAAAACAACAACAACAAAAAAAGACCCCCCAAAATAACTTTAAAAAAAACCCACACCAAAACAAACTAATATACCAAAACAAAACTACATTTGGAATGGTGGAATCCTCCTTCCTTCATTTATACCTGATGTTGACGCTTTCTTTTAGTTTACAGCGTGAAAAGCTCTTGCATAAAAGCTGTTTTTAATATGCCATGGAAGCTGCAGGTAACCATTAAGCAGTCACAAAGCTTTGGCCCAAGGTTTGATGTCTTATTCAATCAGGAGCATTTGCCTAGAAGAAAGTGGCGTTGGAGATGGCCAGGCTGTATTGAGCCCAGTTTTACAAGGGGGAGCACAATGAAACCGGTTCAGTGGCTGGGCAGGCATTCAGCAAGCAGCCCCAGGCAATGTGTTGTGTCAGGGACTGAGTACAAAGCCTTGGACAGCTGCAGCACAGAGGTTTAATTTATAGTGACGTTGCAGAGTGTGTGCCAAAACTTTCCTCATTCCTAAGGAAACACTTTCCAGTGCACAATCATTCAGTCTTGTAGAGTTCTTTAGAGATGCTGAAGAGCATTTTGAGCCTTGTCTTCTCAAGCAGATAGCAGTGTTCTGTGGTGAGATTATGGATGAATTGTCTGTTCACACTTTACTGTAATTTCTGTAGTCACTACGGTAATATTACTCCCAGATTTTGCTAATAGCAGTATCTTCACTGCAACTCTTGGAGGAGTAACAGGAGGTTGGTTCCATTTTTTTAGCTTTGTCAGCCTCTTCCCATTTAAATAACATAGCAGGCCAAAATCTTTAAAATTTGGTTTCTCAGAAGTAATTGCAGGGCTGTTGTGAAATACTATGCAGAGCTTTCCGAATAGAAGTCCTTGATTTTTTAATTTCTTTTCCTTTAGTGCAGTGGAGATTTTTAGAAGGATTAAACAAAACTGAAAAGTGGTGATCATTGTTTGTAACTGTTGAATTATCATTCTTTTACTAGTATGAGGGTTCTTGGGAGCTTCCTTTTCAAATCCATATTTAGGTAAATAAATAAGCTATTTAGCTTTCAAAATGGCTGGTTCAACAAATAATTCAATAATGGGATGTGCATAGCATAAAATATATCTAACATAAGAGATGGTAGTCTACTGAAATTATATCCTTCCATAGTAAAGATGTGTCCTCAGCCCATGTCAGAATGACCTTTTTATCCATACTGAGGTTTTTTATTCAAGCCATGAATTACAGTGTGGCTGTAGCCTGTCCTTGGTTTAGACTTCATCCCTTGATGCAAGTTACCATTAAAATCTCTTGCCAGAAGATGATAGAAATTTGTGGCTGGGTCCTGAGAAGACCATACAATCAAAAGCATTCCAGCTGTTTGCCTGTGTGGTTAAGGCAGCATGGCCAAATCTGGTGGCTTTAAACCATTTTTGCTCTGCTGTCTTTTAAAAAATGTTGGTCTTGTGATACAGAGCTGACATGTTGAATTCAAGATTGCTGCCTCGTTTTCCTTCATTGTCTTGGGACACTCGAGAAAGAGTGGAGGGATCTGTACAGCCCCATTTTGTGGAGGTTGTGCAAGGGTTCCTTGCTTAGGACTGTGCTTGTGGGTGAGGTGAAGCACACATGAGGGGTAGCAGTTCTGAGTTTTTTTCTTTCTACTTTCTATCCGTCACTACTGAAGAAAAGCAGTGTTGTCACATGTGGTTAGCCACTGGTTTAGGGCAGTGTTTGTAGCCTGACTTGGTCCTGGTGCCTATCAGGCTGTACAGACACCAATATGTGGCTGATTTTTCTTCTGCAGAGCAGGAGAGAGAATAGGGACTGTGGCACAAAAAGCCCCAATGGAGCTGAACAAATTTCTGTTCTGTTATGAACAGAGCACTCAGTTTGAGGGTCTCTAGTCTTTTTTTCCAGCAGTGCCTGCTGGGTATATCTAGGGAAGAGAAAGCACTGAGCAAGTATGAATGACACTTCTCCTTAATACTCTCTAGCTGCTTAATAGTTTCAGCTTAAGCAGTTTCCTGCACATGTGGAAACTCTTTTCCAAATCTGTAGTGAACCCTTCTGCCTAATGTTTGATCAGTCCCTCCCTGAACCCACATAAACCTATTGTCTGGAACGTCCTTGCAAAGGACTACCACAAGTCTGGAATTGTTTGTTGCTTTGACCTGGTTCCACCTTCCTGTGATGGTCCCTCATCTGTGCTGTGACAGTTGATCCCTGTCTACCTCCCCCATTTCAGTGGTTTTTGTCATCTTTGTGTCCCCCTTAGTTTAAATATGCTGAGGTACCTTAGCCTGTTTGATCTCTATACAAGTGTTGTTTTGGATCATCTTTGCAATTCTGAAACCTTTCTAATGCAGCTCTAATGCAATTTTAAAGAAAGTGACCAATACTGCACATTGGTGAATAAAGTCCATAGTTGTTCCATTTCCTTCTTTATGCCTTACCTGATGATTCCCAACACTTTGATTTCATATTAATTGGACCGGGACTCAGGAAGCATGGATACACTTCCTGGTTCTCTTGTGTGGTCTCCTGGCTTCTTAGTTTCTGCTGAAACTTAGTTTCTATCTAAACTTCTTTGTTGTTGTGGTTAAGTATGCCCACTATTAGAGGGGTAGGATACTCTGTGTGTGCTGGGGCTGACAGGTCCCGTCTGCTGCCGAGCAAGGTGTTATAACATGGGGGTAGTGATAACATGGTGTTTTTCAGAAAGATTTGGGAGTAGTTGCACCTCAATCAGTCCCCAGTAATTGTTCCTTGCTGGTTCTGTCACTATGAGAAACAAAACTATTCCTGCTTGTCATTTTTCTTTAGTTTTCATGCAAGAATCAGTTTATTTTTCTAGGAGCCAGGTTTGAATCATCTACATTAAAAAGTGGGTTGAATCATCTACAATAAAAAGGCGTTTTTTATATAACACTTAGACATTACATGCTTAATTAAGGCATCTCTGCATACCTTCTTAAATTGCACCCTGAATATAATGAGGATCAGAGTGATAATGTGCTGAATGGTTGCCATTAATTCCGAGGGACTATGTGAAATATTTGAGTAACTGAGATATTGATGGCTTCTGTTGCACATGTTTCAGGAGTGAACTGAAGAGTACTTTATGTCTTACAGTTGATTACTCTGATTTCCTTTGCAGCACCTTTTTTCCATGCAGCGTTTACATAATGCAGAAAATTACATCCTTTGCCACTTAGTATTCTGAATTCATGTGTGTTCTTTTCTCTTTCCCAGATATTTTAAAAGGTAATCTTCTTTTGGTTTCCAAATAGTCCTTCAAACTCTTTTTTCCAAGAGGTTTCATGCTATTAAGTGTGAAATAGTAATAAACCACGGGTTACTTTCAAAGTCTATAAAGGCAAATTTTTAAAGCTGCATTGCTGCAGAACGGTGTAACAACTTGTTCATTATACCTATTTAGTTAGTAATGAAAACAGCTGGTGCATTAATGTAGCTTTTAAGAGCAATATCCATTTCTTATCCAGGAGAAAGCTTAAGAATATTTATCTTGGAGTCTTCTAGAAAACCCTGCTCATTTGTGTAATACCTTTTTAAAATAGCTAGCCAGATGGATCCAGGCAACGCTTGTGCATGTCACATATGTCTAACGCCTTTCCTTCTCCTGGGACCAAACTGCATTACATCATATTTTATGATTACAAGACAGAATTTTGGTGGAACTTAGCCATATGGTTGAGTCATCTGTACTCTTCAGTTTTGGAAGGATTATACCAGCATCTTCAAAAGACTGTTAAATTTATTGTCTTTTTTAACCCATAAAATTTGGAAACCTTCTGCTGTCTCTGGCAATAAAAACTATCTCATTTTCAGCTTATTTATATAATCCAATGCAGTTATTAACTGAATCTGTTAAAGATGCTCTTACAGGATGAAAAAAAAAAGGATGTTTGTATGTTATTCTGGGTTTTCTATCTCATGAGATGGAAGGGAACTCTAAGATGTGTGACGTGGATTCCTAAAAGAAACCAAAAAAACCAACAAATGCACATTCTCTGAATTTTTTCATGACTCATAAAGCTCCTAGGCATTATCTCTTATTCCATGAAGACTTAAAACCTGTTACAAATCCTTGCTCTCCCTCTGCTCCTCCATCCTTTCACATGAATTATTGAAAAGCATGTTTTGAAAAAAGATGAGAATTACTTTGCCGCTGACTGGCCATTTGCTCCTGGGAACATGTCTGAATTCAGCAGTTACTCTAAGTTGTTCTGTAAGATGCATGCCACAGAATCCAACATAGCCCTGGTGTGGAGTCTCAGTCTTTGAAATGTGTTTAGAGTAAACTGATCCTGATGGGGAGCATGGCTAGGGATATCAGTCAGGTCAGTCTTGCTTGTAAGTATCAAGGGGAAAAAGTTTTATAAGATTTATGATGCTCCTAGGGATTTCTCTCTCTCATGTCAGCCCCTGCAAGAGCTGTGATGAAATGGTTATAGCTGTAGCAGGGATGTTTTTAATGGAAAAGGGGCTGGTAGCACAGCCAGCCCACTCACTTTTCCTGGGGTTGTGCGTTCTTTCCCCAGAGAGACTCTGGAGAGTGGACTGCTCTTCAGGATTTTGTGCTGTGGTCACCGTTTTATTATAGGTTTTTAATTTTCAGTAGCTTTGTACTGAGGAATCTGAAAATTTCTATGTTGTTGAGCTGCTGAGCTCTATTACAGCAAATGTGGGCAGATCTTGTGAAGAAATCAGAATACAAACTAGACAACCTGCAATTGGCTGTCTTGATACAGCAGCAACAGTATTCCTTAGAGGGGAAGGACAGACAAACCACTGGCGGCACTTATCTTGATAACAAGAGAGTATCTTGATGATTGTGACATGCAAATATAGTCCAGTCTAGGACTAATTAGTGGGAGCCAAGTGAATCTTTAATTAAAACAAAAGAGCAGAGGGTTGTTTGTAGCTCTTGTCATCTTGTGCAAGCCATTCCAGTGCATTTGATGAGTTGCAGGGTATCCAAGTTAGCAAAAGCACTGTGGTGAAAGGACTGAATGTTGTAGTAAATCGCATATTATTGATAAGAATGTTCAAATGAGGACAGGTTATTGATTTGCAGATCGGTCTGTCAATACTGAGCTGTGGTGGTTGTGCCAGGTTGATAGTTCAATCACTGATCAAACTGGCAAGAGTTAAACCCCCAGCACTGGCTTGGGGCAGCCAAACTGAGTTTCCAGGAGCTGCCTGGAGAAAGGTGTGCAAGCTGTGGCTCTGCTCAGATGAAAGGCAAGGCCATCCATGCCTGCTGAACAGAAAACTTGTGCGTGTCATTATTCATGCCTGTAGAGAAATGGAACTCCTTCTTCAGAGGAGGCCTAAGGACAGAACCAGGGTGAGTGCCTGCTTGTTCTCTCTCTCCTTTTGCTTCAGGCCTGGCATGTGTGGGCAGTTGATTCTCTGCATACAGAGAGTCTGACGCATAAAAGACTTGTCTGATTCTCAGTGCATGTGATGTGGAGGATAAACAACGTGGGAAGATGTGGTGGTGTGAAATCTCACATGTTCTTCACTGGCAGCTGAAGTGGATTTTATTTTAATGCAAAACAATTGCTTTCTTTTCCCAGTGACTCTTGGGTTTATCCCTCATTGCAGTCTTGGAAGTAAAAGCAGCTAAGCTTAGCTTGCTTCTTTAATATTTGATTTTGGAAACTGGCAAATATTAGGTCTGGAAGTCAATTCACAGCACTAACATCTGTTAGTGGCCTCAGGAAGATCAGACAGATAGTGAAACTTTCTTTGCCTTCTTATGTAGTCATGAAGTACTTTTGGAGATTAAATTAAGTCCTTGAAGACTCCAAACAAAATAATTTCTTGGAATAGGGATTTGTCTCTGTGCTTGCACTGTTATGTTTGGCTTTGTCATGGGTTTCAGAACAGAAGGCTATAATCCCGTAACAGTGGTTATGTCCTTTACAAGAATGATGAATTCAACTATAAATAGACTGTTTTTCTACTCTGAATAGTTTTGAAATAATAATACATATTTTGTTATGAATTTAGAAATTGTATTGCTTCCTACAATGGCATTCTAGTAGGTAAAAAAATATTTTGAAGTGTTTTTAAAAACATCTGAGATCTCCTCCGGCACTTGTGAAGAACATTAAGATGGTGAAGTTTAGTCAGGCAATGTACTTTGTCTTGCTAATAGGGGGAAAAAAAGGTAGCAACTTTCATTGTGAGCTGAAATTTCATGTAGGCATTTGTAATACAAACACAAAGTACAATGGTGGCTTGTACCTTATGAACACAGCTTAGTGCAGTACATCTTATATCAGTTCTAGACACTGTGCAGTTCTGTTTGGTGGGGGGTTTTTTGTGGTTTATTTTCCCTTTTGTTTTTTTTTCCTTTCCTGCAGCCTTTGTGTCTATATTCCCCTTTGCAGAATAATGGGGAGGAAAAACAGGTAGGAACTCTAAACACCATGAAAATCAGCTTGCTGATTTTTAGCTTACTGCAGAAGTGGCAAGATAAGCAATAAGCAATGTTTTGACAGGTTTAGCAACAGACAGGAGGAAAGATGGAGCCATAGGTCTAAAGTGCCAGTACATGATGGATGTCCATTTGGCCATCAGAAATCAAAAAGATCCATCAATTACCTGTATTCTCTGCATTTATAAGTCAACAGAAACTGGAGCATGGTACTAAAAATCTCAGTAGACATAGTCAGCTCAGATACCCAAGTTGTAGAATCATGGAATGTGCTGATTTGGAGTGCAGTCATCAGGATCATTGAGTCCAGGTCCCAGCCCTGCATGGGACACCCCAAGAGTCACACCATGGGCCTGAGAGCATTGTCCAAATGCTTTTTGAGCTCTGTCATGCTGGTGCTGTGACCACTGCCTTGAGGACCCTGTTCCAGTACCTAACCACCCTCTGGATGAGGAAACTTTTCCTGATATTCTAAACCTCCCCTGACACAACTTCAGGCCACTCCCTCAGTTCCTGTCACCACAGAGCAGAGATCAGCGCCTGCCCCTCCTCTTCCCCTGATGAGGGAGTTGTAACTGCAGTCAGGTTTCCCCTCTGTCTCCTTCAGGCTGAACAGACCAAGACACCTCAGCCACTCCTCACAGCTTCTCCTCTAGACCCTTCACCTCCTTTGGATGCTTGCTGGCTTAATGTGTGAATTCACAAATTTTCTGCTAAGGAAGTTGTATGTCTATGGCTTTAAATGTTGAAATCTAAGGGGCTGTTCCTGTCCCTATTTAGAACCGAGGAGTTCAGATGTGTGCCTTGGTCCTTGCACTCTGGTCTTCACAGACCACTGTGTCTAACACACTACAGAGGATCATCAAGATCATCAACACAATAGCTGAATAAACAAACTTTGTTTGCAGAGTTAGCATTCCCTCTGTATTTTACAGCCTACTTACCACTGAAATATACTTACCAGATAAAAGGTCATGTTAGATTATCCAGGCAATTTTACTTTGAACCTCTTGATTTCCCCTTTTTCCCAAGTGACTGTGGGGCAGTTGTACAGCAAAAATCCCAAAACATGAAAGGCTTTATGTGAATTGCTATTTGACCTTTCTAAGTAACTAATGTCTGTTGATTAAGTAGTTTTTCAGTCTTAAAACTTTTTTAGAAGCGGTCTTTTTCTCATATATCTCATGCTGATTATCAGTTTCTTGTTTGTATATGTTTTTATACATAAGGGTAAGGAAAATCTGAGGATCCTTGGGTAGCCATTTAAGAAGTGTGGTCATTTTTAAGTCTGTGTTTTGACACCCCATGGATTTTATTGAAAGAAAGAGCTCCCATGTATCCAGCAGTAATCAGTAGTTTGTTAGATATATTTTAGTTTTAGTACAATTATTGAGTAATTTCAGGATGAGAGCAGTCATCTGAATCCTCTGTAGCTCAGATCTTTAGAACTTTGAGAAAAGACAGAACAATGGGAGATGGTCACTTCAAACAGAATAGATTTAACGTCTTTATTTTTAGAAAGTCCCCTGTGTTTTTTCCTGTGCTAAGATAAACATTGTTTCATTTATACAAATATACACAATTAATTCTTGGCTTTACTTTCTTCTGTCTTACTGAGAGTGATTGTTTGCATGTGGTGTGCTTACTGCTATGTCCTTTGCTATCTGAAAATAAAGATAAATCTTCAGTTGCTGTACTGATGATGTGTGAGATGATAAACAATGGACAGTAGCTGGACTTACTGCCCGTGCTCCGGCTGTATGTTACTAATGATTTAGATGTACTTTTTCTTGTTTTGTTCTAGTGCCTTGCATGTTGTGAGCTTTTTGCTCATCACTTTCCCTTTATACTCAATGGAGTGAAATGGCTTAGGTGAAAACATCAGTAATTGTTTAAAAGAAAAGAGAATACCTGATGTACCTAGATGTAATGCTAGCAGGAAATGCCACTGTTCCTCACATGGAAAGATTGATTTATCTCTTTGAAAAAGGCTGAAAAGTAGTATCTGGATTAAAAAAACCATTGTGGCCTTTAATATGAAGTGAAACAAGCAGTATGGGTGAGCTGTGTGGCTCCCAACCCACACAAAACTCTGTCATGTGCCTCTAAACTCACTAGTGTGGGCCAGCTGTATTCCTTGGTCTGGGTGGACTGTGTCACGCTCTCTTGGCCCCCCTTGCTGACTTTTGCTCTCAGGCTCTTCACTCTCTTGCTCTTACAGAAATTAAGTTTTGCAGTTGAGGTAAAAAGTGGCTGCTTTTCTCTGCTTTAACTGTGCATGTTCTCTTCCTGACCTTATGGGTACTCTGCGTTCAAAGCCTGACTGAAACTGTGAAACTAACCACAGGGTTTTTTAGAATGACACAAACAAACAACAAAGCAAACAAAAAACCCCACTCATAAAACCCAACCAAACCCCCACCAAAACAGACAAAAAATACCCAAGAAACTTGCATGCAAGAAATACAAATATCTCAGCAAAACAGCAGACTTATTTCCACTTTCGTTTCAAACTTGTTTTGACTTTCATTGAGTGTTCTTGGAGCACAGCTCACAACCTGCTGCAAATTCCAGTCATCATGTAAGCAAAGACCATACTAACTTTTTTCTACAACTTCCCTCCCCCCACACTCCCAGTCCCCAGACTTGCAGTCTCAGATGACCATTTTAGTCAGGTCATCTTTCCCCTTCTCTCTTGGTGAAAGACCCTTTCTTTTCACAGCTTGTGGTCCCCTTCTGCCAGGAAAGTTTCCGGGCAGTCTCACTGGCTGATAGAAGTGCCCTGCTGAGTGACTTGCTGTTCAGTTGCATTATTCTGGGGTTCAGCATGAAAAAATGGTTTGCTTGGATAATAATCACTTCTTTATCTACGGAAGCTACCCAGTGAATGGGTAATTATCAAGGTTTACTGACAATCTGCCTGTTAGTCTTTTGTTGGCATTCCTTGTCCATTCACTCCAACTGCTTCCTGCCTTCCCTGTCGTGTTTTTATCTCTGATTCAAATGGACTTCATGGTCTGACACAAATACAGTATCAAACAGGTCTCATGCAATTTGCATGGCCAGTTACCCCAGCTAGGCACCACGGCAAGAAGCAAGAGGAGGGCAAAGGACTGACTATTCAGGTTGTAAAATGTGCACAGGTTACTTCGTTGCTGCTATTTCCACCTTTAAAGAATGGCATGTGTAATCTTGTGAGCTGCAAATGTTTCATCTTCCTATATAAATATAATTACTGTTATTAGCCATCATTAGCCGTCATGTGACTGATGGCAGCAGGCAACATGGATGGTCAAGTGAAGCTGGAAGAGACTGGGTTGTAGCAATTAGTGACATTTAGATAGTATCACTATGAATACTTTGAAAGCCATTGTCACACTTTGCATTTCTGACAGCTTAATTAGAGGTCTAGACTTTACTTGTGGTGAAGTTAATGAGCACAGCATCTTTTGGCATGACCTTTCAGGGCGCTGCCTCGGTGTAGCAGAGGTCAGTTTGCAATGCCACTGTGCTGTGTCATCGCCCTGTGCGGGCTTTGGGAGCGGCAGCAACTGAAAGGAGCAGGAGGCAGCAGCTGCCGGGATCTGCTGAGCTCTGAATGTCCTGAGAGAAGCTGCTGCAGACTGGAATAAGCTGTTGCTGATAAGGTCAACAACATCCTGCCCTTCTGCAAGTGAGATTTCCACTCCCACCACCCAAGCTTGCTGCTGGCAAGTAGAATCTCTAAATTACAGATGGGAAGGCCAGGAAAGGTTTAAGCTCCTTACCTACACACCACTGGCTCCTTGGTTATAGTGTTTACAGATAAGCCATTCTTTCCAGAAAAACTGTCATCTGTTGTTTTAACTTCAAGGGATGTTTTGTTTAGTGAATGCATTGAGTACAATAAGATTGTTCTTGTTTTTAAAACTCTCTTGGGAAGTCCAGCACATGTGGACTTTTGTGGATGACCTTGTGATGCGGTGGTGTTCAGTGTCTTTGCCATGCATTTGTTTGTGACGCCAGTCTTTAAGTATTCCTTTCCTTTTCAGACACTGAGTTGCTGAGTTCGAAATTATCAGGAATTTCAATTTGCTACTCAGCTTCCCTGCAGTTCTGATTTCAGTGGAGATAACATAACTCTGTCTCCAGTAGGTTTGCAACAATGCAAGGTCACTTAAATCATCTCCTGTAGGCTGCATGCCAAAGATAAAGAAACTAAGTTGTAGCCAGTTAATGTTTGCTCAGGTATTTGCTCATGGAAAACGTTGTACAAGTGCTAAGTAGAACTATCACCTCTTATAGGTTTTCTTGCATGATATTGCTGGTAATCTTAAACAATTGAGGCTTAATATCCTGATATGGTGGTGATGAAAAAATGAATAGTACCTTTTATGAACATGTTTTGATTCCTCAGCTTTTCTTCTGGAAAGTAAATTGTTCACTTTGTGACAGAGAAAACAATGTATAAAACAGCTATTGCAAGCTTTAACTCTAAGAAAATAGGCTTCAATATGAAGGTTTTTCTCTTTGGACTCAAAATCTGTCAACTTGCCAACATGCTATGTGTGATCCCAAATATGAAGGATTTTTACTGGATGGTTTCAGTCCCACAGCTATGATAAGTGCTTTATTAGTACCTCACAATGATAAAATTGGAAATAAATAGTGCACAGAGAGGGCTTACAGGAGACTCGACAGCTGCCAGTGCAGTTGCTGTTGGTAATTGCTGCCAAAGCTTGTGATGGAGCCATGGTTTTGAGAGATCATCTTGATGGTGATCACTGGAGGTGGTGTGAGCACTCTGCATTGGCTTGAGCATTGTCTTTTTTAACCACTGGTCGTAAACTGATGGTGTAGATCAAGTCAATCAAGTTCTCAGCCTCACTTCATTAACACAGACCACACAGTGCCCTGTGCAGGTGTGGCTTTCCATCCTAAGTGTGGCTACCTCGGTGCTGCCAGCTCCTTTCTTGGGTTCATGAGTGTTTCAGTACAAAAAACACTGAACTGTTACCAGGGTGGTGCTTCTGAGTGAGGCCCTATAGCACACCTTTCCACCTGAAAACTGAAAATCAAGAATAAAAGGCACGCTTGAGTGGGATGTTCAATGCCACCACATGTTTAATTTTAGCATGCCATCCTTCCAGCTGTCAGTGTTGTATCTTAGCATTTATTAGGAATGACGGGTTTTCTGATCTCCTGAACATTAATAGGAAAAACACCTATTTTATCAAAAAACTTGCATGTCAAGCTTTGATTAGATTACTTTGTTTCTGCATATGTAATACTCATTATTGCTACCTATACTGAATGCTATACATGTTTAAAAAAAACCCAAACAAACAACAGACTAACTCTTCCCCCTCCCCTAAACCTGAAGGAGTACTGAGTGGAGCACTGGCTGTGGTCTGTGAAGCTGAAATATGTGTTTCATCAATTTTGCATGTGTTCACAAGCCATTGTTATTGCAAAATGTTAATTGTTTGAAGGAAGGCTGTTGATAACTGTTTGGCTTGTGGCCTAGAGGAATGGGGCGGGTGTGTGTGTAGGGTGGAGGTGGAGGTGAAGAGAACTCTTATGTGCAGTCTTCTCTGGGAGAAGATTCATTACACATATGTGTTTATGCTAAGATGCTCAGGTTTGGGGTTTTTTTACTAGAATGCTACATACTCTGTTGACAAACTTGTGTATTTGCAGCAGTCTTAGCATAAAACAAGCAAAAACCATCCTCCAAACAAAACCAAAGAACCCCCAGCTTTATTGGTTATGAAAAGTACCTGCTTAGCCATTGCTTTTTTTGCTCTTGTGCTATAGTCAATATACTCCTGAAGACTGTGCTGCTATTTTGTGTAACCTTGGGTTTGAAATGGTCTGCGTGAGTTGGCTCAGAATGTGGAGACCTCTCTGGCATAAAAGAAAACACTTTTATGTTATCTGAGTGAGTGGTATAACAGAACTGAAGCTCCCCAAGGGCTGTGTGGTGGCTGGTGCCTTGCTATTTGAATGAGATCTGAAAGCAAGGCAAATGAGGAATCTTTAGATAGAGGGGGCAGTATGTGGTGCACAGCTGAAGAAGGGGCAGCAGAAATATCTGGGCAGCTTGGAAAAGTAGAATGGGAAGGTTTGGGGACTGCAGTGGAGGAAACACAGCGGGTTTATGAAGCTAAGGTTCTGCTGGCCGTCCTGTACTCCTGGCAGAAGAGAGCACCACCCATCATGCAGCACCCACAAATGCTGGTGCTGCATGATGGGTGTCAGTTCAGGGTGGCTTCTACAGTGAACAGTAACGGGGAGTACCCATGTTTTGCATCATCCCAGCAGAAGTTACCTCCCAAGTCTTTGGTGTATACTTGATGATGTGTGACTTGTGGGGTCAAAACCAGGCTAATATTAAAAGAGATTCCAGAAATGTAATGTAATGCAGGAGTTACTTCCTCTGTTCAGAAATCTGGGTTTTCTGATCTGCTATGGACAGCAGTGCCTGTGCAATATTTGAGTATATGAGGCACTTTAAGACCCCTGCTGACTTAAATATCTCCTACTTCCTTGCCAAATCCTGGGTACAGTGTCTTTCTGGGTGTCATATTCTCTGTATTCTCTGTCCTTTGAGATTTTTCTTCTTCAGAAGAAATGGACAGTAGGGATTGAAAAGTGTTTTTGAGAGTCTGTTATGTGCCATTTATTTTATTTGCTGTACCTTTAACTTTTGGAATGCACAAAAGCTGGTCTTTGAGCACAATGGGAAGGAAAAAAACCAGTTTGATTCTATCAGGAATATTTGAACACCAGCTGATGCCTTCATACTTGTTTCTTCTGTGTGAACAGATTTGTGTATAATTTAATTTCAAAAATAAAACAAGGTCTGTAAGTAGTTTTTTGTAGCTTGCGTAAAATTGACATTTCATCTACAGTTACAATGATGACACTTTACTGATGCCTTAGAATGGAATCTTTATTGCTTTAATGAAAAGATCAACAATTTTATATGAGCAATAGAGTGTGATGGCTTTTAAACATCTTGGGTAGGACACATATATTTTAGTTTATAAATAAGCATAACTGTGCTGCATGATGATAAAGAGAAACTACGTGTATTCTTTTGTTTTCCAGGAGAAAACAAAGTTTCAGGTACAGTAGTGTAATGGATGTTAAACATGCAATTGCAAGAACAAATATAAGTGGATTTAGGTATGTGGCAATCTCTAAAATTACTCATTCCTCTAACATCTCTTGAGTCACAATGCTTGAAAGAAGAAACACTAATTAGATATAAAACTGAAAACAGGAATCTAAAATGACTGCCAAATACAGATCTAGCCTAGCCACCAGCCTCTACCATGTTCCTCTAAGTAGGAAAAGGAAATAATTCTCCAGCTTTGTGTGAAAAATTAAGAAATGTACTTTGATAGCCTTTCCTTGACACTGAGATACCTCTGATACTACTGGTTGTGTTTTCAGGGTCACTTAATGGCTTGTCCAAGTTCAGTTCTATTTATTTCTCAATTATGATGGGATCTTTTTAGCTGTACAAATTAGTAGGCAAGAGTTTTTAGTGGAGGCCTCATTAAGTCTGTCCTTAATTGTGTTTGTGTGTGAGTGTTCATTTTAGGATACCAGAAAGGATATGGTTGAGTACTACAGTAAATACGAGTTAAAGAATCTGTTCTTGTAAAAGAATGATTCCATATGTAATAAAATGTTTTACTCTTAGCATGAACATTGCTCTGCATCATCAGAATCACTTTCAGAATACTCCAGGGTTCTCCATTCAATATCTGAGTATCTCCTCAGTGCAGCTTCCACACTGCATAAATACTGAGGGGTAATTTGGGACACAGCTGTGTTCATTCCTATTTGGTCTGGCATTTTAATGATAGTATAATTATAGATGAATACAGTTTCCACGGAAGCTTCTCAAAGGGGAAATTGACACTTTATCTCAGATATTTTTTAGATATGGGAGTCAGTATTTGTGTGCTTACTTGCTTATACCAAAACACTGACTATTGGATTATATGTCAATAATGTTTCACTTTAATAGCTGACTATTGAAGAATATTTGTGAAACTGCTTCTTGAAGATGTGGCCATTTTGTACTCTAAAGCTGAATTTTCTTTTGAAAGCTGTTTTGCCAAGGATTTTCAGTAGGCCTTAATCTTAACATTTTCCTGTTTAGTTTATTCAATTTCATGTTTCAAAAGTAAATTGGTGATTTCAGGAAGTGTTGCATTGGACATGTGTGTAGATTAAGGTTGATCCATCAAATAGCCTGTATTTAAATATCGTATGTGACTGAATAATAAAAAAGCTCAGAAACCGGTCAAACTCCAAAACAAAACATGTACTGTCAAATAAAGAGTGTTAGCTTTAAGTTTTTTATTTACAAGTGAGAGACATTTTTCAACATCTGTTTTTAATAACAGGCTGCCTTTAAAGCATGAAATTCCCCAAATGCAGAATAGGCAATGAGTCTCATTTTGGGTGGAGCCTGCTGCTTGGCTGGCCACTCATTGTCATGGAGTCTAAATATTGCTTAGAGAAACAATTTTTTTTGCTGATGTAATTAGTGCTCCAGAGTCTATAGAAATTTATTGCAGTGCCATAAGATTAAGACTATAACCTGCAGGATGTGCACTGACCCACAAGTCATTCCCTGCCATAACAGAGCGCAGTTGCTCTGTCAGCGTGCCACTTCCTTTGTCAGAGCTGCCATTCATACTCTTGGTTCCAGGTGGTGTTCTCCCAACTTGTCTGCTCTCCTGCCCATGCTGCACTCTCCCTAATGGTTCTTTCAATTTGTTTTTAAAATGCCTTTTAACCTGGAACACTTTCCTCCTGTTCCTCCTGTTCCTCCTGTTTTTCAGGGTGTGCACAGCCTGTGGGGTTAGTTCATATAAATGTGCACATCATACACTTTTCCTCTCAAGACCAGACAGAGAAATGTCAAAGGAAAAACATACAGTGCATCAGGACAAGGTGTTGGGGGGTGTGTGTGTTTTTATTGTTTTTTATTAAGTATTTCTCAAGGTATTAACATGAATTCAGTAATTCCAGAAGTTGTGTACAAATCAAGTGCTCATGAGCAGGCAGTCATGCTGGAGATGAGCTGATTGGTGTTAAAGAGAAAGCCACAGCTGTTATAGGTAACTCTCCTGAGTGTAGCTGGGTGCTAACACTGCTTCAAATACAGCTTTTAACTGCACCAAATTGTTTTTCCTGGAGGCTGAAGACTGTTGTTAGTCCAGTTGTGTGCAACTTTCAACTCGTTTTCCAGAGCTGATTTTGCTGTGATCACATGGAATACAGAAGGTTAACTGTCCTCTGTTTTCTTCGGATCTTGCTAGATTCTACTTGGAAGCCTATTAGAGGAAATAGGCCATTGTCCTGATCTTTCAGAGGTGGAGGGAGAGTCATCAAATTGGGAAGTCATGTCCTGTTCTTGATTTAGCTGCTGAGAGGGATCAAAAAGATTTAGTGGATTAGGTTTGGAAAGATCTGAAAGTAGGGTGGTTTTCTTTTCTTTCAGTAGCACTGTGTGAGTGGTTTGTTTGTTTGTTTTAGAGACCAATGTGGGATAAAAAACTTAGTAAAGCTAGCTGCAGCCTGCAAAGGGCAGTCTCTTAAGCCATTAACCTCTACAAAATGTGAGCTGGGAAAAGCCTTTAGTATGGAAATTTTTGGCTGGTTTGGGTTGTTAGGGTGGGGTCTGGATAAGATGAGGCACCTCATTGCTTATCCATGTGATGTATGTAGTGAAGGTCCAATGGGGCCAGTACAGCTCTGAAATGGAAACCAGGACTGGAAAAATAGAGAAGAATGTTTGAAAATACAGTAAGAAAAGATGGTATTTTTTTTTCCTGCACTGCTCATCTGCAGAGTTTCCAAGTTACAGTTTATCTTCAGTCATTGCTTAGGCCCTGGCTTAAGCCATCAAATCCTTGGGAACCTCTGCTGCACAGCTTGAAGATTACTTCCATGCGTCTTTGTCTGTGCCATTTCTTTGGGCTGGGCTTTTGTTTAAGCTTTCAGTGGTGATAAATGCATGGGGGGTCATTCTGGAGAGCCTGTACATGAAGCTGGTACTGATAATATTTCTCCTTTCTTTTCCTTGTGCTCAGACCAACGAGTGGAATAAGAATGATGACCGGCTGCTGCAGGCAGTGGAGAATGGGGACCCTGAGAAAGTGGCCTCACTGCTGGGTAAAAAGGGAGCCAGTGCCACCAAACAAGACAGTGAGGGCAAAACTGCGTAAGTTCAACCAAAACTTGTGATTTAACTCGTGGAAAACCCCAGCCCTAGAAATGGGCCACTTCTGTGATTTAGAAACCAGATACTGTCCTGAAAATTAAGGTTTCTTTTTTTTCTGAAGCGCAATGCATTCTGAAAGTCTTGATTTTTAATTTTACCTTTAAAATGCCATTTCAAAATCATAAACCCATTGAAGTAACTTGAAGGTTAACAATCTGCTGGGTGGAGTGGGATCCTTTTAGGACAGGGTATTTTCAAATTTCCTGGCACACTGTGGATTACACACTCCAAAAGGTATTAATCTTTGGGGATATTTTCTCCCATGGACGTTACTTTGATATGACAGAAATTATATATTTTCATGCTAATGGGTTTGACTGAATGAAACTATGGTGAAAGAGTTTTAAAATCCTGCAGGTGCTAAGGATTTGCTAAGCGTTCCTTGTTTTGATTGAAGTGTGCTAATGAAAGTTTTGTGTAAACAAGATTCCTTTTGATTTATATATTTCATATATATCTTCTGTTCTTCTTGTTGTTCTCCTGCACACATTCTGAATTGTGGAAGATAAAAGATTTCACTAAGAAAAGTACAGCCGAAAGATTACTATCCTTGTACTCTCCTCTGTATGGCACAGAAAGATGATTCGGTGGATAGGTGAGAAATAGGTGTCCTGTGACAGAAGAAAAGCCTTGATAAAATTCTGGATAGATGTGGGCAAAGAAGAACTTGGAAGGGCAGTAGAAAGCCGTTTATACCAAACTCTAGGTTCTGATAAATTACCTCTGGATTACATATATTGAGTCATACTCTGCTTCTTTCTTGGTCTGGTTCAATTTCCTACATCTGCTCTATTTCTGCTCTGCATCTGAGGGAACTGAGTGATGGATTGACTCATAATAACCTGCAATTTCTTACTGTAGAAGTCCAAGTCATCAATTACGTCAAGCAGGCTTTCTCCTCCATACTTTAATAGGTTTTTAATTTTTAAAAGTTGCACACATGTTTTTTTTTTTGGCCATTGAATCTTCAGAATTACAGCTGTACTTAGCATTTCATGTTTTTTACAATCAACATAACTTCAGACCTCAGTTCTTAAGATCTTCTTGAACTGCTCTCTCTATACAGTGTATCCAATGTAACAAGTTTGCAAGTTTCATGTATAAATTGATACTATGGATTTTCCTAGGGAACCACCCAAGACTGAATTTATCAGTATCTCTTAAGTCTAAGAATGTAGCTAGGTATTGGTGCAACAATTTTTGAGCTTTACATGGTTACAATTTTAAATTCCCGTTTTCTTTCTATGTTTGCAGCTGCTAAGTCAGTAAGCATATATTTATATGAATGATGGTGTTACTAATACTGCAGTTGCAAATACTTCTTTCAGTTGCTTGGAACAAATGTGAGTTAGTTCTATAAAGATCTCTGCTGCTTCTTGTTCTGTATGCTCATTTGACTGTCATTTACTTTTAAAAATTTTTCTGTGTTGTGTTTTAAAAGGCAGCTTGAGAGAGGGGAAAGAAAAGCAGTGTTGCTGTGATGCAGAAATACAGCATGTCAAGTCTCATTCTGTTTCCAGTGCTTTGGGAAATTTAGCAGACCTGCTCAGGTTATTTCTGTCTACATTTTGAAAAATAGAGACTGACAGGTGTGGGAGCAATGACACTAACCTGGAGAAACATAGCTACCAAAGGTGGCCCAGAAATGTTCTCCAGCATGTCTTATTACTATTGGGCTGTGTCTTGTTTGTGTTTTCATCACTCCAGAGAATTTTTTTGGTGTGTACAAAACGGAATTCAGCCATCATTTCTGCAACATTTCCTACATTTGCAGTATAATGCCAGCGCTTCATTCCTGCCTTGTGCCTGGGTGCCTGACACAGCTGGTTTTGCCTAGCCTCAGAAGCTCTGCTTAGAGACCCTTCTGCAGCCCAGCACTGAGGTCTGTTGGTGGGCTGCTGGTTTGTTGGCTACCCCACCTGTAACATCAGCAACTCCTGTGCTGGGAAGTCACAGTCTGCACAGGACTTTTTGGGAGAGCTGTTCACCCTTGTGCTCAGATTTCACAAAATCACAAAATAGTTTGCATTAGAAGAGATCTTAAAGATCATCTCATTCCAAGCCACCTGTCACGGGCAGGGACACACACATATGGCCACGTTGCTCAAAGCCCTATCCAACCTAGCCTTGAACACTTCAGGAATGGCTCTTCCACAACCTCTCTGTACAACCACTTACAGTGCCTCACCTCTTCCATAGTAAAGGATTTTTTATTATTACTTCATTTAAATCCACCCTTTTTTAGTTTGAAACCATTCACTTTGTCTAATCTCTACATGCCCTTGTAAAAGGTCTCTCTCCAGCTTTATTGTAGGCTCTGTCTTAGGTACTTGAAGGTGCTACAAGGTCTCTCCAGAGCCTCCTCTCATGAGCTTTGAACATGGAAAATAAGGCAGTGATTGGTGACAGCCACATGGCTTCAATAAAGGCAAATAATGCCTGACAAATTTGTTGGCTTTCTGCAGTGGAGTCCCAGCTGTGGTGTATGAGGGAAGAGCAACAACATCATCTGCCTGGACTTGTGCAGAGCACTTGACACTGTGCAGCACAACACTCCTGTCTACAGCCTGGAGAGACGTGGGAAAGAGAGTGCTCCCTCTCATGAGGGCAGAGAAGCAGAATCACCTTCCTTGACCTGCTGCCCAAAAACAGAATTATTGTGTTATGGATGCAGAGCAGGGTGTGATTTCCGGGCTGTGAGCTGACATTGTCGGCTCATGTCCAGCCTCTTGTCCACCAGCACCCCCAAGTCCTTCTGGGCAGGGCTGTTCTGGGTCTGTTCATGCTCAGCCTGTGTTTGTGCTTGGGTTTGCCCTGACCCAGGTGCAGGACCATCCCTTGGCCTTGTTGAACCTAATGAAGCTCATGTGGCTTTGCTGGTTACATTTTAGGAAGTTGTCTGCAGTGCCATCTGGGAAGGGAGCTCTTTGGATGAGTGTTCTATTGATCCCTGTGAGTATATATTGATGTGTTTGTTTGCTTAGTTAGGATGAAGCTGACTAACCAGAAGAACGCGGTGGATTCAATTATGTAACAGACTGCAAAATGAGATTAAAGACTTTGGAATGTGCTTGAAAGCAAAAAGGAGAAACAATTACACATTGCAATACAGGTTTGTTAGCTCCATCATTGTCTGTACCCTTAAGGTGTGACGTGTTTCTTTTAAGACTTTTCTTTCTCAGTCTTTTTGTTAACAACCCTACAAACAAAATTTTCAGTGCTGTCCAGATTCTTGAGATATAGTAATGAAGTTCATTATTTTAAACAGAAGGTGGAGAGGATAATTTTTCATGCTTAGAGAGGTACTTTTAAGTTTTCATTTTATAATTAGATGGCTTCTAATATAAAATGCTTGAACAAGACTAGCTCTGAGGGTATTCTTTATTGGTCCTGCTGTGTACAGTATGCATCATTCCACTGAGTCCTGCTATGATGTGCTCCAGCTTTGGCTCAGTTTCGACCATTGCCTCCTAAATTTCTTTTTGTGTCCTTTTTAGTCCCTGTCATTTAGGTCCCTTATTTTGTGACTTGTTGATATGCAGTAAAATAGAGGTGCCTAAAGTAATGAGGTCTAGGTACCTCATTAATTTAAGGTATCTACTATTAAGGTAGGTATTTCTTAGAGATAATATTTACAAATTTTCATTAGGAGGTTTAACTCCTCAGCAGTATCTCTTTTAAAAAAGGTACTTAAAAAGACCTTGTCAGAATAATGAAATTATAGTTTTTTAAGACTTACTTGACTTTCCACACCGTCACCCTGCCTTTGACTAAGTTCTTTCTATAAACAATAAATCACTTTTAAGGCCATGGAGCAAATCCATCTTTGGCAAAAGTTGACACAGTCCCATTGTTGCTCCCACTTACATAGCACAGACTATTGCCAAGCATAGTTGTAATAGAACCTATCTGGAAATCTGACTCTGTCATTGTAATCTTAACTTAGTGGTTGTTTTTTCTTTTGGTCCAGCTTCCTTAAACAAAAAATGTGGCTTTCCAGCTTGGAATTTGATCATTTAAATCCACTTAAACTAACAAAAAAAAGGTTTTCAACAGATTCCTTTTGGAAATGATAGGATTGGATTCATTCATGTCCTGCACTTTCCACAGGATCAAGTGTTCAAATGAGCTGTTATTTTAAGAAGCTACTGCCATTATTGAGGGGAAGTGGGGGGATGGGGGTGGGGGGAATGATTTTGGAAAGGATTTACAGTGTATAAATGGTAGCACTTCCTTGTCCTGAAGTTATTTTGTGTTATTTTGTCAGTGTGCCAGTCCATTACTGCCATGTTTGCATGTTTCTGCAAGGTACTAAACTAGAATTAAATGCTTTTGGCTATTAAGTGAAACAATAGATCTCTGTACATTTTTTTAATCTGCAATTGAATCAGTTGTTGTTCAAAAAAATTACTCTAACAATAGTACAAAAAAGCTTTAGAAACCACTGCAAATTTGTGCTTTAAGGACTCTTTCACAAAACTACTGCCAATAGCAGTTAATAGAAAAGATATATTTTCATTTGAAAGAGACTGTTCATGCCTTGGAGGCTGAACTAAAAATAAATTTCAGAGCGTATTCCAACTGCAAATACTTGATATTTTTTATGTACATAGTATTCATTTTTGTTTTCTTCCTTTTGGATCTTACTGAATAAGGAGGTGAAGGCAAGTGGATGAAGAACATCACTTTTCAAAAAGCAGATAATATTTTAATTACCTTTGAGAGAGAATGTTTCCTTCTATGTAATAATATTTACCTTAAAAGAAGCTATTGGAAGAATACATAGAATGATAGAACAATTTGAGTTGGATGGGACCCACAAAGATCGTCAAAGTCCAAGTCCTGTCCCTGCACCAGACACCCCAAGAGTCAGACCCTGTGCTGAGAGCATCATCCAGACATTTTGACTTCTGTCAGGCTGGTGCTATGACCACTTCCATGGGGAGCCTGTTCCAGCGCCCAACCACCCTCTGGGGAAGAACCTTTTCCTGATGCCCAACCTAAACCTCCCCTGACACAACTTCAGGCTGTTCCCTCAGGTCCTGTCACTGTCACCACAGAGCAGAGATCAGTGCCTGTCCCCACCTTGCTTCCACTTGGGAGGGTGCTGTAACTGCACTGAGGTGTCCTGTCAGTCTCAGCCGCTCCTCACACGGCTTCCCCTGCAGACCATAAAGCAAAGTAAGGTCAAGGGACCTGCTCAGGAAATTCGGTTTTAGGAATAAAAAGGGCGGATAGAAGTCGTTGGATTCCAGTGGGTGTGGCCAACAAAATAGCAGCTATGTCCCTGCCTACTAGGAAAGTCTGCGCTGAAGGAAGCACAGACTTTCCTAAGCACTGTGGGGTTTGGAGAATGCATATTCCAGAGAACAGTCAGATTGTCAGCCCTCTCTGTCAAGTGACACAGAAGCATGATCTCAAATGGGGTCCTGACTAACAAGAAGCTTTTGGACAAATTAGCAGGAGATTGCCTGTGCAGGAGCCCTTGGGCTAGTCAGAATGGGGCAGGATGTAAGGAATGTGCTGTGCACTGCAGCCTGGGAGAATGGTCCTTCCTTGAGCCTGGGGCAGAAGGGACCCAGAGAGACTCGAGGATGACCTCTTGGCTTCTGAAGTCTGGGATACAGAGGATTTGAGGCCAGCTATACCTCAGCTGAGAAAGAGATTCTGGAAGTTTATGAAGGAGTTTGAGCTGCCTCAGAAGTGGTGGGCACTGAACACAGGTTGCAGAGCTTTATGTATAAAGCCTGCTGGCTTTATGTATTGCTGAATGAGAGAAATGAACAGTGCTCTTCCTCTACACTGACTTGTAGATGTTGGCAAACACTCTGTGGTTGTGTCTGGACCGACAGAAAAGGAGCAATTGGCAGTGCAGAGGGAAACCCATCTGGGCTGCTGAACTGTGGCAAGAAATCGCTGCCCAGGTAGAGAAGTTGGCTGTAAAAGTGCATCACGTAGATGCACACAAGTGCAAGGGTCTGGCTGCTGAAGAGCTGTGCATTGATTTGATCTCTGAGGAAAAAAAAAATTTACTTTTATCACAGTATTTAATTTCTGATGGTCCAGATGGTCGCAATAATGTCTAGGTTTCTGAACATGGACAAAGTAAGAAAGACCACAGGGATCTCAACCTTTGTTTTATCTCTATCCAACAGACAGCTGAAATCTGGTTCTTATTCCAAAATGTCTTGTGAAGTTTATTTCCATGGGAGAACTGGGTGTAAAAGCTCTTGTCTTTCTAAATCTTTTCTGAAGTTCTTTTTAGGTTCAAATAATGATTGTTCGTTTTTTGTCCCCTCCCCTGCCCTGCAGCATTGCTAAGGATATAATTTAATTAAGATGTTGGTATTAAGTTTCCTGAAGAATTGCTTTCCACTTTAGACAAATGCTCAGAAATGCTAATGAAACTCTAGGCCATGGCTGGATGAATGTGTCCACTGCCAGGATACTAAATTGGGCTAATTAACTTTCTATTATGTTCAGTATGAGCTGGTTGTTAATGTATGGTGAGAGAGAGTGCTTTTATCTCCACAACAGAGGAGCAATACTTAACTTTGATTTCCTAATCAAATCATGGCGATACATGAAAAAACCCACACTGCCTAAAAATGCCACTGTATTGACAATAATGCAGGCTCTTAAATGAGATCTGGGCAGGGGAATTCATGATAGTGGTTTGTTCCTGGCTCTTGACTGAAACTGTGTAGACCATTTCTGATGGTTTTGACCCCTCACTTGACCCTTCCAACTAGGGTTGGAAAATATCATGATCCAGTTTTTAGTTCTTGCCTACACTTTTGACAGGACTTGAAATCAAGAGCATCCAGGCTCTGTTATACACATTTTTAAAGCAATTTTTATAGGATATTTTAGCATTTTTGTACCTTCATGTTATTAGGAAAAAAAAAAAAAAAAAAGAGAAGGGGCCATCTTCTGAAGAGACAGAAATTAATCATCTTTAGTTGTACTTCAGTTACAAAGATCCAAAACTTTTTACTTTATCTCTTTAGTGATTTGCTATGTTATAAATCAAACAAATTCCATGTATTTAAAAAACAAACTCCCTATTCCATATAAAGTTCTCTGAGCATTAAGAGGCCTCCCAATGGATTTTGCATCTTACATGCATGGGGCTTCGTGCAGATGATATCTACAGTTCAAAGACAAAACAATCAGTCTGCAATTTCTTGAGCCAGCTTGTGTCTTCTGTTCTAAATTTGCTTTTTCACACAGCTGATGGCTATTCTTAAGAGCTTTTATATTTCATTGTCTTTTAGTGTGGCTGCCTTCTCAGAGGGAAGCAAATCCTCTTCTGAAGGGCCCTTGTACTCATGTTTGGGCAGCCTGTGTGCCTCCTGCTCACAGGCAGATTGGCCAAACCTGTAAGGCAGCATCAGGCAGCCACTGGAATTCCCTGTTGATGCAGCTCCATTTGCAGAGTTGCCGAATACCCAGATTTTGCCAGACCTGGCTGGCTTTCAACAAGTTTGTCAGTTGCTTGGATCAGAGGAGAGCCTGGATGATTGGGAGTTTTTGTATGCCTGGGATGAAACAGCTGCAGTTTGGCTCATGTGGAGGCAAAACCCAGTGCCCCAGCTTCCCGTGGGGAATGCTGTGGCTTTTCCCTGCACTTGTCCCATCTGAGCTGGCAGGAGAGCCATGAGGGAAGCATGCCTCTCATGGGTTGGGCCAGAATCAACCTCTTCAAGGCTGGAGGGGACAGGGTTAAGGCTGCAGTTGTATTTCAGATTTATATCTACATAATGGGCTGCAGTTGTTTTACATGTTTTTCAAAGACTTATGCAACCAAATGTGTAGATGTGTAGATTTTAATTATGCCCACTGGCTGTTACTGGCTTTAAAATGTACTCTAATCTAGGAAGAGGAACAGACAGCCGAAATAGAGCAATGTGCAAATGTTGAATTTACTTAAGTATTTTTCAAAATTCAAACTGAGATCTCAGGCAATAGACTGTGTTGGTGGCTGCTTATTTACTGGACTTATGTTTCACTCAGTTTTCTGCTACTTTCTTTACAGGTCCTGTGTTAAGAAACTGCTAAAAGGTAGCTGGAAAGTAACTGAAAAATTCAGAAAACTCTGAAGTTGCTCATGCCTGTGACCCAGTCCCAGTTCCTCTTACAAAACTTTGAACCTTAAGTAGGTTCTGAAATACAAAATAAAAAGTATATTGCCATAATTATCCAAAGAGTTTAAAAAAAAAAATTAGAAGTGGTCATATTAACCAGTGGTGTTTGAATGTATTACAAGTAGAGTAATTGCTGTGAATACATGTTGTTGCACTTGGTTTGCAAATATCCCATGAAGTAAGAGAAGTTCATTTTGTACAGTTTCATAAAAAAATAAGTACATCCAAACAGTTGCTTCAAATCTGAAGAGATGGGAAGTACAGAAAAAATGGTACAGAAACATCAAGGACAACATCCTGAGCTATCACTTGTCAATATCTCTCAGGTTCATAAGGATATTTCTGCTCATCTTGGAGCACTAGCTGCAGTTCTTAAGTCTTGCTGGATTTTCATGCTGCAAAAATATTTGGTTTAGATTAACCTTTACTCAATTGCTCTCACTCTTTTGAGCCTTTTCCTGTCCAAGTTGTTATGCCAACATGGTTCAGGATTACATTGCTCTAATTCACTATTTTCCATATACAAAGGTGATTATCAGCAATTGCTGACCCACAGGCAGCAACTCCAAGTGAGCTGTGTTGGAGGATGTAGTCGTTGCTCTCCTTTTTGGGCTTAATTTTAACTTTGAACTTTGTTGGGCCTTGAAAGGCCTGAAGATGGTTTTACCCAGCTTCTGGAAGAAAGTCATCTTTACCTGGGCACATCCTCAGATGTTGTGCCTTTGGGCATGTATACTGAGAAGGCAACTGAGCGCCTGTTTGGACTTTATACATGGGATGTGGTCTTCAAGAAACCATTGGAAGTAATCTTCCCTACGTCTCTGCCTTCCTTGGCTTTGGAGGCTCAGGCCACACTGCACAGGTTTCTGGGCTCTTTATGCTTTCTGAGACTTTGTCATTTGTCATACTTTGTTAATTATTCTACCCTAGAACTCCATTTTTTTTTTGTACTTTTAAAAAGTACTACTTTAAAAATTACTACATTAAAAAGTAGTACTTTTTACTACTCCAAAAATAAAACAGTATGTCTAAATTTCAGACTTTCTGTCAACATCTAGGAATGCCATGAAGCTTCTGCTTGCAGAATCTCTGTTGCATTTCGCTGACATTAGTTCCTGAGGAATTTTAAAATAGACACTGTGCAAGAAACTTTATGTGGTAAATCTAAATTGTGAGCACTTGTGTTTACAATTAATGGTACATGGAAGGAAAGTCCATAAATTTCAGACTTGAAGTGGGAGTTTGTGTTAATGTGGTAATAGAGTTTGCCAAAGAAAACTGTGTGTGAAAATGGAACTGCTAGAGCACAACCTGAGAAAGAAAAGTATTAAGTTGCTGGGGATCCCAGAAATCTCTCTGAAGAGCAGCTGGGTGGATATTTTGCTGAGTTTGAAGGCTAAAATCAGGAGTCTGTAGCTTGCCAACTCCTGTGTTGCATGATGCAATTGCTTCTTTTTTATAAGAAAAGAGCCATTAAAGAGGCTTGCCTTTTATTCATGTTCTATAGCTTGAGGTGTGTGTGATTGAAACAAGATTTTTTATGCTGTGATGCAAAGATGGAAACTTTGTATGAAAACTGCATTGTTTCAGTTTCAGTGGTGAGTTTTTTGGTTTTGTTGGTTTTTGACAGTTGTCCCAAAATACATGCTAACACAGAAGGGGCATGCAGGATTTTTGTTAGAGGGTCCTGTGTGTGCTGGGGCAGGGCGGATGCCATCTCATATTAAAATAGAAGGACACAGGCTGTGTTCACTTTACTCTGGCTGATGCTAAAGGGGAGAGAGGGGAAAATAATCTCACACAGCTCCTGGTAAATCCGTACCTGGCTCTGTCAACTTCTTAAAATCTTGCACTGCACTCTAAAAGTTGTTTGCAGCAACTCATTGCCTAAATGTTTTAAAACTCTTAAAAAAACATAATTTTCTCAGCTTGTACTGGTGCCAGCTCTGATTTGAAAACAAAAAGTATTTCCTTTCTTCCTCCTAAGATAATTTTTGAACTCTTGGCTGCATATATACAAGTGACATAATAATGATATGTAGTGCCACCATTATTGAAAAGCCACATTTTTTACAGTTGCTCTTGGACATAGGTAAAATGGGTGCAGTGTGAAGCTGGAATTTTTATTTGTTTAAAGAAAAGAATAAAAATCCCCAAAGAACTGGTAAGTTTTGATAGTGATTGCCTGTAGATGTCTGATTTTCTTTTAAGACGGTCTGATCTGCCAAATATCAGTATGGCTCCTCCATAACTAAATTACTAGTTCTCCCTACAACACATATTGTCCCAAATGAGTGTCAGTATCTTGGTAATGCAGTCAGGAAAAGATGAAGATCCCTTTGACTTTCATAGCAAAAAAAATCATGGTTCAATTTTAGGTTTAAGGTGAAATTCTGTATGCTGCTCCGTATTTTTCACGTATTTTTCTGTGCCGTGTGATGAAACAGTGGAAGGCAGCTTTGGTTTTCAATGGGTTTTTTTCCCTGTGCCTGCTCACTAGCCACGCAGTTCCCTGCCTGCCTGTGCTGGTACAAGGAGGAAGCACAACCCCCAGAGAGGGCTTGCAGAGGAAGGCAGAAGACACCTCCCATTTCAGAACTGCTATGGAGCTTTCCCAATCCTTTAATCTGAGGGTGGTAATTTCTCCATTTTTAGGTTTGGGTTGTGTCAAAAAGGGCTTACTTTCAAAATTGTTTTCATGCTGATAAATTCTCAAGCCCTTCACAGATCAGTGTAAACCGTATTCTACTACAGTGACTGGTTATGGTGTTACATGTGAGAGGAGGCCACACTGGACTTCCTCCTGTGTGACTCCAGCTATTCTCTTCATGCACAGAATGTGCTCTAGTGGTAGCTCATGGCCCTTTCTCCTTCAGGTCAGATCTTGGTGCTTCTGCCACTCAGCCTGTGCTGGAAGTCATCTACTGTGTTTATTTTACTTCTGTTGTTATTGAAGAGGAGTTGGGCCCTTGAGGGATAGCAATGTAAGCTAGGTGCTGCTTCTAAAATATTTAAAAGTTCCAGTTAGTTCAGAAAGTCAGCCACACTATCAGTAAGTCACTTTGTGACTGAGATAGCTGGTGAATTGCTTGCCTGTCTGATCTGGTAGTAGCAAAGCTTTAATATGTTTAATTTCTAATTTTTTTCTTTCATTTAATCAGCAATACAAGGTCTCTATGCAGCTTTATATTGTCATTCTTGTTTGTTTGTGTGAAGGTATTGGTTGGTGGGGAAACTATAAATCATCAAATTGTTGGAAGGCTAGTTAGACTTTTTAAAAGTCAACAAAGGGTTGACATCCATTAGAAAATGAAGAAGAATGATCTGCCTTGGGGAGGGATGTTTTTACTCAAAATAAACCTTGACAATGAGTGTATATGAGTTCATAGTGTTTTTCAAACATTATTGCACTTAAAATATTTTCAGAGCACTCAAATTGAAATTACAGAGAACAATAGTATTCTACGCTTGCATGTAAGTTTGACTGGGTTCCATGTTTGTCATAATAGGAAATAGCAAATACAATATTCACTTAGCATCCATAATTCAGCCAAATTCCTTATTGGCTTTGGATTTTGGTAAGTAGTGTGTTGAAGTGCTTTGAGGCCTTGGAGAAAATCTGTATTACAGAGAAGTTTAATTCTGCCCAGAAAAAGCTCTGGAGCATGACCTTGCCAGAGATTGAGCCCTCTCGTTGGGTGTAATTCTTCTGCTTTTTTCCCCCACCATTTTTCTTTTCATAAATGATAATTTCTTTTTAGAAGGTTATTGTCCTAAATTAAAACTTGATATTTATTTTTTCTGATTTTATCATGTTTCTCTTCCTTTTGTGGCACTTCCCCTAGATATATGGACCACCCAGTTGTTTTAAGCCAGCTGTCAAAATACCATTCAGTAAGAGGATTTGCAGGAAGCAGCTCTGCAAATGGTTAAGCAAAGAACCTGAATAAGCAGAGCCATGTCTTACTGCTAATACCACCTTAGCAATTGCCATCAGCTACAGTTTTACAAGTCTAACCCCTAAATATGGATTATTTCTGTTCTACTTATGGTGTAATGATTTGTAAAGAAAAGTTTTATGCAAGCTGAGTAGTAAAAATTACACTTGAGTTAGACTGACATGTAAATAATTTTTGAAAATACAAATTTTTGGTCTTTTGGCAAAGACTGGCCATATCTGAACTCTTGTGCTTTGTCTGTTGGATGCTGGTCAAAGAAGTCTTCATTCCCTTCCTGGTTTAATATTATGACCAAAACATGGAAAAAGTCATTTGCCCTGAGTAAGGCATGGGCTTGTTTAGGACAGATGTAAGTGCTTCACCCGTGGACATCTTATATTGGTAAAAAAAATCTGCTGCTTCAGAGTTCAGGAATGTCATACACAGCTGTGCCCTCTGTTCAGGCAGCAAGCATCATAAAAAACCTCTATCAGTGTGGGGGTTTTATTTGGGTAACACTTCAGGTCAAGAAGTTTGAGGTCTTGACAAGATTTTGAGGTGATAGTAGTGTAGCTGTTCTTCAGTTGAACCTGAATGTCATGAAATGAGTTCGCTTTTACTCTAAAAGTTTGTTTACTGCAATTGGGCTTTGCATTCTTCACAAGTTATATAATTTTTCACCTTTTCTTGTTAAGTACTGAGTAATTATGAGACCTGTACATTCCCAGTAGGAAAAAGTAGTGTGAGCCTACTCATCTTCCATAAGCTTCGGATGTGGGTCTTGAACCACTGGGAATGGTAGCTGCTCCTCTGCTCATTGAAATGTCTGGATACAATAAAAAGAGACCATCCTGCTCCTCAGGAAGAACAGAAATGTTTTACAGCAATAAAAGTAATCTGTCTCAAAACAGTTCTGGCTGGGCTATCAAGATGTGGCTCTAAGTGGCAGTAACAGGCTTATCTATTGTGAAGGGAAAATGAACTATGTTGTAATGGGATTTTCAGCTGAATGAGAATCCAAGCCTCGGGGTGGCCCAAATAAAGCCTTACATGTTTGTTTTTGTTTACCTAAGTCATTGCACAACCAGGAAATGGGAGGAAAAGTTGTTTGCTTTCATATCAAGGAAAGTTTATTCATAGGAGATGCAAGTAAAATGCATCACTCCTTAAGGCATCCTGATGGTGAGAACTCCAGTATTTGGAAATCTGCAGTTTTTGCCTCAAATATTTTAGTAAATTATGTAGCTTGTTAGGAATTATTCTGAAGTGAATGTCTACAGTCTTCTTTGTTTCAAGAGCCTGTCTTGCTATATAGGATTCCTCAGTATTTACTACTCAAGTGTTTGGGGTTTTTCTTTGTTTGTTTTGAGTCAGCTGTTTTGTTTGTTTGGGTTTTTTAACTAAAAACAAAACACCTTAAAAAAAAAAGAAGAAAAAACCCCCACAAAAAAAACCCCAAACCAAAGCAGGGGCTATTAACTTTAAAATCAGAATTGCTTCTTAAGTGGGAGGGTTTGTCCAACATTAATAGAGTATAGCTTAAATATGATTGTAATAGGTTCATTCCATTCTGGAGTTGTTCTCTTGATAGAGCAGGACTCTGTTTACTAAATCAGCAGTTAAGTAACCATATCCCCCATTCCCTTCCAATTGCTTTGAGACTGTTAAGGAAAAAATATCTCACTACAGGTTTATGTGAGAGATAGTACCAAAACAAGGATGCAGAGAGGAGACACATCACAAGTCATTCTTTGTGAAATAAAACATCTGTGTGTGTGATGAGTTGTTGAGAACTGCCATGGGAATTGTTTTTGTTGGTGGGATTCATGTGTTCATAGGAGCACAGCCTGAAAAGAGTTATTTTTAATTTTCTCTGATATTTTTTTGCAGTCAGATTTTACCTAAATAAAACTTCTTTAGCACTTGCGTGTTCATGTTGCATTTGGCACCGTACTACAAAGTCTGTCCATAAAAATCTCAGTGCCCCAGATTTATCCAAGTTATTATTATTCAGGTATTTATTGTTACTATATTGTCAAATGTAAGTTAGCCAAGTGTGTGCTTCACAGTCTTCCTAATATATGTGAATTTGATTGTATTTTGTGTTTACACAAATGTATCAGAATGTGTTTTGTTATTTTGCTGGTATGTTGTGCTGGCTAAATTAGAGGTGTTGGAATTTGTCAGACTCCTCTTGTGTCCCTCCCCCAGTCATTTTCCCAGAGCCTGAGAAACCACTTCTTCCAAAGAATGTTTACACAACTTTGCATTGGTCACCAAGTACATGAAGTTTTGATTTTGAATGACTGGAGAACAGACAGCAGCAGCGCTTGGACATGTTAACTCTTCTGTTTGTTTATGGCGGTAGAATTCACAGGACGAACACACAGAATGCTTTTATATTTGCAAAGAAAAGTTCAAGAGTTAAGCACTGTCTGTCTGCCATTTGCAATCAGCAGCAGCCAGTATAGAAGGAAGGACTCCTTCTAGAAAGTGAGGTATTTGCTGTAATTGATAGACAGCTCTGTTCTGGGACTTCTCCTGCTTTGATTAATTCTCCTCCCTTTTCCAGGTACTGTCTGTTAGTCTCTTTTTCTGCTGAGTTTTCATGAAGTCTGTGGCTTAGAGAAACATGGTGTTGTAGGTCACAGACTCTGTGTCTGAAATACCCATTTCATTCCTGCTTGTTGTTCCAAGCTTTCCTGGTTAGCAGGCTGAGCTTTCAGTGTTAGCTTTAACACTTAAGGGAAGCAGTTGTTCAAAATATAAACTCCTAAATGTAGTAGTTGATGTGGCTCTGTGATTTATGATGTTTCTTTTACATTCCAGGGGAAAATCCCTTTTACACAGGGGTGGATAATTTAAAAATTAATACCTCCTTCAAAAGATATTAGAAACCATCCCAGGAATACTGGCTCTTTCAGTTTGGTGCATGTTTGATGATGGTTCTAACTTTCCACACACAAAGAAATAGTAATTAGAAGTGTTTTGTCTTTAAATTTGTTTTACATCACTCCCACTGAAAAAAATTCTCTGTGCATATCAGGCTGATGTTGGTAGGACTCACATGGTAACAGGATGTCCCATATCTTAAAACTTGACAACTTTGGCATGTTATGCATCAGGAGGACATAAACTTCTCTGTTTTCAGAAGCTTTCCCTTCATTTTTGCTTCAGGGCAGAATGAAGTCAGCAGCATCTCTGTAGCACTGCTTCTGTGAATCTTGATGTACCCAGCCTGAGGATGTCAAACATAAAATCTCAGCTGTAAAAAGGCTTGAATTCAGTATAATTTCTTTGGTTTGCTCTGTAATTACATCTTAGGTAATTGATGCTTGGAAGTGCATCCTGCTGTGGTGTGGTTGGTAATGTCTGCAGCTTCACATAGTTTAAGCAAGCAGATGCTTGGGGTGATCAGTAAAACCACAAGTGGAAAAAATACATCTCTGACACAATCTCCCAAATTTTCAGTAGCTTTGATTTCTCCAGGTGATACTGACAGTAAAGTGTTTTCCCCCACCCAACATGAAGGAAAGATGAGCTTTATAAAGAGCAGTGCAGAAGTACAACTTGAGGTAGTTTAATTAAGGAATTGCAGAATCATGTTTTAGAGGAACTAAATTTGTGCACTGAAAAGGGAAAATCTAACTAAGTCTTACTAAAATATCTGGAACAAAGTCAGTTATTATAATTGTTTTCTTTATTAATTCCCCAAGCCCAGGCATTCTTTGGGGTTATATTACATCACTAGGGACATAAGTTTGGAAATTGTGTGGGACTCCATGTACATAAAGTATATGATGTGAGCTGATGAGACAGCAGCCCACGTAAAACCATAGAATCATGGAGTTGTTTAGGTTGGAAAAGACCTCTAAGATCACTGAGTCCAACCATTAACCCAGCAACCCATGCCCACCACTAAACAGTGTTCCCCCACCAGTGGCACATCTGCCTGTCTCTTAAATATGTCCAAGAGCCTTCCAGGGATGGTAACACCACCAGCTCCCTGGGCAGCTTTTTCCAGTGCTTGACAACCCTTTCAGTCAAGAAATATTTCCTCATGCCCAATCTAACTTCTGCTGGTGCAGCTTGAGGCCATTTCCTCTCATCCTATCCTGAGTTACCTGGGAGAGAAGACCAATGCTCAGTTGTTTACACCCTCCTGTCAGGCAGCTGTAGAGAGTCATAAGGTCCCTTGTGAGCCTCCTTTTCTCCAGAATAAACATCCCCAGCTCCTTCAGCTGCTCCTCATAGAACTTGTTCTCAAATCTTTGCCATCCTCGTTACCCTTCTCTGGACATGTTCCAGCACATCAACATCTTTCTCGTAATGAGGATCCCAAAATGAGCACATTATCTGACCTGCAGTATGGAAGTATGGCTACAAAGTCTTTCTGATGTGCCATCTCACTTCCAGAGCTGTTATCTTCCTGGGAGGAAATGGAAAGATTCCAAAAGGAATTATTCCTGGGAGGAAAGAACTTTCCAGTGTGCAGTTAGTGAATGAAAGAGAAAATATATTTTAATGATAATAAAAGACATGCAAATGTTCTCTTCCAGTTTTCACCTGGCAGCCATGAAAGGGCATGGAGAGTGCCTCAGGATCATGGTGACACATGGTGCAGATGTGACAGCCCAAGATGGTGCAGGTATGTCTCTCTATACAAGTAGCATGATACACTCAATTTGCTTTTGTAGTTACTGATGTGCAGAGTGAAAACACAGATTTGACAGCTTTGCTTTCCCCCACAAACCCTGTAGGAAAAGCAGTTGTAACACTTGCAAGTTTGGGCATATTTGCTTTCCTGCACAGAGAATTCAGAATCTAAAGTCCTTAAAAACTTTTGTCCTAATCCAATGAATTTCAGCATTTGTAGTGGGCCCCAGATATAAAGTATTTGCTTGATTTTTTAAATTGTTATTTTTAAATGAAGAAATAAAGAGAAAAAAATAATTACACTCCCCCACCTCTTCTTATTATTACAGGTTGCATCAAGATCTTCAGTTTTACTTTCATGTTTATCCAAGCTATTAATCCCATTAACTTTACAGGAGTTGCAGTAAGACATTTCATCAGGATTATGACACAGTGAAAACAGCTGATACAGGCCGAAACAGAGCTGAGAGCTGTTAAGTATGATGTCTCAGTTCTCAAAAGTCCTGTGCTTAATTACTGCTCTTCTAGGAGAATGATGGGAGCTGAATTTGAAACTGGCAAACTCTTCTTAATAGATTTCAGTTGACACATCTTCGGAATCTGTGCCCAGCATTTTCTCTGGCTAGCTGAGCCACCTGGATGACCTGTCAGCATTCTGTCTTTCCAGTAATGATCTGTAATTGCTGGGCTCATGGGTTCCATTTTGAAACTTACTGCAGCCTGAGGGAATCTCTGTCATCTGTGGGAATCATTTGTCTCTCTATATAAAGAAGTGTCTGTGATAGTGGAAGAAGCATTCGTATTTTATGTAATGATAAGGGAATATATGTACCGGATGCAGACTATAATTCCAAATTCATGCTTCCCCTTGCCTGATGATTTATTGGTCACTTGGGTAGTAAAAGGTTGCTTGCTTACTTCCACCTGAAAGTGTCAGCCCAGTACTCTTTAGTGAAATCCTTCAATATGAAAGCCACACCGTTTGCAATGACAGTTTCCTGTCACAAGTTTCTTGGTCTTTATTGAGTATTAAATCCTGGGTCCTTCTTAGTTGCATGGATAATTTCTGCTTTTGCTGTCTGGTAATCAATCTTTCAGATGCTCTGTAAGATGAAGCTGGAGGAGAGACTTCAGTGTTTCATCATAAATCCATAATCATTAAATCATCATTAATTCAGTGAAATGTAAACCAATGCAGACCTGTGTTTGATAGGGAATAGGAAATCTGTGAGGTGCAAACCAAAGCAGGCCTGTGTTTGAGTCTTCTGTGTCTACTTCGTGGGTGACACCAACTTAATATATTTGTAGGTGGTGAATCTGGCAGGTTTTGCTCTTGATGCTGGGTACATTTTCATTGCCAAATAGCAAAAATCATGACACCAACAGAGATCTGTGTGCAAGGGAGGCTGTGTTATACAGGAAAATTGTTTTCTAAGAAACAAGACATAATGTACAATTTTAGACTTGCTTCTTCCTAAGTGTAGTCTGACACAATGTTTGTGTCACTCCTTTATATGAATTAAGACTTAAAGATTATTCTGTAACTTGCCTGAACAACAGGTAGTAAAGACGTTCTGCTTCATGAAGGTTTTACTTGATTTTTTTCTACCTTTACTTTTTATGTGTCATGATAGGAACAAGACAGATAATTCAAGATTTTTCCTTTGAAAAAAAATCTTCCTTTGACATGGAAGATTTTATTCCTGTGCTTTGCCATGATTGAATAATTAATTTGCTTTGCTTTTATTCTTTTAGGGCACAGTGCTTTACATCTTGCAGCAAAGAACAGCCACCCTGATTGTGTTAAGAAGTTACTTCAGGTAAAAGAAAAATCAATTTAATTTTGATTTTTGAAATTTTCATTTGCTGTCATTAGACTCATTTTATGCTAATAATCTGCACCACATGTCTATACTGTTCTATGTCCTTGGCATCAAGAGAGGTGCATTAAGAGTTTAAACATAAAGAGTTTAAGGACCTTGTAGGCACTGTGAATGGATGATAGAAAACAGTGTATCTTCCCTGAGTGGTCTGCAAATACCATGGCCAGCTGCTCTGACATAGTTTGGTTGGGTTTCAAGTAGGTTGTAGCTTCAGTTTAACTTCCTGTGTTTTGTCTGTGTGGTTGGACAACTTGGAATTAGGTGGATTAAGAGTTACAGGGGAAAAGGTTTTTCACTTCTGGGGGAATTCTGATAATGTTCCACTGGAATGCTTTCTGTCTGTTCACCATAGAAACAGTGAATTAAATTTTCAAGTTTAAAGTGAAATAGAGACAAAAACAAAGTAGTTTAGATCCAAAAATAATATGGAAATAATAGAATCTTCAATGAAAGGAGGTAAAGGACAGTGAGGGGTTAGAAAGGGAGTTGAAAGAATGGGGAGAGAAAATAAGAAAAACAAAAGAGTGAGGATGAACAAAAAAGTCTCATTGTGTTGAAGATGAGTGTTAGTAAGAAAAGATGTTATCCATCTCAACTCCATTTCAGAAATCCCGGTAAGTTTTTCATGGTGGTGATCAGAGAAACAGAACAGATTTTTCTGAGTTTGTAGTTATCAGATCTCAGATAAAATAAGAAATACAGACTGAGAGTGCAGATGAAATAATGATTAACAGCCCAGCTGGAACATGATGGTGCAGAAAGAGAATGGATCCTGTATCCCAGCCTCCAGATTGTTTTTCCCTGGTTGCCTCAGGGCTCTCCAGCTGTCCGGTGACTGACCTCTGTCAGTGTTCTCTGACAGCTCAGGGTCCAGTTTCACTGATTCCCAATGCACGCCCCTTGCAGGCGGTCTGCCCAGGGTTATCCTCAGCCCCGATCCACGTCGCCATCAGGCCGTCACTGCTGGCATCGCAGGCAGCTCAGAACCAGCCGTGCCTAGCACCAAGGAGCTGCTTTTGTTGATGTTTTTCTGCTTTTATCCCAAAATGCAGGTTTATAAATACATTCCTAAGTGCAGATCTGTTGATGATATCCTCCAGTAATTCATGCTCTTAGGTTTATCTTCTGTGGACAAAAGTGTGTGTGCAAGGCATGTCTGACTGGTGTTGAGCTAAAACAGGCTGAATAATTATTTTACACAGGCAGAATCATGACATTTCTGTTACAGGATGCAATGGTCTGTGTGATCATGTTTTCTTAGATAATCACAAGTGTGTTGGAGACAGTGCTGCATGTAAAAGTCAAAAGTTACAGTATTTGTTTTCTAGAAACAAAAGCAACCAACTGTCCAATGAAAAGCTTTGAAACTTGTGAAGGATTTAGAGAGCCAGTCCTGTGAGGAGCAGCTTAGGGAGCTGATGGCATTTAGCCTGGAGAAAAGGAGGCTTAGATTAGACCATATCACAAAGTAAAAATGGCCTTGGGTTGCACCCAGGGAGCTTGAAGTTGGAAAAGAGGAAAATTTCTTCACCTGGAGGGATTTAAGAGATGTGTAGATGTGAGACATGTCTCAGTGATTAACTTGCCAGTACCGGGTTAATACTAATGATCATGATGGCTATTTCCAACCAAAATAAACCTAGGTTTCCATAATATTCTTTCTTTGCTGTAATTAAAACAAAAGTCTTCTGTACCAAAATGAGCCTTGATAAGAATTTGAATAATTTTTTCATTACTATTTATTGCTCTGAAGTCTAGATTGCTCAGTAGCATCTGATCATTGTAATACCACAATGTATAACTGGATTGTTGTTGCTTATTTTTAAAAATGCTAATGAACCCTTATTGCATTTGACAGCCCATGGGAACCTCATGAACTTTAACAAGGCCAAGTGCTGGTGCTGCACCTGTGTCAGCCCAGAGAGCCAAACGTGTCCTGGGCTGCATCCAGAGCCCCGTGGGCAGCAGGGCAGGGAGGGGATTCTGCCCCTCTGCTCTGCTCTGCTGAGACCCACCTGGAGCACTGCATCCAGCTCTGGGCTCCCAGCATGGGAGGGACAGGGACCTGCTGGAGTCAGCCCAGAGGAGGGCAATGAAGGTGATCAGAGAGATTCCTTGAGGGGCTACCTAGAACAGAGGCTGGACAGTGTTAAAGGGATAAAGTAGGTATTCATTAGAAAGGCCTTCAAAGGGTACCCACTGCACAGTACAAGGGCCTGGCTGAGGCTGCACCCAAGATAGACAATGGGTCATGAGTTTTCACTTTTATAAATTTTGGTCCATTTACATATCAGGGTTAATCGTCCCATTAAGCTTCAGGTTATGAAGTCCCATCCTCCCAGACTGCTCTCCTCAATTTGCTGTTCTTTGTACTTTTTAGGCCTGAAGCTGCAAAGGTGTCCTTGGATACCTTGGAAATCCTTGGAAAAGGATTGTTTTGTCTAACTAAACTTTGAAGAGAACTTGCTAACACTTTATGTGGAGTTCAGGCTTATGAGCTAATGCAGTACAGATTCTGGATAATATGAAAGCTAGAACTTAAGGCATCAAGAGGGATGGATCACGTCTGCTGTGAGGAAAGGCTGAGACTGTGGTGCTTAGCCTGGAGAAGAGAAGGGTCCCAGGAGACCTTAGAGCTGCTTTTCAGTATCTGAAGGGGCCACATAATAAAACCAAAGAGGGAGTTTTTACATGGGTATGTCATGATAGGACAAGTGGCAACGCCTCTAACTGCAGGAGGGTAGGTTTAGAACCAGCATTAGGAAGAAATTCTTTACTGTGAGGCACTGGCACAAGCTGCCCAGAGAAGTAATGGGTGCCCCATCCCTGGCAGTGTTCAAGGCCATGCTGGATGGGGCATTGAGCAGCCTGGTCTAGTGGAACGTGTCCCTGCCCATGGCAGGGTGTTGGAACAAGATGATCTTTAAGTTTTCTTCTAATCCAAACTTTGGCATGGTTCTATGAAATGCAGGACAAATTGCCTTAGGACGTGTTTGCTTTAGCTTTTATGCTAATGTTAAAAAGAAAAAAATAAATCTGAAACAAAGGAGAGATTTTATTTACTGATTTATTTATGAGAATTTTTTTTTAACTGACTTAAATTATTCTGAAACTATAGCATTTTTTAGGCATAGTTGTCTTAACCATGAGGATTTCCTATGGCTTCAATATAAGTTGGTGTGAAGACAGGAAATGCCAGATTGGTAGAGAGAGAAGCTGTACCTTCCTTCACTGCTCTTCTCTGAAGTAACATGTAAATCTTTTTGCAAAGATGTTAAGTACTCTGTCTATATAAAATATATGTTTTATTTTCTTTGTATTTCTCTAATTGTTTTTTTTTTCCTTTTTCTTGTTGAATTGTGCAGAGTAAATGCCCAGCTGACAGCACTGACAATTCTGGGAAAACAGCTTTACATTATGCAGGTAACTTCTTTGATAGAAGTTTGCACTATTTTGTTGTGCTTGATATTCCTAGCTTATCAGCCTAGAATTTCTTTCTGTGCCCCACTGTAATACTGCACAAATGTTGAAATTGGGGTTTCATGGACTTTCACAATTGCCTTGATTTTTTAAAATTTAATTTTATTTTGTTTTAGCTGCATGTGGGTGTCTTCAGGCAGTTCAACTCCTGTGTGAGCACAAATGTCCCATTAACATCAAAGATTTGGTACGTACCTCCACTCCTCTGTGTCCTACAGATACTTCAGAGCTTTCATCACCGTTACTCCATGACTTAGCGCGCTCCATCTTGGGTGCAGTTCAAAGCAATGCTGTGCTCACACCTTCAGGGTTTCTCTGCTGGAGGAACTTCCTTTTGCAGCTTACCATTGCAGAGGTGTGGAAGCACTTCACAATCTCATACTGTAGTGGCAGGATTTGCTGATTGTTGAGACATTGGCACAGATAGCTAGAATCAATTTTTACACATTCAAAACATAATTAAAATTGTTTCCATTGTCCCCAGAAGGCTTTGGAAAAGGCCCAGTATGTGGCCAAGGGCTGCAAAATGCTCACAAAGCCAAATCAGAGCATGATGTGCCTGAGGGGAGCAAATATACCTCACATATTCCAAAGGCTCAGAGACACTGCTGTGAAATGTCTACAACCAGCCAGGTCTGGTTTTGGGAATGATGCCTGATAGAAAACCTAATGACAAAAGGAAGGGATCTGTAAAGCACAGGCCAGGCAGGAAGTGATAAAGATACTCAAACTTGTTGGGTTTTGGCTTAGGTCTATATCTGATCTTTCTTGCAAAAACAAATATATCACTGACATGTGATCTAAGATTTCAGCAGATGCATTTTAAAGGCATAAAAGGTTCATTCAGTCTTAACGCTGTAGGAGTATCTTAAAAATGTCCTGAGCTACATCATGCCTAGGTATAGGAAAGAGAGAGAGACCAGCCTCAGGGGTGCATGACAAAGTAATAAGGAATGGTCAGAATTTGGGTAGTGGACCTAACTGGGAAATTCCAGTTAGCTTCTAGTAAAAAAATAACCTCACTGGAACTGGTACCTAGAGCTGTGTCTTTACCTTTGGAGATGCTTAAAACATGACTGGACAAGACTCTGAGCTATGTGCTGGAACTTGAACTTTGCCTAGCTCTGGATTGAGAAAGAAGTGGGAGAATCCCCAGATACCTCTAAAGGTGTCTTCCAACTGTGTTATTCCACGACTTCATGAAATGTTGTATTTTTGCCTAATACTTAGTTAAAATTACCATTTTTTTGTTAGGGAGCTATGGAGAGATATTTTGTAGTTTCAAAATAATTGTGTTTTAAGTTCCTACTCCCTGTGTTTTGCATCATCTTCAACAGATAAGAAAGAAATTATAACATACTCAGCTATGTTTATGGTACCCAGGAAAAATGTGCTAGTAGCACCTCATTTTTGCTATGTAAAGGTAAAATTTGTAGCTGACTTTAAATCTCAGTGTGTTTTTGTAAGTGGATGGAATACTGTTAATAGTTTCTTTATATGCATTTCTAGGATGGGAACATACCTCTTCTGCTTGCAGTACAAAATGGTCATACAGAAGTCTGCAAATACCTTCTCGATCATGGAGCAGACATCAACACAAGAGATAAAAATGGAAGGTACAGCACGTTAACATGTTGACTCTTCACCAAAGCTGACTGTCAAATGAAGATTTTTTCTCAAATCCTTCCCAAAATAGTTGATGTTAGGTGAAATAATGCTTTCTGTACTAGACAGCATATCCTGATTGCTGAGAAGGCTTACAGAATTCTGATTGAAGTAAAAGATGAAGCAGAAACTGTGTGCTGTAAAACTAATCTGCCTGTAAGATTTTCCGAGGGATACCAGAGCATTTAAATGATTCCTGTACAAATATGATTGATAGTACTCACCCACACATCACTTTCTAAGTATCCCAATTTTAAACTCTGCTCTGTTCTTGGAATGAGTAATACCTCCAACTTAAATCCTTAAAACTGCTACTTGTGAGCAAAATCTGTGAGGGTTGCATTTTCTGCCATAATGCAGCCACAGCAGCAAGAAAAAAATGCAGTTAAATCTCTATAGTGGAGATGCTGTTTTTTCAGAAGGTGCCAATTAGAGATTTTTCTGCATTAAGAGATAGTGCATGTATCAGACAACTTCTTAAAAAGCAACATCCTTGTTCTGTTGATAAATGCAGATGTTCTGATGATAAATGCACTTGTTCTGATGATACTGACAAAGATCAAAAGTCTTAGAAAATTATGTACTGTTTTGTAGACAGCCGATTAAATTGTGGAGGTAAAGTAGGGTAGTGACAAGACTTGGCACTTACACTTCATAGCAATTTTGATTATTCTGTGTGACACAATGCTGATTCTGTTCTCTGGCAGCACCTGTGAATATAAGACTGGGCCCTAACTTGTTTTTTATCAGTTCAAAGTTCATTAGAGCACTCTTTATTTCCAGTTGTCTGAAGAAAACCCCTTTGTTTTCTCTCTGTTTTCATGGCCTCACTGGTGCTTTGAACCTGAGGTGCTGCACGCTCTGTGGCCTCTGCCTTCCCCTCACTCTCCTAGTGTTTAATCAGCAGACAGTGTTAAGACTTTCTGCTTAACTGGATGAAGGAGTTTCTGTCACAGACAGGACTCCCATTTTTGTATTTTTTTAAAAGATAGTGCTGTACTGTAGAAGCAACAAAACATTGTAACATGCAGTGTGGTGGTTTATTCTTGCTTTAATTGTGGTGAGGGGAGTGACTAGTCCTGCATCTCATGCTCGCAGAAGTAGTTAAGAATTTTCTGAAACCGGAGAAACCTCACTCGGAGAAGGGAGGGATAACCTTGGAAAATGGCATCTCCAGATTCCTATCATGCCCAGACTAAGTGAATTATTTTGGTAATCTAAAACCATCCCTGTGAGTCTGGAGGTGTTATCCGAGCTGTCACTCACCACTACTTTTAGCACAGTACTGCAACAGCATCACTTTTCTGAGTGACTCACCCATTACAGGGAGTATGTTTAATTCATTAGTGAAACTGTTGTCTTAATAGTTAGCAAATATTATCACTGTAGTAACTTTTCAGCATTATATCTGCACTGAGGAATGTATTTGGCAGTAAACTTGGCCAACCTATTAGACATGTTTTCAGGCTGAGAAAGGAGAACTATGCCTGAGCAGGAAGGCAGTATTAGAGCATGCTTGAAATTAGAGCATTATTAGAGCATGCTGTGTGTTTGTAATTATTCTGTATGTCTCTTATGACCCCTTCAAACAATTGAGAAAAGCAGATACATGTTAGGAAAAGATTCCTTCTGTATGCTATGCTTACTCCAGGAGCTGTCTCTCTGCGGCTGCCCTCTGTTGGAAAGGGAATTGTTTGTGCTGTTATGAACTCCTTTTTTTCTTTTTTTTAGGTTGACAGTAGCCCAGGGTTTGAGGTCAAACTCATCTCCTGGACTCACTGAAAATCTTTTTGATTTAATTGTCTTTTTGATCGAAATCTGTTTGTCTATTTTGTCTCGAACACAGCATGGGGAGGAGAGCAGGAATGAAATAAAGGTTTTCATGTTGTACCACCACTGTAATCAGAGCATAGCAGTGAGGTTTGTTTGTCAGATTTACCCTGCAGCCATTTCTATCTGTGACTCTCCTCTCAGCCTCAGGAAGCCATATTTAGAAATGTTTGCAGACCTCTATTTGCAGCTGAAGTATATGAGGAAGAGGAGGAAGAACTGGCCAGTGTTTGTTTGTAAGGAGAAAGAGAAGTCACATTTATATACCAATAAACATACTGATGGAATTTTGGACTTTATTGCACAATAACAGTCACAATATTTTTTTTTTCCCTGAAGAAATGAGCTGCTAAAGAGAATGCCTTGACATTTGCTGATTGTGTTTTGTTTTGTTTTTTTTCTCTTGTTCAGAACTGCTTTGATGATGGCTTGTGAAGCTAGTAGCCTTAACATGGTGGAAGCTTTCCTTAGGAGAGGTGCAGATATCAGTTTAGTAGATGTCTTTGGACAGAATGCTCTGCATTACGCCAAGCTCTCTGAGAATACAGGGATCCAGAATCTCCTGTCATCAAAGATATCTCAGGATGTGGGTATGTGAGAGAGGCTGACCTGCACTTTGTCACTTCTTGATTTAGCACTGAGCAAATTTACTTAAAAGTGTAGCTTGATATGTTGCAAAAGCCATTTTCAAGATTACCTGGCTGAGACTTCCCTTTGCTGTAGATGGTAATATTTAGCATGGGCTAAAACCCTGAGCAGGCCAAAAAGAGGTGTTTTGGAGAAAGACAAGTTGATGTAGCAGCATAGAGAAATTCTTCATGCAATTTGGAATGGATTCTCTTTTATACATAGAACCCCTCAGTAGAGGGGTTGGAGAAGGAACTAAAGCAAGCAGAGCCTTTTATGGTCAAACTACAATGGATTTCTGCAGTAGGAAACTTAATGCATAAGAATGGTGCAAGACCAGAATAAGAATTGTCATGATTCTTCAGATTTTGTCTCAAAATGAAACCAGACAGTAGCAGAGAAAGAATGTGATTGAAATGGAATTTGCAAATTGTATTTTTCAGGTTTCAGACAGGAATTCAAAAACCAAACCATTTATCTATGGTCTGGGAAGCAGAGCAGAGAGGTGGGTTAAGAATGGAATGTAATTCTTCCTTTAATAACTTCTCTTTATTTCACTTCTTTTCTGCTCCACAGAGGCAAAGTCTCCAACAAAAGCGAAGCAGGTATTTGTCCTTTTGGTTTTGAAAATACTCTGACTCTCTAGACTTGTTACATAACAAAAAACAGTAACGGAAGCACTAGTAAGTGTCATTGTGAGATGGGTTGCCATGACTACTATGTAATGGAAAAGGTTTTTCTTGCTTAGGTTAGAAATGTGTTTCAGGCACACTACTTTTAGACTTGGCTTCTCTGTGTAACAGCAGCAGGCCCCCTTGGTGAGGGGAGGAAAGGAGGGCGAGTGTGTGTGCGCATGTGTGCTGGGGTGAGTCCTGCTTTCCTCGTGTAGTGCAGGAGCTTGGCTCTTTGAATTGCAGAAAAGAGGATCTAGAGAAATTCTCTCTTTCTAAAACATAAAATTAAAGGTTATCCCCGGTTTTGCTGGAGACCCCTTCCTGTGAGAATCACAGCAGATTTAGGCGATTAAATTAGTTTCTCACATTTTTTATTCAGTGTCATATCTTGGAGTGCAAGTAGACCTTGTAGACCTGCTGGTGGCTGGGAAGTAGACAAGGGTGCAGTGCATTGGTCATTCCTTCTCTGAGTGCAGAGGTGGGTTTTTTGGGGGGCTCAGGCAGAAGCTGGTGGAGAGGAAAGATGTTAGCTGTGAAGAATGGCATGACTGGGCTGTGTTGAATGGAAGTGTTTTAGGGTCACTGGTGCTAAACCTGTTGTCAGCTTCTGCTTTTTCACTAAATCTTGTTTGTTTTCACTGAAGCATGGTTTACAAGGGAGCAGATTCTTATTGTTAGGCATGTTTAATATCTTTGTGTTAGTAGAGATGTGGTCTTTACCCAGGGGAAAAAAGGCACTGCATGAGCTGCTAAAGTTTATATTAATGTGGGATTTATTTTTTACTTTTTTTTATAAAACAACTTGCTCAGACTTTACTAACCAAACTAACAAACCTACCTTTTCTGGCTGGTGAAACTTTCAGCATGATCAAGGCTCTAAATTAAGTTCAGAAAGAAGTGGAACTCCAAAAAAACGCAAAGCCCCACCTCCTCCTATCAGTCCTATTCAGGTAAAGAAAAGACAAATTTTGAGATGCTTTTAGGGGATATAAAGCATTTTGAACATTATTAGAGTTATGTGAGCAGGATTTTTTCTGTCACTGTTATTTTATATGCCTGTCTTACCATGAGTACTTTTCCTGACATTAGGATGACCCATGAAAGCTCACGTTGCTTAGATTAACTAAGCAAAATTGCTTAAAATGCAGCATGGTCCAAGATACAACTGTACAAATTTTACTGTACAATTGCTTCTTCCAACTAAAGTTGCTGTCCTTTTTGGCGATTGCAATAGGTAAATGATGAGTTCCTTATACTTTAGTTATACATATATATGGATATATATTATTATGAGCATATAAACATATAAAATAAAATACTTAACTGCATTTTGATACTATATAAGCCTATTTAATAGTTAGGTTTAGTCATAAACTAGAATGTAACCTGTGTAACACCTATACTTATGTAATAATGATTCAGAAGGGCACTAAATAATTAGGTCTGTTCTCTGAAAGTAATCTAGAATTGTGACTTACATTAGTGCAGGTAAAAGTACTTGTTAATGCATGTGTATGCATATATATATATATATATATATATATATATGTGTGTATTTGTGTGTTTGTGTATATATATAGATATACACATACATATGTAAATATGGGCACATGTTAGGGAGGTACCTGTATGTGCATGTATGTATGCATACCTATTTGTATAAAATTTTTTACAGGTTAATGATTTGTCCTCTCCACACTCATCAACTTCAACTCCCATGACTGGAAAAGGGCAGGCTTTCTTTGCTGATCAAGTGTGCAAGGTATCAGTGTTCCATTCTTATGAGCTTAGGGAGGCAAAGTACAGGATCTATTTTGCTTGATGTTCTGTTTTGATGACTGCAGTCTCCTGTGACTTAATTAGCTGAATTTTAGGAACAAAAACTAATCCAAATCTATTTCAATGCAATTCATGAAACAAGCCTAAAGATTACTTTAATGTGTGAAAAACATGTACATATAAATAGTCATAGGTGAGTTATTGTTTAGAAGGATGGTTATGAAAGTATTAATGATTCAATAATTTAATTTCTAATGTCAGCAAAGTGCATAGGCAGTGCTAAAAGGCACCATTTTACCAAAAGATGTGAGTGAAAGGGCTGAGTGTGTTCTGTCTGATTTTTACCTTGTGTTGCTGGAGATTTCTTTAAGCATATGTCAGTATGTTGCTATTACTTACCACAGGGTTTGTAGTCTTCCAAACTATTTACAAGATGCCTGTGTTTCATTAGTATTTAAGGGGAATTGGGCAATGGAACTTGAATGGCTGTAGCACACTTTGAAATACTGGACACATGCTACAATTAAATAAGACCTCAGAAATAAAAGACATCCGCTTGGACAGGCTTTATCCAGCAGAATCTATACTGTCTATAGTTGTTTTTGCTGATCTGTCCAGCTTTACGTCTGCTTTCTGTGAAAATGTTTTCTTTTGATGTCTTAGCAGGAAGAATTCAGCTCCTTTCACAGGGATAATAAAGACAGACTGAGTGACAGCGCAACAGGTATACAAATAATCCTTATCTCATTAGGTGTTTTAGGTGGCATGAAATGCTGAAAACCTCTGTACCTTTCTACTTAGAACATGTGACACACAAAGTATTGAGAGTGACATTTTGTAATTCCACAAGCAGCTCCCCACCAAAACGTCCTGCTTCTATTGCATTAACCTAGCACACTCTTGGGGAGTTTGTAGGAACAGTTTGCTTGCTCATTGCATTTAGTGGTCATGGGAACAAGCTGTTTAAATGTTGGAATAGCTAACTAAATAGCATTTCAGCTTTTTGAAACCTTTCAAATCTTTTTTTTCCTCTGAAGGTGCTGATAGTTTATTTGATGTGAGTTCTGAAGCTGACCAACAAGATCTACTTCTGCTGATGCAAGCAAAAATTGCTTCTCTGACATTGCACAATAAGGAGCTGCAGGACAAATTACAGGTGGCATATTTTTGTGCTGTTCTGGTGCTCTCTTAATCTGCTAGGCAGAACAAAGAGCTGCTTACTGTTTTAAACAGTTGTACTGTGAAGATCTTTTAATGAGCTTGTGGGTAACATCATGGAAACACTCTGCCCCAAAGGATTAAATCAGTGTTTTGATCTTCTCACTTTTCCATAAATTACTGAATAACTTTGTTTATTATGATAACTACATTCTAAAATATGTTGTTAACAGTTGTGCTAAAAGAATTTTAATTTGCATAGCTTTGATTATTAGCTTATGGAGCTCAGCCCAGACTTTCAGAGGAGCTTGGCACTTACTGCCTTCTCTCACTATAGATGACTAAATGGGAGCAGCTGAATTTTGAACTTTTCCAGAACTTTCTTCGATGGCTCTTTCATCATCTGTCTCTATAGGATGTGGCAATACTTCCTTGCTTACTCTCTTCTAAAAAAAATTAGAATCATGTACTTGGTTTTATTGTGCAATTGTTGGTGGGTTTTTTTGGACAGGAAAGAACACCTAAAGAAGGGGATTCAACTGTAGAATCTTATTCATCCCAAACACAGCTTGAGCAAACAACAGAGAGACAAAACGAGTTCTTGGCGCAGGAGCCGAAGCCTACATTAAATGCCACTCAAATCCAAGAAAAGTTGACAAGCCCTAGAGAAGTAAAAATAAAGTACCTCCAAGAAGACTTAAAGGATGTGCAGAGAAAATTAGAGAATTCTGAAGCCAAAAGAAAGCATGTGGAAACTCAAGTCCAGTCTAGAGTATCAGAAACGGATCATTTAAATAGCCCAGACATTTCAGAAAATGGTTCTGATCTTAATTTGAAATTTGAAGAAACTCAAAATAGGCATGAGGAAGCTGTGAAAGAGATTTTGAATGTACAAAGGCAAAAGAAGCCAGGTCTTGTTTCCTCTGAAAGTGAAGAAACCAGTTCTGATCTAAGTATGTTGAAGGTTACATATGGAGAAGTTGAAGCACTTAAACAAGAATTGAAGAAAGCGTTGGAGGAAAGCGAAAGACAGAAAGAAAAAGTGAGAGAGCTGCAGAAAAAGTTTGAAGACAGAGAGCAGAAGGTAGCAGGCAAATTGTCTGTGGAAGAGTGTGAGGAAATGAAGAATTCATACCGTTCAGTTATCGATAACATTAATCAAGAGAAAGCATTGCTGATTGAGAGGTACAAGGAAGGGCAAGAGGAAATTAAAAGGCTGCAGGACAAACTGACAAATCAGATGCAGTTGGAATCTAGCGCTGAAGCTGGAGAAAGGAAAGATGTGATGCACAGAACCATAGATGAACTCAACAGGCAACTTAGTGAATTGTCTCAGTTGTACAAGGAAGCACAAACAGAGCTTGAAGACTACAGGAAGAAAAAAACTCTAGATGATATAGCTTCAGACTACATTCCTAGAGATGAACATGAGAAACTGATGGAGGTAACAAATTCTTTGAGATACAAAGCAGAAAATGAGTTATCAGAAATGAAATCCCAGTACACAAAAGTATTAGATGAATCAGAGGAACTCAAGCAACTATTAGACATTCAGAAGCAAAACTCTTTGCCAATTACTGAACACCGTCAGGTAATCAATGCACTCAAAAATACCATAAAGGAGATGGAGGAAGAAATAAATGAGCTCAAACGACTACTTAGCAACAAGGAAAGTGATTTAAGAAACTTGGAAAAGGAGTTACTGGAAGAAAAAGCTGCAATTAATGAAGCCATGGTACCCAAGGCCACATATGAAAAGCTCCAGTCCTCACTAGAGGGTGAAGTTAGTGCTTTGTCATCCAAACTGAAGGATGTAATCCGAGAGAAGGAAAATATATCCTTAGATGCCATGAAACTGAGAAATGAAATTTTGCACTTGAAAGAAGCAAAAGAAGGTATGCATACTCTGCTTGAAGCAAAGGAACGGGAGGTGACTGATCTTCAGCACAAGTACCACCAAGTTCAAGAAGCTCTTACTGAAATGAAAAACTCATCAAAACTAGAAGAAGATAAAGACAAAAAGGTCAGTGACTCAGTACAGTGGAGGGGTAGTGTGAGTTCAGAGTGCAAAGCGTGTTTACTGCTTTATGTGTGCCCTAACAATGTTAGTGCACTTCTGAGTGCATTTCCCCCTCTGAAAATCCATGTATCGAAGGCAAAGGAGTTGTCTTTTTTTTTTTTTTCTTTGCAGTTGGTTTCCCTCCCTTGTGGAGATAGACAAAATCTTTCCATTTACCTCTTTTAACTTCTGCTTAGGTTGGGTTCACACTATTCAGGCAGCTGAAGTCAAAGAAGTGAGATTTACAGCAGGAAGATATTCCAGAGGAGACAAGAAAACAAAGTATTAGGAAGGAGCAAAAATTCACTGGTGGCTAAAATTCACTACATCATCTCAACCATAGCATTATTTGACCAATTTTGCTCTGCAGCTACCATATCCATCACTACAAATTCCTTTATAAAGAGCTATGCATTTTGGTAGCTGTGAATAGCTGACCTGTGTTTGGTTCAGCAGCAGAATTTTTAAAGGTGGTAAATGCAGCCCTTTTTGTTAAATATTGCTGATGTTCAGAGCAAGGAGTGCAGCTTGAATGGACTGGACTAGGATGGGAAATAGAGGAGCATTGTAACCCTTTGCTTACATCTCTTTGTCCGTAGAGTTTATTTACAATTTGGTTTTCCCCACTTGTTAGATTTAAGTCACAAATAACTCAAAGATAAGACACCTAAGAATACAGTATGCGTAGCATCTTTTAATGAAAACCTACATTTTGCCTCCATAGATCAATGAAATGTCCAAGGAAATTAGCAAATTAAAAGAAGCGTTGAACAGCCTTTCTCAGCTCTCCTACTCAACCACTGCCCCCAAAAGACAAAGCCAACAGCTGGAGGTGTTACAGCAACAAGTGAAGCAGTTGCAAAACCAACTGACTGTAAGTGTGACAGTTTGTAAATCTAACATTAGTCCCAGTTCTCCAAAGAAACATGTACCGTTCTTCACTCTGCCTTATTTAAAATAGACTACAGTCAGTGTGTACATGGAAAAGAATCTTTATCCAAAAAATCTGTAATTTCTGTTTCTCTGAAACTTGTAGGAATTTGCAAGTCATGAATAGCACTTCAGAAAGAGCATAACTAAAGAAAGCTGGTTTTCCACATGTTTTTCTCAGACTAGTTGAGAAACAGATTTTTGGTGCTAAAATGGAGTGACCAAACCTGCTGCTCAGACCTTAATTTGTGGAAATATATGATCTTCTCTGCAGAAGATTTTCAAGAACATTCATCAGCTGAAGTTGTTTTGGGATTTTAGGCTTTTTGCAAGAAAGTATGACATTTCAAGTCAAGCAAATGCATCTTTGTATAGGGAGCATAGTTTATTCTCTGAAATTCTGAGTGCCTTACACATTTTTTTTTCCATTTTGTTGTTTGTGCTTGAAAGGTCCAGTCTTCTAAGCTGGGTTGAGTCATAATTGATATTTCCTAGAGCTTGCTTGCCCAAAGGAGCACTTTATCCACTGTTGAGGATGAAAAGAAGGTATTGTCCACCGGAGGCCTTTGTTGAGGGCTCTGGAGAACCTCTGAAAGGAGAATTCCCAGACTGACATGCTAAGTAGTGTCCTACCTTTCCTAGCAGAAAAAAAGAGGGCTCAGTATGCCAGAACTCCCTTGCACGCCAGAGAAATAGTAGGCAGAGCACCCTATCAGTGTGAAGGCCCAGACTTTTTGATTCCAGTCCTCCGTCTGAAAGGACCCTTCATCTCCCACTAATTAGGATCAGCAAATTAGTGTAAAAGTGCAAAGGTATACAGCACATTGGGAAAGCAGGTAACATTTAAAACATTTCCCTCTTGTAGGTTAGCTTTCCTAACAGCTTCATGTATCTTTGGAAAGGTGGCAGTCTGTGATCATTGAAAAGGATTGGGTGGCATTCGTTAAGTCATGGTCCTGCAGGGTAAGATCTTTGTGAGCACCTCCTTTCACCTGGGAAGGCATCTGCTCTAACAGAGGGGTTGATGCCTTTTTCAGGCTCACCTAAAAACAGAGGCCAGACAGAATTAAGACAATAAAAGCAGATATATTTAATGAAGGGCCTTCAGTTACATTAAGGGTGGACAAAGCCTCCCCAAAGGGGCTATATCCAAGATGGAAGATGGTCACAAGTTTTTCAGATAATTCTAATGTATCAGGGATAAATCCTCCAATTAGAGCTTCAGGTTATGAAGTCGTATACCCCCAGTTTTCCTCTCCCCCCAGTTCACTTCTGTTTATACTTTTCAGGGCCTGGGGCAGTAGGGTGTCCTTGAGCTACCAGCCTAGAGAGGGAATTGTTTTGTCTGAATAAAATGGGAGAACAGTAGCTGACAGGCTATGGAGTTTTGGAGCTATACCCTAAAGCAATACAGGATTTGAAAAATATGAAAGCTAAAATCCCAAGGCATCAGGGCCACTGCTTTCAGGGAAGAGCTGAGTTGCAGAGCTGATTTGTCAGAGTACTGTTGACTTTCCTCAATTCTGGTTGCTAATAAGCTTGGAAATAAGAGTATGTGCTCATTCCACACCTTTGCAGCTCAGTGCTTGTTAAAACTGATATCACCAGCTTTTTTACTGGGGTAGGTAGAACTACAGCCTTTTCCTGGACATGCTTCCAAGCAAATTTAGAGTGCCTGGTGACACAGAATTGTCTGAACTGGTTTTCAGTGCATTACATAAGACTATAGTTCTAATTCTCCCCAGTCAAAATCTACTTGGGGAGTTCAATAGTTCTGAATGCTCTGTGCCTTTCTGCTTAACTGTTTTTTAGGAAACAAAGAAACAACATCAGGAAATTGTCTCAGTTTACAGGATGCACCTTCTCTATGCTGTGCAGGTATGGTTGCATGCTGTCAGTCACTCAGTGCTAGTGTATTAAGTGAAGATGTTTCTTCTGCAGATCTAGTAAGAATTTTGCATGTTTTCACTTAGAAAACATCCCTCCTGTAAGATATGACAGTTCAAGAACAATTTTAACACTGCTTCCACTTGGGAAATTGATCTAATTAATATACCTGAAAAATAGTTTGTCAGCGTTTTTAAAGACTGGAGCTGCATTCATTCAATCATCTTTTTTCTCTCTCCCTTTCTAGGGTCAAATGGATGAAGATGTCCAGAAAGTGCTTAAACAAATTTTATCAATGTGTAAAAGCCAATCACAGAAAAAGTAAACAAAAAAGCCAAGGAAAACTCCCTATTTTAATTAACCCTGTTATGGTTCTTTTATCTAGATTTGCCTTAACGTAAGATTTCAAATTGGCAATTTGCTGCTTTTGTGTTACTGTGCTATTTGTGAGGGGGATATATTTGTCTGTCTGTACCACTTCCATGTGCATTTCCATGTGCAGTACCTAAACACATGTCTGCTTTTTATACCCAAAATGCAAGTATGTTCTTCAGACTTTTTACATAGGCCACTCCATGTCGTGTTTACCCTGTGAATACTATTCCAGCTTCCTCCAACAGCAGCAGGTTAACCTGGGGGAAAGCACTGGTATTGCCTGGGTAAAGGTGAAATTCTCTGTGAGGTCTTCTGTACTGATTATGAGCTGCATCTCGTTACTGGGTGTGTTTGATGCTGCAGCACTCAGATTGCAGACATTTTGCCACATGAGTCTTTGGCAGAGCAGAAGTGAACCTTGCAGCAGCGAGCAGGAGTAGATATTCATGCTGAGCCAGAACGTCGAACAGCTACACTTCCTGGTGCAGTGTTACTTGAGATTAACACACTAAAACGTAGCTGCCCCAATTCACCCAATGCACTGAGTACACAAAACCCATACCATGCTTCATAGTTTGCTTAACTACCTGGTAGTGGAATGAAACTATTTTGAAAGGTAAAAGCATTAGTTTATTGAAGTTACATACAGACAGAACTGTCTCTATAAACAGCCCTTTATGATAGGTTTAGCTGTCTATGCAAGCGTTGGCCATGAAGCTCAGGAACAAAACCAGGTCATATACTTTTAGACAAGGGATTTTAGTGAACACAGGATGTTTACAGTGAATGTCAATGCCTCATACTTCCTAACCTCACTTTTGTAAAGATCTTCTCTGCGGTATATTTTTACTGGCCCTCTAATGAATTTTTTTGTAACAAAACCATTTTTTCTACATAATATTTGCATTAAGCTTATTAACAAATATTTTTAGTAATTGTGTCTTAGAGAGTTTCTTTTTATACCCCCAAGTACTCAGTAATAGTGAAGCATAGTGAAGTGTTTTCAATTTGTAAGAAATTTGTGTGGAATAATAGACCTGTCTATCAGTGTGGTCCAGAGCAATTAAGTGTAAAATTCAGCCTGCTGTTCCAAAAAAATTTAGAGATTATAGGTAGATAACAGCAGGAGGTGTCAAAAAATTCTGTATGTTGTTTCTAGAGGCTATGGGCATCAATAAAGCCTTTATCAGCACTTCTACATTTAAAGTCAAATAAAAATGCCTGATGTGGAATAGAATGAAACTATGGAAAAATGTTTTAAGCACACACTGCACTTGAGGGTACAACCATTTTAACAAGCTTGCGGCTTCAATATGGTATTGTGTTTTTTTTATTCTATGGGGATATGTCTCTATTAATAGAGAAATCTTTCAGAGCTATATAATCTATGAAGTTTATATAGAGTCATAATATGACAGGAGTCAGCAGTGCCTCAGGCTGACTGAACTCATAGTGCACTTATATCAGATAATTCCTAACTCTGGCAAAGCTAAATGGATTTTAAAAACAAAAAGAAAAACACCAACTTTGCATCAGTTAGATCTTGGTGTTACTTTTCTTGAGTGGTTTAACTAATGCCATCTAATTTTGAACAGTATTTTATAGTTAGACAGCTTTGAAAATGCTCCAAAGAAATGTGAAAAAATTTTGCTGCATCACTTCAAAAAGAACAAAATTTTAAGCATGCTAAGGCTGCAAGTATAAAACTTGATGAACCATTCTGTAGGTTGCCTGATGGATTTAGTCTTCTACTTTGGTTTGGTTTGTATATTTATTACAATTATCTTTGTGGAATATTGGAAATTATATACTACAGCATAACAAGTTTCTTTATATGTAATTTACAAGAAGTTTCCTCATGCAGCAAATAAACTATTTCCAATTTTTTTTTCATTTTTGTCTTCATTAACTTTTTGTATTGAGGGAAAACTCACTACACTGTTCTAACAGTACAGATGTGTTCTATATCTCCTGTTTAAACAGGATGATGCAAGAATCAGGTTTTCCTCCCTGAAATTGCATCTTCATTATGAACTATCTTGATCTGTTGTGTGAAATAAATCCAGTCCAAACATAGTGAGTTTTGCAAATGATGCCTTCTATCGCATTGATAAGTTTGTAGCCATTTCTCACATGGACATCCTGCTAGAGGTAATACAGGTTTCCCATTTGCCACTGGATTTATTCCAACAAAGTTCAAAATACCTTAGAGCTGCAGAACACATTGGTGATGTCCCACAGTTCTTCAAAGCTGGTGGTTCTCTGTCACACAGCACTTCAGAGACAGAACTACAATGAGAATATATCAAAGTGTTTATGCTTATGGATATGTCTGCTTTTTAAACTTAGTTACACAGTCAGCTCCATTGCCTTTTATCATCTCTTTTCAGAGAAGCTGTTCTATCAGTGACTGATCTTGCCTGAAGGAATTGCATCTCTTCTGATCACATCCCGGGGCTCTTTAGCCTCTTGTAGCAAATTTCTATAAGCTGCCCAGCACTGGGTTCCCCTTGAAGATGCACAAGCTGACATGCAGAGTCTGGGCCTGTGGGGTACATCTGCCTAAGCTGCTACTCTGAAACATCCACATCTGTTTCTGGCTCCTGCATGGTCAGTCATTAACAGCATGGGCAGCATTTTTGTAGTGAATTCCTTTCCCTTGCTACTCCAAGTGCATGAGTACTGGCAATAAACTCCTCTTGCCAAACTCGCTCACTGCAGTTTGCACACAACAGATATAATTTGGTCAGACAGCTTGATCAATACTGGTTCTTCTCATCCACCCCATGTCCTGTCACAGCAGGGAATGGTGACAAATGATGGTAGCAGGCTTCAGATGGAAGATGAAATTTGGGAGGAGATTACATCCTAGACCTGCATTAAGACATTAAGATCGCCTTTTTTTTTTTTTTTTTGTCCCTTTCTCTTGCTGTGTAAACTTAAGGGCTAGTTCCTGTAAGCAGATGTTGCCCTGGTTATTTATCATCTGGCTCTCACAGGGTCCTTTTTTTGCCAACCCAAATCAACTTGAGAAGATAGTGGAGGTGGAAAACACAGAAGATTTCAACAGCAATCAGATAACTTTTTGCAGTGTGCCCTCTGTCCTTGCTGGACAGATCTTTTGGCTGCAGCAGCACATAGTGAAGCATAACCAACACCTGAGCACAGGGATGGATCATTATCCTCTGAGATGAGTCTGGGTTCCTGGGCACATTGCATAGCAGACTTCCTGCTGGAGCCTCGTGGGTAGAAGCACAAGTAGAGAGCCAATCTTGTCCCTTGCTGGCTGAGCAGGAGGCTCAGGGATGGCAGAATGGCCTGCTGATTGCCTTCCCACCTGTCCTCAGGGCAGCTCCGTGGTGATGTGATGTGCTGTGTGTCAGCATAAGACAGCAAAAGTCCAGGGAAGATCACGCTGCTCTGTGCTGCAGCAAACCACACACAGCCCTAGGAGAAGCAGCCAAGAAAGGGCCAGTGGAGAAGCTGGCAAGAAATCCCTTGGCAAATGCCATTTCACTATATGGAGCTGTTAAAGCCCACTTCATGTTCTGTGAGTTTGCCTGAGAATAGCGGGCCTGGGGGGAAGAGGTAGGTGGGGTGTGATTTCAGTGCTGGGTGATTCAGAGCTACATAAAGTACTGCTGCAGTACATACGTTGTGTTTACACCACAAATCTGCTCTCTGGAGGGGTCTGGCAGAGTGGGGTACCAGCCTGGAGTGTGCAGGAGGATAAGCCAAGAGGCTGGAGTACCACATGGGATAATGGGAGGAGAGCTGACTCCTGGCACTAGAACAGGGGGTTCATGTGCCCTTTGCCTGACCTTCCCCAGGGAGGCTCCTGCTTGGGTCAGCCACACCAGAGATTCCTGGGGCTTTCTTCACCAGTGCCAGCCCTCATCTGAGCAAGAGACAGACACAGAAGGAGAGGCAATCTGCTCTCACATTGGCAGAGACCCAAGTGCTGCAGGGAAGAATTGCTGTCTCAGGTGGCGTGGTCAGGCCTCCCTGTGCAGGGCAGGTCCTGTGGCTTTGGATGTCTGGGGGTCAGGGCCTCAGTCGTCTGCTTGGGACCCAAGCTGCAGAGCAGCTGTGCCTGTTGGGGAATTGTGTGGAAAAGCTCTGGGGGAGTTCAGCGTGGAGGTTCCAGAGTAACATAGACAAATGTGATGCACTCCAGCAAATATCCCACAGGAACAGCTGTAACACAGCTAAATTTTTTCAAAAGTTGGTGCAAGGCTTTTAGGACAGTTCAGTGATATAATCATCTATTAACTGTGGGTTTGGTCTGCCAAAGAGAATACTAAAAGTACTGAATTTAATGTCAAAGCACAGTACAAGAGTTTGAGTACCTTGAAACCTTCATCTGTAACACGACTTTGTTCTGCAGCTATGTGTCATTGTGTATGCTCGTGGGTGCTCCCCAGTTCTCAGCAAAGCGTTTCACAGAAGTGAAGTTTCAAATGCTTTTCTTCTTCCTTGCCTCCTCCCCTGTTTGGATCCTTCACGATCCTTTTGAACATAAGTAACAGAGACACTAAGCACAGACTAGAGCCATATTTTGTTTTGGTTTTATACCTGTGTTCTTCAAAGGGCAGTAACAAATTCATTTCCTTAAACCCCTGTCTTAGAATTACAGTGGGAAATTGCAGCTGAATTAAAATCAGTTATTCGGTGTCTACTAATTTGAGGAAGGATTCAAATATAAAATTAGTTAAAATTTTTGTCACTACAGAACAGATCTACCAGTCAAGTCTGCTGCTGGCAAGAAAGTTCGTGCCTTGCCCAACAACTGTCAATTAGATTCCCCAAGCTTCGGTACTGTGACAAAAAATCTTCTTGGAGAAATGACAGTCTCTGTCACATCAGACAAAGTGGTGGCAGACTGTATGGACTGCATGGACTGCCACTAACATATGATTCCTCTGATGACCATTTTTTGCCTTTACATAAGCAGCAAAAATCAGCTTGCTTTTAGCCCTGCTGATGTCAGTCCCCAGTCCTACAGGTGGCTTTGGGAGGGTCTGTTTTGTGGTATCACCCTTAGCTCCTGGGACATTTTAGGGCAGTGCATTTGTAGGTATTTACAAACCTTTGGCTGCCCTGACAGATGCTTAATTGATGAGTAACACAGGTTAATGCAATCATTGGGCATTCAGTGTATTATTTTAAAAGCCTGCTTGCATATTGATCTGTCCAAATTCACAGTGTTGGCCCTCTTTGTACATTTTCCAACAGCCTGAAATGCTCAGACAGTTGGTAATGGGGCCTCCTACCAGCAGCTGGAGATTGGAAACAGGCACATCTCAATGACATCATCTTCTGCAAGGAGCTCAGGGCTGGAGCCCACGGGTGTCTGTCTGCTCCTGCCTGCCTGCTCACTCATGGTGTGATGGTGTTAACCCTGCCCAGGGAGGATGCTGCAGCTGCTACCCTGCTGGGGTACCCTCAGGAGACTGACATTGCCTGCATCAAAACACCACTGTGTCTGTTTGGGAAGCTGTTGTACCGCTCCACTCTAGTCACCTTTCCCTTTGGGATTAGCCAAAATGCTCCTTGGTGATGGCTGGGTTCGGGCCCACAGGACTTCCTGCATTCCTTGTCGTAGAGCAGCAACAGTCCCCATCTGCTGCACATTCAGAAGCCCTGTCCAAAAATGTTTGGATGCATTTGCTTCTCAGTAAACACTCTACTGCCCATCAGGAGTCATCCCCCAAAAAGTCTGACGAGCAAGGGGGGTGCTGGATTAAACTGCATTTTCCAGACAAAAAGAAAAAACCTCAAAACATTCCTAAGAAAGCAACCTGGCATTCCTTCCTCTCGGAGCCTCCCTGGCAGCTGGAAAACTGTGGGGAGTGACAACACAAAGCACAGAGGTCTGCACTGCCCCGTTCCTAGAAGCAGATTTGGATTCTTGCTGTTCAAAGTACAGCTCCCAAAAAAAGTGGCACTGCATCCAGCAGTTGTTGGGGCCACAGCTGGGTGTGAGCACAGCTGGACAGATGTTGCAGAGCTGGTGCACAGGTACCTGTGAGGCATTACAGAGTCAGGTGCCTGCAGGAAGGTCACGGTGGGGTGGGCAGGTGCTCCCCAGGTTGTGCTGCTTCTTCATTGTCCCCTGCACGTGTGCAGAGCCCGGCGCTGCCGGGGGTGGCTGTGTGGTTTTCAGAGTGTCTCTAAAATTCCTGCCCTTGCTGCTACATGAAGAATTTGTGTCACCGTCCAACGACCGGCGAGGGGCAGGCCGGCAGAGTTTCCTCGGCAGATGCTTTGGCCGGTGGGTGTTTGGCGCCGTGTTCCCTTGCGAATATCTGCATAATTAAAGCCTACCGGGATCACCCAGACTGGGTTGCAGCATGGAGGAAGAGGAGGGCGTGCAGCTCTGTGCAGCCCATGCCTCTCTGACAACATTTCTGGGAGCTTTGGTCAGCTCCGGAGAGTGACTGCTCGCAGCCGCACCCTGGATATACCCCAGTTCCTCCAGAACCTGTTCCATGCCAGTAGTTAGTTTATTAGGAGCGTAAATGTGTTTGGCCAGCTTTTTACTATTTATACATTCTAGTGTTAACTCCCCAGTCTGACCAAAGTTGAGCCCCTCTGGCAGTCACACTCCCAGTGACAGATTTTCACAGCTGGGACCGAAGCTCCTTCACAGCGGGTGGCTCCAGTGCCGCCCCAAACACTCCACTCACAGTAAGACCAGGTCACCTCACCGGCTCCACCCCAGGTTTCCCATGAAGGAATCTCGTTCCACAAAGCCATTTATTCACGGCACACCTACACAGAAACAGTTCGTGCTGACGTCTCCGAGGAGGGGACCCCCAAAAAAGGAACCCCGGGGAATTTTACACCCCCACCGTCTACCCAGGTGCAAGTGTAGCTCTTCCTCTCCAGTCGGCACATGCCACCCTCTCCGTTTCAATTCACCTAGCTGGCATCACCCGTCTTCATCTGTTTTGCTATCCAAAATGTCTGCAATTGCCAGCCCCTGCTGTGTCTCCCCACTCTTCCTGGTTTCACCGGGTTTTGTGCCCTCTGTTCATCAATCACAGGGCTGGCAGTTCACGGCCTCTTGTCTCCCTCTGGGCTCCTGCCCCGAGCTCAACCTGCGCCTGGAATTCAGCTTGCAAACACAGCTGCCTGCACTAGGTGTATCCCTCGACATTAGCAAACACAGCCATTAATGTTCGTGGGCTACAAAAGACATTGTTCTCTTATTAATTCTATCTTCTATCAGTCAATGATTCTTTAGTTCTTATGCTAGTTAGTCTGCCGCCCTCAGTCTTCATCTTCTTTTGACATGGTAAGCCATGAGTCACTCTGTCTTGATTTCTCCCTGCTGGAGTTTTTACCCACTCAAAGTCTGTTTCAGCACAGTTGCTGAGTTGGCCTTAGTAGTTTCTTCCTTATCTTGGGAGTTCTGCCATATATCCTTGTGGCTTTAAAGTTCTGTATTCTTTGTGCCTACCTACCTTCTTCCCAACCTTTATTAATCTTCCCCTAGGTATGAGATCACTGAAGCTTAACAAGGAAATTCTGCCAACAAGTAATTTTTCATTCCAACACCTTAGAGACTCTATCCATGGAACAGAAAGCAGCTAACAAGCCCTTTCTGGCTGATTAGGGGTGCAAGTGCCTAATTAGGTGGAGTCTAAGTTGCAAACCCCCCCATCCCATTATTGCAATCCACTGGCATTTATGAGGTAAAATCCGAACATGTTCAGGCAGGTTTCTTACCTCAGACCTCCAGCTTTCTGGTCACTTGCTCCTTTTTGGTAAACTCCATGGCCCCATCTGAACCAGAAGGGGTAGGAGGCTGTTTAGTTTTCCACTGAGTGTTTTACTCCACACACAGACACAGCCCCCCAGCCACTACTCCACCTCAAACACTGATGCGGTGGGGGTGAAAGTGGGAGTGAAATCTCCATTGTGTCTCTGCTCAGACTGTCAATGGTATTACAAAAGGGGAGCTTTTCCTGGGCAATGCAGCTCTTCCTAGACTCCCCTGGATGCATTTCTCCAGAATACTGACACAAATTGACATCCACAGTCGTGGTGGACATTCAAACCCACTTCTCACTTCTGTGAGAGTGTATTACTCCATCAGAGCTGTGTGGGGCACTTCCAACACTCTCTGCCTGCAAAAGCCCTTGCAATTAGCAGTAGCAATGCACTCCTTGTTAACTTAGACTCAGCTAAGGGCAGAAGCAGGGTAGAAAGAAGCTGAACCCATCTGTTGTCTCTTCCATTTTTACCTAAGCAGTCCTGGCCCCCTCAAAGAGAGATTCACATAAAAATGCGTTTTTCTCTCAACAAGAAGTCATGAGGCAACTATTCAGTAATAGCAGCATTTTAAAAATTATTCTGCATTTTTTCAGTTTAATGTTAGTATTCTTTAATGTTACTGTTCAGCAAAAGCACTGCTCAGTGCTACTACACACAGTTTCTAAATATTTATTTTGGTAAGACTCACCTGCTGGATTCTTCAAGCTGCTACAAAACGAGGTTAAAAACAGACACCTACAGGAAACAGCATATGGCTTATCTCAGCTTTTTCAGCTTCTCCACTAACCTCACTAAAGACTCATCTAGTCAAGTATACAAGAGTATTATTTCCTCGTAAATCCATGTGTAAATAAATAATAAACAACTAAACTAAATAAAAACTAAATCACTGATCCTTTCCCACCACTAACTTTGAATCAGAGGTATAGAACTGAATTCCCTCTGGAGAATTTTGTGCTTTACAGATCCCAATCATTGTAGAAAGCCAAGGAGACACAAAAATTCAACATGTTGGGAGGCAGGAGATAACAGTAGCACCAGCACTGTTGGTGTTTTGTTGCATAAAGATTGTCAGGAGCCAAAGGCATTACTTTGACTTCTAGAATCTTCAAAGACTGGTGGGGACTCTGGGCCTATTTGCAGTAGTTTTCTGGTAGAATCAAAGTGCCTTCTTGAAAATCTGCAGTCAGTTCCTGCTCTGAAAATCACAAATCAAAATAACTGGAGGGGAAATAACTTGCCAGTTTTGTGGCCTGTGGATGTGGGATGCCCACAGCCCGCAGTGCTGCCCATCAGAGCTGCCAGGCATCACCTACCACAGCTGAAACCGGGTGGAAGGCACTGGTGACAGCTGCCAACCCAGGAACTGGTTTACTTTACAAGACAAGTAATTGTGAGTACTTGCATGCAACATTTTAAGAAAGCAGGTGGGCAAAATCTGAGCTATGACAAGCCTCTTCTGTGACACTACAAAAAGAAAAAAACATGAGTTGAACCTTTCTTTTCCTGCAGGTTTCCTGTAGTCTCCAAGGGGAAAGGTCTTGTTAAATAGCAGAGACAAAAGGTACTAAAGGTAACCTGAGTTCTGGATCTATGCAAAGTGTAACAGGAAATCCAATGCAGCAGTGGATATCTGCAGAACTGAAGTAACTTACTAGGTCAAAAAGATGCAGTGCCCTTTTAGTCACCATCCTCCTCTTCAGCCGTTTTGTTTTACTGTGCTTGAATGCAGAAATGTAATCGAATACATCACAGATGGATCCTAAATCAATTCACTGCCTTTCAGCACCAAGGCTGTAGCCCAGATTTCCCACGTTCTTGTCTCCCTAAAACCATATCCATGAAGTCAAAAGTGCACAAGCACCTCCCTACCTCTGGGACCCCAGACGGGGACTCAGCCCATTTGGGGTATAGATATTAATTCCTGCACAAACCAGATGAGGTTTTAATATCTAATACTTACTAAATACAAGTTATTTTCTAGTATTTTGTGGTGTTCTGACTTCTAAGGGTATTGCTTCTATGGTAGGCCACAGAAGAAATCATTAAAAGCACTATTTCAAGAAGGAACACAATACATCTGTAGGCAATTATATAAAAATTCAAATGTTAAGCCACAATTCCAGAACACAATACAAGAAACTTGGATATTCTAAAATAAATCACATCAAGAAAGTGGTGTGTTCTACTTCATTTTTATCCTGTCACCGAGGGATTATTTAAATCATCCTTGATACTGAGTAGTCAGGGATAATATTAATAATTCCCAATGAGAGCATAACCTTTTTTTTCATTGAAGAAATTGACACAGTAAGCCAAAAGGAATTTCATTTATACTTGTCTTGGATATACTTTAGTTTGGGAAAAAAACCCAGTGAATAAGAGTTATTTAGAATATTAGGTATCTATGTCAGCCTCAAAAATTTATAGTTGTTTATAAAATGTGTAGTTCAAAATTTTGTAATTGTTTATAAATTTCAAACAATTAACTTTATTATAAATTTTATTGCAATAAATGGATTTGCACAAAAAACCAACAAAGGTGAACAGATAACACTGAGTATTCCAAAAGTATACTCTTGCTGGCATAAACAAGAGGTAAAAAATTATCCACAAAAACATTTTAAACTCAAAATAAACCCAAGGGATTCTGTGGACTTGTGGAGCAATCAACTTGGTAATGTATGAACACACTGTTTTCCATAGAAAACAAAGCAAGACCTCATCTGACAGACAACAAAACTTGACGAGAGTCTAAAGTTGCAGAAACCACCTGCAGATTGCTCTCTGCTCACATCCCACAGCAGAGAGGCAGGCAGGGCTCAGTCTCTGTGTGTGATTTGCAGACTGCCTCCTGTCCAGTGCCTGGCTGTTCGCAGGTACTTCCCATTCTGAGCAGGTTGGTTGGTGTGAAAGGACAAGTGGACTTTTGATCTAAACACAGCCCATCCGCTGTTCTAGAGTGGGACATTGCAGAAAACTGCCCAGGAACCACACCCTCTTGTAAGTGAGCACGAGGTCAGCCCCATTTTTAGCACTGATTTGAATACACCACTCCATGGGACACAGGCAAATATTGCCCTGCTGCAGTTCAGCAGCCACTCCTGTTGCTGAAAAAGGCTGCTGAGAAGGCAAACGAAACTCATAAAAAATTTTCAACATGAAACTTTTCTCTCTTACGATTCTCAACACCACCAGTAGAGAGCAGCAAAGTAGGATCAGGGACAGGAATACACGGGAACAGTTCAGCTGCAACATTCTTGCAGATGTGTAATAAACTATTGACCCAAAACAATGACGTTGCCAGAACAGTCAAGAGTAATGAGTAAGTAAATCCTGGCTTCTATAACAATTTACCAATTCAACATCAGTTTGCAGACAAAGTGGTAAATTGGTGTCAGATGGAATTCCAAGGAATTGAGTTATATCAAGAATTAATCAAGATGAGGAGAAGTCGAGTGGCTTCACTGACAAAACATGTCCGCATTTGCCAGCAAGAAACCACTGGCTGCTCTTAAGAGATCTGTTTGAAAATGTTGTTCTCTTTCAAGACAATTTGGTTTTAAGTCACTGAAAGTTATCTGGCCAATATACAACTAGTATTCCGATTTTCCCCTGTGTAATTGCTTACTAGAAGCCCAAAGACAAAAACATAACACAAACAAAATTCTTAGAGAACACAGCAGAAAGCATCAATGTATTACACAAACAGTACTTTAACATCTGTGCTGGAAGCAGTGTCTATAGGACATCAACTCCCCTTTCTGATTTTTCAGCTTCAGTTTGAGTCAAGGCTAAGAAACGTTTGCAGTGGAAGCAAACGAAAGTTTTCAGCTTTCTTATTCCACAGTTAAAAAATAAAGACAATATTAACTCTACCAAACTTTACAGCTTTCATTTAGTTTTGTAAAAAAATATAATATTTTATATAACCAAAAATATATTACAGATGCCAGCACACACACCTACAGCTCTGCTTCAGTGATGTTCTCATCAGGGCAACAATAGTATTCCACAAAACAGATCTGTCCATCTTCATTCCTGATCATATACTGCAGTGAAAGAAATCCTTGAGCATCTGTCCGAATGGACACTTTGCAAGACAAAGCCAGTGCCTTTGTGGATGGTTTAAGCAAAGAAATCTTGTACCTGCAGGAGAAAATGTTATTATTATATATTATTTCAATAATATGAAAAAAATACATTGTGCAAAGAGGAGCTGAAGCATTAGTCACGAATAAAAACCCAGAATAAACGAAAAACAATTAGGAACACGCTAATTTGGTCTGACCCTGGTAACAACAATTAACTGTCATTGTCAGCACTTAGCTTTTGATTACAGACACAGCCTGTTATCAGATGGGGAGTATTTTTGCCCCCCCATACTAATAAAATAAATGTTACAGAAATACAAAAGCAGTTTTTAAACTTCCCATCAAGAATGCATGACCTGGCACAGAGGACATCAGTCACTTTCTAACCTGTTTGTCTGGGTCTGGTTACAGTGGAATGCTTCCATCAAATCAGAGTCCCTAGGGTAGTCTAGATGTGCACTTCCAGCATTTCCAAAAGTGGATAACCTGTAAGACAAAAAGCACCATCCCAAAATACCTGATGAGAGCTCTGTAAAAACTCATCAAAATGAGTCACTGTACATATCTCATGACTGCTTCACAAAACAGTGCTGTTTGTTCCACTTTATTTAATCAGAAATGCTGAACTGTCCACACCAGTGTCACATTTATGAAGTTGTCAAAATACTCATTACTATGTTAATTACAGAACATACTGTGATCTGCTATACTCATTGCAATTCTTCCTGAAATGAAGGAATTCACACTAAAATAGTTCCCCTCTCTCCACCATGAAAACTTCCACTCCTCACCAAAGACAGCCAAGCACAAACATTTGAGTTGAAAGCCATTTCTAGTACCTGAAGTAGGGTTTCTCTGGTGACATGGTAATCTGCAGAACCTCACTGGTCATATCCAGTTCAGCAAATGCCTCTCGCAGTCCCTCCGACTGCAGGATAATTTTATTAACAACTTTCGTACTGCAGAAATCAAAATCTAACAACTCCTCAGGTTCTTGAGTGTTGATTTTGCACACTGTTACCACTCCTCCTTCTTCCAAGAACAGCATCAGGGGATACCCATAGCCACGGTAACACAATCTAAGGGCCGTTGATGTTCCTGAAAAAGAGAATGAAATATACATTCTGCAGAGACCACAGCTAGGGCATTTGATCACTTTAGAAAACTGACATTTTTCTGGCACACAGGCCACGGATCAACTTTAGTGCTGCCTCCTAGATACCCTCCGAAATGCTAATGGTTATGCAGTAAAATTAAATTACTTGTGTGTAGACAACTCAAATCCAAATAATTTCACCCACCAGCCCAGAAACACAAGCTCTGACAATTAAGACACACTACCAACAGTTTAGAGGACTCGGGAAATCCTCACGGTCCGGTGGCTCTCTCTGGCTCACATCATCCTTCCTAACTACTCTTGTTACTTGTGCAACCCAAACTGAAGTTAATGCAGCTGAGCTTGTGCTGTGGTCACACCCTCCTGTTGCAGTTTGTCACCACCTGAACCTCTGGTTTTCCAAAATCACAGTGCTCTTTAGTACACTTGATTTAGATCTTTAGGTCAGCCACAACCAAAACTGCAGAGGAACAAGGAGTTCAACACAGAGCTGCAAGGGTAGAACTGCCCAGAAAGCCGCCATGGTATCACTCCATGCCACGTGAGTACACGTCCTGCAGCACCTACAGAGCCTTCTGTGGATTCATGGAAATATACCACACCTGGTAAGGAGCTGGTTCCAAAAATGGTGAGGCAGTCCAGAAGAACAGACAAACTGATCCGGAACATCACAGACTCCTCCTGAACGAAAAATTCCTGAAAAATTTCTGCCTGTAGGTTAAAAAGATAAAAAGTTGGGAGTTTCTGTAATTATTTTGCAGTTTAAACGTCAAGATTTGCCATCCAGAAATCAGTGCAACACAAAGTGATTTCTACATGCAACACAGCATTGATTATAGAAAAATGGGTCTTCATCCTCAAAACTAAGAAAACACAATCAAACCACACGAGAAACAATGTGAGATGACATAAACATGAAATTCTAAATATTTGTCTATTATGGTTTAAACACATATAACTTGAGCTGTTTGCTTCGGCAGCTAGAAACATTCATGGAACAATACATGTGTCTGTCAGCCTTCTCCAGTAACAATACTTACATTTTTTATGTTCAGTGCATGAATAAACATTCCAAATACTAGAAGGACATAAGAAGAGATCAGAACAGTGACTTCACCACTCTGCAATATGTGCTGAATCCTGCCTATCCTGATAGGGATTAACTGCTCCATGCTATCCTGTCACTGGCACTCACTGCTTTGTGGCACCTACAAGCCACAGAGTGTCTCAGAAATAAAGCAGGGTGGCATGAGCTGCTTTTGGAAAAGTAATTTCATATTTTCCTGGCAGCCCAGAGGGAAAACCCCATCCTGGGGTGCTTTGAGCACAGCACAACCATCTTTAATCAAGTGTCTGTGAATCTGTACTCTTTCACAGCTGACATAAATCCAGCCTTTTAGCTTGGGATAAACTATAGCTCAAAACATTTTAAAAGGGGTACTATGAGCATTGGCTTGTGCAACTAAGCACAGCACAGCCAGAAGGAGCCATGAGTTTGGCAGGCACTAATGCATTAGACGAGGGTGCAAACTCACTACCCTGTCAGGTGCTCAGGGATGTACTGGTGCAGGGTTTGGAACTCCAGCAGCATGAACAACCATAAACAGAGGCAGCCTCACCATGGCAAATCCTCCATGCCAGCTCAGGCACCTCTGCCTTGCTTCCAGCAAAGTATCCCCTTCTCCACAGGTGAGCCCATGGAATTGCTAGGGTTGGAAGGGACCTCTGGAGATCATCCAGTCCAACCCCCCTGCCAAGGCAGGATCACCTGGAGCAGGTAACGTGGGAACACATCTAGGTGGGGCTTGAATGTCCCCAGAGAGGGACACTCCAAGACCTCCCTAGCATTCTGCTCCAGTGCTCTACCACCCTAAGTGTAAAGAAGTGCTTCCTCATGTTGAGGTGAAACTTCGGTGGTTTATTTTATGCCCATTGCTCTCCTTCTTGTCACTGGTCACCACAAAAAGGAGTCTGGCATCATCTTCTTGACACCCATGTTTGAGAGGTTTATATGCATTAATGAGACTCTCAGTCTGCTCTTCTCCAGACTAAAGAGACCCAGCTCCTGCAGGCTCTCCTCACAAGAGATGCTCCATTCCTTTAATCATCTCTGTGGCTTCCGCTGGACCCTGTCCAGTGACTCCCTGTCCTCCCGGTGCTGCGACAGCGGCGGTAACTGGGGCATGTGCAAAGTCTGCAGCAGCCGTGCCCCCCTCCCCGCCGATGTCCAGGTACCTGGATGAAGGCGTTGGCCTGGATACACTTGGCATCCTCCACGGTGACGCGCAGCCCGCTGGCCGTGGCGAGGCAGGTAGCGTGGTCCTGGAAGTGCACGGCCCGCAGGAGGCTGGACAGGTGCCGGGCATTGTCCAGGCTGGCGGACAGCGCGTAGCGCTCGCCGCTGGCGGGCGGCTGCGCCGAGAGCGGCATGGCCGGGCAGCGGGAGGGCAGGAGGCGGGAGCGCAGGAGGCGGGAGCGGCACCGGGAGCGCAGGAGGCGGGAGGGCAGGAGGCGGGGCGCGGGCACGGCGAACGGGAGGGAGAGCAGGAAATGAGATCACAGGAAATGCGAGCGCAGGAAACGTGACGCGGGAAGCGGAGAGGGCGAATAGCGATCGCGGCATGGCGTTGGGACAGATGGCGGCCAAGAGGAAGCGTGGAGCGCTGGCCGCGGGGAAGGCGAAGCGCGCCAGGAGCGCCCCGAGCGCGGGCGAGGCGGCGCCGGAGGGCGGCCCGCGGGAGAGCAGCATCCCGCCGCAGGAATACAGCATCCCGCCGCCCGTGTCCCAGGTAGCGCCGCACGGCCCGGGGCCCGGGGCTGGGGTTGTGTGAGGGAACGCGGCAAAGCCGTGACAGAGGCGTTTATTCATAGTCTTTTATAATAGCGGCACAAGTAAAATTAAACGTGGCGGTGCGTTGTTTCTGTACGAATACGCCAAAAGCGCCATCCTGGTCGATGTCGGTAAGATGTGTTACCTCAGTCTCAGAAGTATTGGAAGGAGTTGGGCAATTCTGTTGTATATAGAAGCTGTATTGAAGCTGTGACCGTTCCATTTAGTAATTATACGGAGAAGGTTTCGGTAATTGTTGTCTTGTAGGAGAACCGTAAAGTACTGGGTGTAAATACACAGATTTCGCGATACGCCTGTCGACAGGAGAAGCTGGGCTTTGCTCTGGGGCTGTTCCCGAGCCCGTTTTGCAGGAAAACAAGCCACGCACGTGGCTTTTTAATAGTTGGGTGGGAGTGCCAGGCTGTGCCTGGGAGCACGCTGTGGATCGGGATGAGGACGGTTCCTCCTGTAAGAGCAGTGCCCCCCTGCTCTGTAGGGAAGTCTCCGCTCTTGCTGAGAGCGTGGTTCTCTCTGCCTGGGCAGATGAAAACGAACGTTCTTGCTGTGTCTTTCTGTATTCACTGCCCGAACTTTTATTTTTGTTGCGTTTTAACAGTATTAAGGCTAGCGGCTTCCCACGTGACTGTTATGTCTTTTTTTTCTAGGGCAAATGGAAAAACAAGGAGCGAGTGCTGATATTCTCCTCTCGTGGAATTAACTTCAGAACAAGACACCTAATGCAGGACTTAAGAACATTGATGCCTCACTCTAAAGCAGGTAGGGGTTGAACATCATTCCTAATTAATATTTTGAGAATACTTTTAAGCCAAGAGCTCCTAACAACCTATTCTTTTATTTTTTTAAAATCTGGTACAGGAGAGTTTTGATGAAATTTGTATCTTAAGCAAGCACCTTTTGAGCCAACAAGTAGAGCAATTTTTGTATCATAGTATTTTCTGGGAAGTGAATCCTATGGCTTCACTCCTGAACCTGCACAGTTAGTTTTGTTGCTATGTTTAAATATTTCATAATGTGACAGAAACAATTTGATAATTACCCTTTCACTTATAAACTAGTAAATTTTTTGCAAACAACCTGACTGTTAAAATAATCTCTTGTATTATAGTGGTTTTCCAGCCTTGTAAATATTCATTTTTGTCTTCCAGATACTAAAATGGACCGTAAAGACCAGTTATTTGTAATCAATGAGGTAATTCAGGATTTATCTTGGTTCTTCTTTATTTTATTTTATTTTCTATGGAAATTCAGTATGCAAGGGAAAGTGAAAACCAAGTTCAAAGTGTAACTTCATAGGTGAAAAATACTGATACCCAAAAAGCCAAAAGTTGACTTTTGATTAATAAAACCAGAATGAAATTTTTAATTAGATACAGATTTTCATCATGAAGAAATACAGCATAATGTGCTTCTCTGTGTAGGTGAGAAGTGTAGTACAACTTATGCTTGAAGAATGCAGGACACAAATATGCAGCCAGCCCAAATGTAGTTGGACATTGACAGTTCTGAACCTAGAACCTAATGTCTCATCTCCTGCTCTTATGTTTGTATCCTGGATAGCTTATCAGGTTGTTTGTAGCTTTAGTGAGGTTATTGCTCCTTGTAGTAAGTACGTGAAATTTTTTTAAAAAGCCAAACCAAAATTTGAGTGTCAGTAGATGTCTTTTAATAAGACAAGATCTTTGCTTTTGAACTTACATTTTGGAGAGCGGAAAATATTAGAGATGAATGTAGAAAGTTATCAAAAATGTCTTCAGGATGTTTGTAAGCAGCTAATTTGATGTGTCTTGTGTAGGTGTGTGAAATGAAAAACTGCAATAAGTGCATCTTTTTTGAAGCCAAAAAGAAACAGGATCTCTACATGTGGTAAGGAAATGTTATGTTTTGTTACATTTCCGTTTATAGTTGCAAATGCTTCAGTTCTAGCTGAAGTTTCCTACTATAATAGTGAAGGTGCATGAAATACTGCTGCTTAGTTAAATTTGTTCTGATATTCCACTTCAGTGGATAGTGCAAATTTACAATGTGTGAGCAGGTTTTGGAGGGTGTTTGCAGAAGCATTTTACAAAATTATTTATAAAACAAGTGTTTATGAGCATTTAAAGGAACTCAGTAGAGCTATAAAAGTGACAGAAACTCTTCCATGCTGGAATAACTGGTTGGAAATCCAGCATGTATTCTGGCTGCTGTTAACATTTTTCTTTCTCTCTTCCACACCACTTGTCCTCTGAAGGCTCTCAAACACACCACAGGGACCATCCGCTAAGTTCTTGGTGCAGAATGGTAAGCTGGTGGACATTGTGTTTGTATTCTTGCTGTTCTCTCAGAAACGTTTTCTGTAAGAAATAACTTTTTTTTTTTTTTAAATCACTGTAGTTCACACACTGGCTGAATTGAAGATGACAGGAAATTGCCTAAGGGGCTCAAGACCCCTTTTGTCTTTTGATCCAGTAAGTATAGGTTTTATTTCATTTGGGTATGTTCATATTCTTTTTACATGACTATTGGAGTTAGCCTTGTATGTAAAATAACATTTTTATTTTTTGTAGATATTTGACCGGGAGCCACACTATGCTCTGCTAAAAGAATTGTTTATTCAGGTCAGTCTATAGTTCTAGTAGTTCTTCACTGGAGGTGTTTTTTGGCAACATACTTAAGAATTGCAAGTGATTTTTTTTTCAAGTAGCATTTTTACACTTCTGATGTTTGAAAAGATCACAAAGCATTGGGATCATATTCTTAGCATGACTCAAGACATTCTTAAGTTTTGGGTTAGGAAATGTAACCTTGGTTTGGGAACTTAGTAAATTAAAAGGAGTTTAAAATGAAGTCAAACATTTATGTTTGACTTCTTAACTTGCAGATGTTTAGAAACACTGCCTTTTATTACAGATATTTGGTACGCCACGGTACCACCCCAAAAGCCAACCTTTTGTTGATCATGTTTTCACCTTCACTGTTACTGATGAAAGGATCTGGTTTCGCAATTACCAGGTGAGTGGTCTCTCCTAGCTCTTCAAAAGGAAGTCAGTGGAGTAACTTCATATCAAATCCATCAAATAAAATAAGAATCATCATTTTTATCAGCCCCTAGTGCTTGCAGATTCAGCGTCCTGAAATGACAGCCTTCTCTCCATATCTCTGGAGAGATCTGGTTCACTGAAGTTGGATTCATTAAGTTGATTCTGTGAGGAATGTCTTGGTAGCAGGACATACTACCCAAGGCCTAAACTGTGCCTTAACCTAAATTGCTGCTTTGATCCAAAGTGATCTAGAGCTTACTTTCTGTAGAAGGAATTCACAAATACAGAATACTCCAAAAGCTTGCTTGAATTCCAAAGAACTGCTCTATGTACAGAACTGGGTTTATGCAAATCTAGTTAATCAGGTACCTTATCTTGAATTAAGGTTCAGTTGTGTATAACCATTTATGTGCAAGGTGCCTGCAAGGTCATATGCTTTCATTCAATCTGTGAGAAATTGATAAAGCTTTCTTTTTATTGTAGATAATAGAAGAAGATGCATCTCTAGTAGAAATTGGACCTCGTTTTGTCCTGAACCTCATAAAAATCTTCCAAGGTAGCTTTGGAGGACCAACTCTCTATGAAAATCCTCATTACCAGTCCCCAAATATGGTAAGCAGCTCTGTCTTTGTTTTCTCTTTCATTTAGCAACTATTTTGAAAACCAGCCTTGCAGTCAGTCTGTGCAGAAGCATCAAGTATGCCTTTCCCCATGACCCTTTGTGGTGACCTAAACTGGTGACAATTTGAGGACAGAGTAGTTTTGTGATAATGAAGTGAATGCAGAAGCCATGTCACTGAAAAGATGATGTTACACTGAGGGTCTTGGCCATTAAGCAGATAAATTAGTATTAAAGAAATTAGTTTCTTTAATACCAGATTTCTTTCATCGTGCTTATTTGAAACAAAATGAAATTTAAATTCTTATTTTTATAGCATCGCCGGCTGATAAGATTGTCGGTGGCAGCTAAGTTTAGAGAGAAGCAGCAAGTGAAAGAAGTGCAAAAGATAAAGAAAAAAGGGACTAAGGTCCTTGTTGAAGAAGATCCTACTGAAGTAGTCTTTGAAACTCCAGCTGAAGAGAAGCCAGTGGAAATACAGCTTGTGAAACCAGAGTCAAAGCCAATTGTTAAAGATAAGAAGAAGCTACGCAAAATTCAGAGGAAAAAGCAAAAAAAGGTATTCAGAACTGAAGGATCTGCATAGATGTTACAAGGAATGAAGCTTCATACAATATCAACCGAATATTGTAAATAGTTGAATTTACATTATACAGACAAACATGTCTGAACTTCAGTTAAGTTGAACAAAACATACATTGCTTTATACAGATTGAGTTTGCATTCTTTTATTGTCTTCTGGGATTCTGAGTTTTCAGAAATAATATGGCATCTCATTCAGCCTGGCCTTAAACACTTCCAGGGATGGGACATCACAACTGTCTGGACAGCTTCTCTGGGGCTATTTCTTTATTACATACCTTTAGTTGACAGTTCCTGACCTCATGACCTGGTTCTTCCACTTGCTAGTTCTGCACTTCCCCAGACCTGTGTTTCGAAATCTTGCACATGCCCTGTTCTTGTTTGATACCTATCTTGTGTTTCAATTTCCAGCATCTTAATGCTGAAAAGACAAGGGGCTGGAGAGGAAGCTGACCTGTTAAATTCTAAATACCACCCCACCCAGCAGTGGAAATCCCACATAACTTCTGCAGCAAAGTAGTCTGTGTGCCATATGATTGGAAAGAAAGACTGGTGAATATAGGCATGTGCTCAGTTCACATAGTCTAATACATAGACACAGCTGAATTAGAAAGGACCCCCATCAGTATAATTGAGTCCAATTTAACTCCTTGCAGAACTATGTAACACTATGCCACATGACTAAGGTGATCATACAGACCCTCTTTAACTCTTGACAGACTTTTTGCCATGACCACTTCCCTGGGAAGTGACCATCCTCTGCGTAAAAAACCTTGGTGTCTAACTGGAACTCCCCTAACACACTTGTTTAACCATTGCTGGCAACTCAGCCCCAGAGGGCTGCCTGTTCACTCTCCCTTGGTAGGGTGGGGAAGAGAATTGGAAGGGTAGAAGTGAAATTGTGAGTTCGGATAAAGACTTTAGCAAAAACCAAAGCTTTGTGTAAAGCAAAAGCCATGCACAGAAGCAAAACAAAACAAGGAATTTATCTATGTCCTGTGGGTAGGCAGGTATTCACCTCCCAGGAGAGCTGAGTTCCATCACATATAACAGTGACTCAGGAAGACAAATGTCACTCTGAATGTTCCCCCCTTCTCTCTCCAGCTTTGTGTGCTGAGCATGGTGCCATGTTGTGTGGGATAGCCCTGCAGTCACCTGCTGGGGTCAGCTGCCCTGGCTGTATCCCCTCTCACTTTCTTGTGCACCTCTCTCGTGGGTGGGATGAGAAGCAAAGAAGGCTGTGAGTCTGAGCATTGCTCAGCAATAATGCAAGCATTTCTGTTACTATCAACACAACATTTGTGTTTTCAGCATAAATCCAAAACACAGCTCTCTACCTGCTACTGTGATGAAAATTTACACTGTTCCAGCCAAAACCTCCTATGACAAAGGTGTGTATTGGACGGAGGTCCCTCCTCAGCCTTCTCTCCAAGCTGAACAAGTGATGTGACCTCAGCTGCTGTGACCTCTCTCCATCTAAGCTGCCCTCCTCCTGATAAACTCCAATAGCTTTATATCCTCCTTAGGAGAGGTGACCCAAAAATGCCTCCAGCACTCGAGGTGAGGCTGCCCCAGCACACAGCCGAGCAGGACAACCCCTTCCCTTACCCAGCTGTTGATGTGCCTGATGCCCCCAGGACAGGGTTGGCCCTCCTGGCTGCCAGGGCACTGCTGGCTCATGTTCCATTTCCCATGTTTGGATTAAACACTGAGATTAGGACCTCCGGATTTACTGTGAGATCAGGGCCTCTAGATCTTGCTGTATCATCCAAAGCTCAATTTGTGTAGTGCCAAGTGATGCACACCTGACCTAGTGAAGGAAAGCCACTTGGACCAACCCTAAAATATCTGAAGAGCATAGGTATAAACAAAAGCTACCTTGAGAATATGTGCTGTGCTGGCTGTGCCTCTGAACTCCTCAACACCCACAGGAGTCAGAAATACTTATTTCAGAAACAGTGGCCAGCAGGCCTAGGGAAGCTATTCTTCCCCTGTGCTCATCACTACTGAGGTCTCACTTTGAGTCCTGTGCTCAGGTCTGGGCTCCTCAATTCAGGAAGGACTTTGATTTGCCAGAGCAAATTCAGAAAAGGGAAACCAAGCTGTGAAGCACAACAAAGCCTGGAGCACAGGTCTTATGAGAAGCAGGAAAATGAGGAGGCTCAGAGACCTCATTGCACTCAACAGCTCCCTGAAAGGGAGGGGGGGCCAGGTTGGTGTCAGACTTTTCTCTGAGGCAATAAGACAAGACAGCCTTAAGCCGTGCCAGGGGACGTTCACGTTGTACATTAGGGGTAATCTACAACTTTACTTGGGCTGCCCAGGGAGGGTGGAGTCACCGTACTCGGTGCCACGGTCTGGTTCACACGGTGGTGTTGGGTCACAGGTAGGACTCGATGATCTCGGAGATCTTTTCCACCCTCATTGACTCTGTGAATTCCAGCACAAGGTATCCGGTTAATCGGACACGATTGCAGCACCCGATCCCGGCCGCGAGCAGGGGAGAAGCGCTCCCAATGTGCCGCGGGCAGACGGGTGACACCGCGCCGCAGGTCCCTCCCCTCCCGCCTCGCTCCTCCCGCTGCCGGCCTCGCCCCTCCCGGCGCGGGCGGCAGTGCCCGGTGTCCCGGTGTCCCCGCCCCGCCGGCCGCCGCCGCCATCGCCATGAAGTGCCACTACGAGGTGCTGGGCGTGAGGCGCGACGCCGCCGAGGAGGAGCTGAAGCGGGCGTACCGCCGGCTGGCGCTGCGCTGGCACCCGGGTACGGCCCGGGCCCGGCCCCGGCCCCGGCGCCGCGCGGCGCGGGGGCACCGCGCTGTCGCCTGGCTCGGTGCCGGGGGCGGCGGGGCGGCTGCTGCCGCCGAGCCTGACCGTCGCTGACACGGTATCGTTAAATTGTCCTGCAGATAAAAACCTCGAGAACGCGGAGGAGGCAGCGGAACAGTTCAAGTTGATCCAGGCGGCGTACGACGTGCTCAGCGACCCACAGGAACGGGCCTGGTGAGCGGCGCTCGGCCTGGCAGAGGCTTTATTAGCTCGGACTTGCCAGGGCTTGTCCTGTGCTGCTCCTGGGCCTCGCTGCCAGGCAGCGCGGGCAGCCGTGGGCAGGGGCAGCCGCCTGGGTTTAGGCTTTGCCAGGGTTAGAGCCATGCAGCCCCGTGCAGGGGCACGGCTCGCACTCTCCCCTTCCTCGTGGTGTGCCGGGAGCTGAAGGCGTGCTGGGCCCCCAGGAGCAGCCGGGCTTGGCCTGCTTGCTCCTCCCCGAGCACGGAGCAGCTTTTCACGGCGGCTCTGGTCAGCCCTCAGGCCCCGGGCAGTGCATACAGGTGTTCAGTTCTCATTTGAAATACATACACATCTCTAAGGGATCTCTATTCTAAATCTTCTGTGTAGCTTGTTTTTCACATGAGCTAAAGCATCTACCAGATTACAAAAGCAAATCCACCTCTCCTGAGTTTGTCCTCCTTGAGAACACAGGACTGTTTTTCAGTTTTTATGTGCTTAATGTATGATTTGGAGTTTTTTGAGTGCATGCAAGTATTGGGTGATTTAAATAATGCCCTGCCCCTTTCTGGAAGTTTGGTGAGGCATCTCTCTCAAATGTGATTGATTGGTAGCTGGCTCTTGAGGAATTACTGCTATAGATATTGCAGATTAAATAATAGTAAGTAAAATAAAGGTCAAGAGGGAATATCCACTGTGTCTGTCAGGTTTTTTTCTCTCTGAAGACTTTGGATGTGAGAGACAAATTACAGACAGTGGGTTAAGCTATACAGTGATGTGATAGATGTACTGTGTTAGTTTAGCAGCACTGAGGGGTGTTCTGTGTCTCTACATCCTTGATGCTGTGAATTTTTTCCAGGTATGATAATCACAGGGAGGCTCTGCTGAAAGGGGGAGTTGATGGAGACTATCAAGATGATAGCTTAGATCTGCTGCACTACTTCACTGTTAGCTGTTACTCTGGATATGGGGATGATGAAAAGGTAAAGAATCAATTAATCTTTAATTAATCAGCTTAAATTTCATTACAAGTGTTAGCATTTGTTTTGTGTTAAGGTTATATGTAGAATTGTTAGCACAGTTTATGCAAATCCAAGACAAAACTTGACCTGGATGTATAAGGATGCTTTAATTCTTACATATTGTCCAACAATTACTTAATCAAAATGTCCAGCTATGATGTACAGCTACAGATGTGTGCATGTTGTTTATTTATCTCATATAGTGAAGCATTCCAAGGCTTTGCAGTACCCTGTTTATTTAGAAATACCTTTATCAAGCTAGAATGCTGAAAACTACAGAAAAGCAATTTAACAATAGCCTTTGGGGGAAGGTGTGCTGGCTGTAATTGAAATCCCTATTGGATTTTTGAATTTCCCACTGAATTTGAAAATACTCACTAATAATATTTAATATATTGAAAAGCTCTAGGTGATTAGAAAAACATCCACCAGAGGAGATACCAACCTGTGCTTCTGTTACTGTACTAGTAGTCAGTTAGTAACATATTAATTTAGAAAAATATAGGATACTTAATAGTGAATTTTATGTCTGGAACTTCCACAGAATTTGATCCTGTATAACTAGAAACTTATCACCATCTCCAGCATATGGAAATTTTCTTTTAAAATTGGTGTTTAACTGCCTGTGTGAGAGAGACAGACAGTGTGAGGAAGGTGGAAATAAAAGGCGTGAGAGATAGTGGAACTTTGTTAAGGAGGGTCTTGTACCTCAAGCAAGTGCTCACAAGGCCTTTATCCTGGTTTTGAGTTGCTCTGGCAGTGTAGGAATGTAAATACACTGCACCTGAGCATTTGTACATCTATTATTGTGCCACACAAAACGTTTATTTATTTATTTGTTTGTTTGTTTGCTTGTTTGTTTCAGGGATTCTTTACAGTCTATCGACAAGTTTTTGAGAAGATTGCGAAGGAAGAGCTGGAATACATGGCACAGGAAGATATTGAAGAATTCCCTATGTTTGGATATTCCCATAGTGACTATGATACGGTAAGGGCAAGTGTAAAACTGAACTGCAGGTAATGGAGTTAAACCATTGCTTTGTCCCAGAGGACAGGTGCCTGTTGATCTCTGAGGTGAATACCATGCATCTGTGGTTACCGTAGATCACTGCTGCAAAGGAAGTGTTTGTGATCTGATTCATATTCATGTGAATTAAAATTGGTATTTCCTGTTGGACTATAGTATTAGCCAGGCCTGCTGGGTGACTTGTCAGACAGATGCTTCACAGGGCCAACTATCAATTATGCCAATGGAACTTAAGTCTAGTGCAAGACCTATAAAGCAAAAGAATGAATGTTTTCTTTGCTTCCTGATGAGAGTAGTTTACCAGTGTTTAACACAATTTATGTTAGAGACAGGGGTACTGAGCTAATTTTTCTTCCTGTAACATAACTGAGCTAAATTTTTTTTGCTGTAGTATCTTGCCTCATACAGGCAAACTGCATAGCACTTAGTGTGTAGCACAGCCTTTAGAAAGTAGATGTGATGTTTAATGTCAGCGTGAGTTGCCATTATGATTACATTGTCATCTGCAATTAGCTTGTAGTCAGATTTGGTTCAAAAAAAAATTGCATGTTTTCCTCTGTGAAGAAGGAAAAGAAAGTGTATGGGTACTTGTATGACTTGAATTCTTGTCATCTGGTTTGCCAACTATTTGTTATAATCTATCAAACTGTCAGATTTAGGATTTTTTTAAGGTTACCAGTAGTTCTATGTTGAAATGAAATAATGAGGTGATAACACTTTCCCTGGGGAGTAACTGCACAGTGTGAAGTGCACTCAAATGTCACTTCTAATGTGGTACTTCTCCCTGTCACTTTATCTGTATGGCTAATTATTTATGAAATTTGGATTGATTAATACCTTAAAAGTTAGTAGCTTCAATGGTACAAAACTTTGCTGGAGTTGGAAACAAAAGTTACAAATCAAACTTCTTAAGGAGTGCCAGAAGGGGTGTTTGGATGTGGGGAGAAGTTACAGGATGGCTTAACAAATGGAAATCTTTCCCAAGGAGAATACATAGTATCTCTAGACCAGCTAAAATACGTCTTTTAATGTTGTTATCTTGAAACATCTTTTGAAAACGGCTTGTTTTCAGGCCTTGGGACAGATACGATTATAGACTCAAAATAGTTTTAATGCTTATATCAATTAATAACTGCAAAAATTACTGGAATTCTGATTCAACATGCTTTTACATCTGCCTAGTTCACACTGTTCTGGAAGCAGAGTGCTCACTTTTTTCCCCCCTAGAGATTCATAGGCGTATTTTATAGGAAATAGCTTCTGATAAGTAGAAAGGTAATTTTCCCTGTTGTCTTATATTCAGACAAAGAGATTTTACTGTCTGAGTATTCCAGCATTGCAGTGCTCACTTCTCTACGCTGTAGGAATATAATGGGGAAAGAGTTTTAGAAGGGAGCTACAAAAACTATACAAAGGCTTTTTAATCTGTGATGTGAATGCTCTCTGGTTTGGTCTACTTTGTGAATTCACAAGATGCATAAGAGGCAGCTTGGTCAGAGCCTGGCTGTGAGTTCACAAGCATTCATGGGAAGCGAAGACTTACATTTCAACAAACATGATCAGTTCCAGGTATGAGTAGCAGGCAAAACAAAATCCACTTGGGAGTTCAGCAAGTGCTGCTGTACAGGCTGCTGGTGAGTGCCAGACACATGCAGGTTGTTAAGACAGCTGCTGAGAGTTGGGAGAGTCCCACCTTATGGGAGAGTCCCACTCCCCATCTGGTGAAGGGGAGGATGATCCCTGTTGTCAGTTGGTGGGTGTGCATCCTTTTGCACAAAAGTATCCTGAAGCAGAAATCTGAGGTAGGTAGTCTAATATTACTTAGGTTATTGGATGAAATATGAATGTTTATTGGTTATTTTTTGTGAAAGCAGAGAAAAACTGTAGTGACTTGCCTGCCAGAAGCCACAGCCATGAACTTCACATGTAGATAGGCTACTGGAAGTTGTTGTTGAGTTGTTCCTGTGAATAACAATTGATTTTTTTAGTTCCTGTGAATAAAAATGTTAGAGGAAGAAGAGAACTCACTAGAAAAAAACATTAAACCACGAGGTTAAGTACTTCTGTGAGGTATCCCAAATATGAGCAGTTGGGCATATAGAAGTGAGTAGTAAAAGGGAAGATTGATGGGACAAGTAGTGTAAGAAGGGAGTTTAGGCATATCTTGATTGCTGAATATACAAAATACAGAAGGACAATAATTATTTGGAGAGAAATAAAGAACAAACCCAAAGTGATTATGATGCCATCTTATTAATCCAGCATTTACACATGCATAGTAAAAGGGGGAGAATAAGTAACAATCACTTACTTTTTATTCTAATGTGAAAGATAGGGGGCATAATTTTAGCCTACAGTCATTTAGTTTGCTAACAAAACAGGAGTAAATGTTTCTTCACATAGCCATTTCTTGAACTGTGCAAGTTATAACTCCTTGCTGTTGTGTCATCAAGGGCTATTCATTTATGTCTTGCTTGGGAAGCAGAGAGGATATACAAGGAAGAAATAGCTTTATGTATTTGTTTTGCTACTTTTTATATGCTGTGCAAATGTGTGGCTGACCTCTGGTGTGGTGTAATGTGGAGTGTGTGTTTAATGTGTGTTTAATGTTTGTAGGTAAGTACCAACTTGCATGCAGCATGTGTGATTCTGATTGTGCTTTTCAGTTTGACAGGAGAAATACAGCTGGTTACAGTTACAGTTACAGAAAAGTAACTGGACACTAGTGTCAGCGTGATCCAGTCCTGCAGGGGGATATTTTTAGAAGCTGCAGTTTGTAATAGTTTGGATAAGGTTGTTGAATTGATGTGCTTTCAAACTTCAAGGATGATGTTAGAAATTTCGCAAAATCTTCATTGCTCTGAGGCAAAACTGTGGCCTCTATAGAAGTTCAGAAAAAAACTGTAACGAAAGCTATGAATTATTTCTCTGTTTTTTCTGTCCCTCCTCAACAAGTGACTTAGTTTTGTTTTTTTCTTATAGGTAGTCCACCCTTTCTATGCATATTGGCAGAGTTTCTGTACTCAGAAAAACTTTGCTTGGAAAGAAGAGTATGACATACGACAAGCCTCAAACCGCTGGGAGAAAAGAGCTATGGAAAAAGAGAACAAGAAAACGAGAGAGAAAGCAAGGAAAGAGAGGAATGAACTGATCCGTCAGCTAGTAGCCTTTATTCGTAAGAGGGATAAAAGAGTACAGGCTCACAGAAAGCTTGTAGAAGAACAAAATGCAGAAAAAACTAGGAAAGCAGAGGAATTTCGGAGGCAACAGAAGCTAAAACAAGCCAAGTATGTACATGTGGGACAATTTTTTTTTAACTTGAAGAAATTATCTGTGAAGATAGATACAATATAGACTTAGATTCTAGAAGTAGCTCCACTTGCTCTTTTAAACATCCTTGAAAATTTTACATACTAATTTTGGGCTCTGAGCTTTTTAAAACTCAGAGTCTGAGTTTGGGCTCTGAGCTTTTTAAAAGCTCAAGTCTGAGCTTTTTAAAACTCAGGCTTCTGCATTGAACTGACTTGTAGAGATATAAGATAACTGAGGAATTGTTATCTGGGTGCTGTGAGTTACTGGCTGTAATAGCACAGAGCCCAATGTGCTTTTATTTTAGCTGAGGAATTAAATTTGATAGTTACCTATTTTCCTTTAAAGAAAAAAGAATGTAAGTTGTAGAATAAGAGAGAACAACCTGGACTTAGATCACCTTCATCTGCCTTGGAGCTTTACCTCCTAAGAGAGGGGATAATGAGCTTAGCTTTGTCTTCCCTCTGAATTCTTTGCAAAGGACCCTTTCCTTGGACTAAATACAGTGTCAAAGTTTGGCTTTTTTGCCAAAATAGGAAGAGGTGGCTTCCAGCTATAGCCACAATTTATTTTTTCAACTGGAAGAACTGTTTGCCTGCACATAAGAGGGAGCAGCTTAAATTCTTATTAAGAGTGCACTTGCAAAATAATGGCATATGATTAAAATTATGTAGTAACATAAATGGAGTATATTATGTACTGTTTTTCTATATATACATATATACTTTCACCCTTTAGGGACAATAAAGTAGGGTTATGCATTTACTGGCAAGTGGCTTGATAATTCTGAGACAGGAAGCCAGCTGGAGCAAAATTCAACTGTCTTGTGATGCCATATTTGATAACTTGAGGTGCACTTAAATTGCACCTCAAGGAAAACTGAGATGGTACATTCCCATAGCACACAGTCAAGGAGTAATGTGCATGTGGATTTTTTTTGTCCTGTATTTTTTGTGGGATTATGTGGCATTCACATTCTGATCAGAGAGCTCTCAGAGTTTTTTCCTAGAAAAACACAGAGAGAAGAAGAGACAAACAATTATTTCTACTTGCTGCTCCTGTTGTTTTGCACATGTGGAATGTGTTAAGAATATTGTTTACCTGAAGTGATTTGTCAGTTGAATTCTACTGAAGATTGTTTTATTTCCTTGGCCAATTGGAAAAAGTTGTGTCCTGACTGTCAGGAGACAATCATGAGTTTTCTTTAGTATTCTTTGTAGTATAGTTATAGCATAGTATAATGGAATATAATATAGTTTAATAAGGCAATTGCCTTCTGAATCAATAAAGTCAGATACCAATCATTCCCTTTGTTGGGGGCACCCTGCTTTTACTATAAGTTTAGATCTTAGAGTAGGATTGAGATGACTTCCTTGCTGTCAGCTTGGTACGACCATGCTGCACACCATCTTCTGCCTGAAATTCAACCAGGACCCACCTATGTTTGTATCTCTGCTTGCAGTGCAGAGGTGCCCACTGACATCACAAATTAACTCAGATGGCTCAGATTTCCAATTGTTTGCTCCATCATAATATGTTCAGAACTTTCCTCCTGAGATGCCGAAGAAGAACAGTTATCTTTAAGTTGTCTTTCAGTAACACTGTACCTGTAGTTCCCATCTTGGGGACAGAGTGTAGAAGTTACTGTATTCTGCTTGCAGGCTTGCTGAGCAGTACAAAGAGCAGAGCTGGATAACTATGTCAGATCTGGAGAGAGAGCTGCAAGAGATGGAGGCACAATATGAAAAGGAATTTGGAGATGGATCAGGTGGTGAAGATGAATTAGAAGAACAGGAGACAAAAAGCATTGAAGGTATGGTGTGTGGGGAGGTGATGTATACTGAGTCACTGCAGTATGAGTGTGGCTCACTTACAGCCTGAGATTCACAGTTCTGACTGTAATGCAACTCACTCTCTCCCTCTGAGGATGCTGGGCTAGAGTCTGTCCCTCTCTGGTGTTTTCATTTGAACAAGCTGAAGCTGTTAATTTATACCAATGTCTGATTTGGTGAGGTGATCTTGAGCTGTCTGTGTGTCAGTAGTACTGGAGGAATTGAATGCCAGTACTGTGACTATTTTCTGGGGCTTAAAGAGTATCTTGTTCAAAAATTGCTTATCTGACTTTGTCTCTCTGATCTCTGCTGTTCTCTTTAGACAAACTGAATGATGAAACTGAAGAAGCTGAACTTGTTGATGGTCTGTACTGCCCTGCTTGTGACAAATTGTTAAAAACCGAGAAAGCGTAAGTATTTGTGGTTGGGGATTTGTGGGTGGAGGTGTTGGGTTTTAAGTAATTTAAAACTGCATTTTAGAGAATTTTTAACTTCACATAATGATGAGTATTGTCTTTCCAGTAAAGACATTATCAGTGCAGAATTTTCCATACTTAGTAGTGCTGGATAATGGGTCAGTTGTTAATTTATATGTAAATATAACTGTGTTTGCTCAGAGCAACCTGCAGTAACAATCTGGTCTTCACAGCATGAAGAATCACGAAAAATCAAAAAAGCATCGCGAGATGGTATCGCTGTTACGACAGCAATTGGAAGAGGAGGAAGGGAAATTTCCTGTGTCTTCAAATGATGCAGATGGAATACAGACCAAAGAGGAGGAAGAAACAGAAGACGTACCCAAACAGAAGTACTTTAAATTGTTTTTAATTTTGTTATGACTCATTATTTACTAAGTCTTAGTAGCCTTCAGAGGGAGCTCCTGATGATTAGCCACTGCATTGATCTCAGTATTGTGCAGTTTGAAATACTTCTTAGCATCAGAGTTCCAGTAAAAACACATGCCTTTGCATGACTACATTCGAGTGCCATAAAACAACAGACTTATGTTTTCTCTGCTGCCTAAAGTTATATGTTAAAGAAAAGAATGGTTTGTTATTTTTCAAGCAGAAGGACTTCCACAGAGCTAGTGCTTATTGATTTGGTACTTACTGTCAATTGGTTGCTTAGCATAAATGGAAAATGAGTGTGATCAAGATCAGAATTGTTATACAACTTAATTTTTTAAATAGTCAGAGCATAATCCCAACTACCTCACTAGTATCTTTGGGTTCAGTCTGAGCAGAACAAATATTTTACTAAATGCAATGAGTTGTTTGGGAGACCTATTGTTTTATTTCTGGCCTGAGTAACTTTCTTTTTGTGGCTACCTAATATCATGTAAGAGGATAAAAGAAAAGTATAGCTTGATATCTTTTTAGAAATTGTACTAGCTTTTGGGGGTTTTCTGTAAAAGAAGGTAATTTTAAAATTATCTTTACAGACTCTCAAAGAAACAAAGGAAGAAGCAGAAAACAATGAAGGTATGTAGTCATAATCATATTTTGGGAACTTTACAACCCAGTTTTCTTAAGAAGCCGAAAACTTGCATTTAACTCCTGACAAGTTATTTCTCTGTCCTGCAGAACAGGAGAACTTGAAATTTCACAGAAATTTAAAACTATTTAAAAATATTTTTTATTATTTTTGCCACCAGAATCTTTTATTAGATTTATTATAATCATATTTTATGATAAGAACATCATAGACCTCACTCCATTCTGTTAGTGCAGATGCTAATATGTTGTGCTGACTCTAAAAAGGCTGTAGTCTGAAGTATAAGAAAAACAGATGGAAAGAGGGAGATGGGGAGAATGCAAGGAATTGATCAGTAAGACCAGTAGTGGCCTTGGTGCATTAAGAGCTCAGTTTGGTGGTCACTTCTGGCTTTCGTTGTAGGAGTTGGTATAATGTGTTGGTTTTTAATCTGTAATTTAGAGGGGGTCAAAAAGACTGCCACAGTAATGGTTTTCTGCTGGCACTGTAGCTGTTGGAATGAACACATCCATTCCACCTTTCTCTTGAACTGCGAACAAAAGTAACACTGGTCTGTTGTACTCCAGGATCTGAGTCTGTGTGTGATACCACAGATCTGTGCTGACAGCAGCAGGTTAAATTCACCCAGAGCAAGCTGTTTCAGGCTTGAGTGGCAGGGCTGTCATAGTCAGCATGCTCCTCTGTCTGCCTTCCTCAAACTTCATCCTTTTCAAGTTCTTACTCCTGAGACCTAGCCTCGTCCCAGTGAGCTGTCTGTACCAGATCCTGCCTCTTCCATGCTTTCCCATCTAATTTCCTATTCTCTGTTCACCTTTTCTGTTCTCCTTCACTCCATCATTATCTCTTGCTCTTAAGAAACTTTTCTGAAACTTTCAAGCAGCTGAAGCTTCCTGGCTTCACATTGGCTGGTGCAGATGCATAGTCTGAGTATTGGCTGGACCTTCATGTTTCTGTGCAGGCCATGAGGCTTCAGTTAACTCTTTCCTCCTCTGTTTGAGACCAGGCCCATTCTCACTGCAGAGGTGGCACGTAGTCACCATGGCTCTGTTCTATCAGTTTGCTAAAGCCTGGACAGTAGGTGCCACTCTTGCGTTGCTCAAACTGCAATCTTGTGCTGGAAAATCCTCACCTCCATCCTCTGCCAAGCATTGTGGACTACTGGGAATCTCTGTGGTTTTTATTTTATTTTCCTGAAGTTAGGATTAGCCAAGTTTTTTTTCAGGTAGCTGAGACTGTGCACTAGAGATGGTAAGAGTTGCATTAATGTGGTGTTAGGTCAAATTTATTACTGTGCTTTTGGGAGCTTTGCTGTTCTGCTTCAGATGGGGGGAGTTGATATTTTGCCAAACCATGTATTGACTCTAATCTAGCACATGGAAAAGGCTGCCAGCATCTGCTAGGGAAGGAAAATACAGTATGTCTACCCAATTTCAGTCAGCTCAGTTATTTTGGCTCCAGTGTCCTAATGCAGTTGTCTGGCACAGAAAACTTTAGTCTAAATAATTAACCCTTCACAAAGTTATAAGCCAAGCCACTACCTGTGAAATAAGAAATGGTAGTCAGAACAGGATGAACCCTGTGTGATTTAAAAGCTACCTTCATTCTCCTCTTCTGTAGTTTCAGAGGCTGTTTTATTGGTGTTTCTTCCCTTCACCACAGGTGGCCTCATCTTTCAAAACAGGAGAACTAAGGTTTTACATGTTACAGTCTCACTGAAAACACACAGTAAAATTAAGAGGGTCCATGGCTTTCTCTCCTCCCAAACCACCCATGTTTGAGGTAAATGAGTATAATACTATAAACATAGTCACTAACGAACTGAAAGTTTTTAACTTGGATTTTTTTTGTTTGGACAGAGTTATGAGGACTCTTTTGATCAAAGTGCTGATGAAGAAACAATTGAACAAAAGGAAGTGCCCAGCATGGAGAAGGACAGTGGCTCAACAGAGGAGTTAAATGATGGCCAAAGATGTGCTGTGCCAGAGGACACAGGCATTGCGGATGATGGCAGCCAAGAGAATGAAACAAAAAGTGAAGCAAAAAGGTGTGTTGGTTGCAACATTGCAATCGCTGTGTCATTCTGTGTAATGTTTGATATTGTCAAACAAGGATAGATTTACTCTCAAATGTGGTCTCTGGGGGCCGCTCATCAAAACTGGTTTGAATAAATACGATACTAAACAAAATGTGTAGGAACTTCTCTGGAAGTGGTATTTGACTGCAGATTGCTGCGATATCACTTCCCAGGAGCTGATTCAACATTCTGAGATTGACTGTATAATTTTTTTTTTTTCTGGATGCACTTACATTTTGTTGCGGGAAGCAAGAACAGGGGAAAGCAGCAGAGACATTGAAAACTGGAAAACATCAGAAGCTTGTAAATGCTAAACGTTCCTGTGCACTGATTTTGATTCCTCTTTGTCTGTTAGCAGCACTAAGCCTAAAGGGAAAAAAGCCAAGGAAGCAAAAAAGTCTGCTAAAGTGTCTTCAGAGAGCTCAACAATGGTATGTCAAATTACTTACGTTATTTAAAATAGAATCATAGGTTGGAAGGAACCTTAAAGATATCTATTTCCAGTAGACCACATTGCTCAAAGCCCCATCCAGCCTGGCCTTGGACACTTTCCAGGCATGAGGCATCCACAAGTTCTCTATGCCAATCCCTAATCACTCTTACAGTAAAGAATTTTGTCATAATGTATAATCTAGACCTGCCCTCTGTCAGTTTAAGACCATTGCCCATTGTTCTGTCATTCTGCATGTGTAAAAAGTCATGCCTCCTTCATGTAAGCCCCCTTAAGGCACAGGAAGGCTACAATGAGTTCTCCCTGGAGCCTTCTCTTCATCTTTCCCAGCCTGTCTTTATAGGAGGGGTAAAAGACGGGGGTCATATAACTACAAAGAACGCTGTTTTTTGGTCCTCCTGTTCACCAATTCTGCCCCTGTGATTTTGATAGAACTGAAACTTCAGTTCTTGTCCTCACAGAGAAATGCAGGACTCAGCTTTATTTCTAGGAGAGCTGGTGAAGTTCTGTGTGCAAGGCAGTTCAAATAAATTAAACAACTGGGGACAGAGCTGTTGTCACCCAGCAGGTGACAGGTAGTACTGTTTGCGTCTTTCTCAATATTGATGCTTGCCAGAGAGCAAAACTTTGTAGTAACTACAGCTAAGACATACTAAATTCACTGCATCTCAGAGCCCAAAGCATTACCTATATGGTCAGGTGAGATCAAAACTATCCTTTACTTTGAATTAGATTTGCAAGGTCTTGGTTTTACTTAAAGCACTTTGAAATATTATGAAGTTATATTTACAATTATTTTTTTTAAAAAATTTGTGTTTAATTGTTAATGAATAATGAAATATTGATGATGGAAACAAACAGCTTATTCCTGCTTCATTGCCAAGGAGAAACTGTGTACAAGAAATTGGCGTATTGTACTGATGACATAATCAATACAAATTTGAAGCATTCTGGGTTTTTTTTTCTCGTTGTAGAATGAAGTTCCTATCCACTGTGTAACCTGCAACTGTGCATTTCCATCCCGAAATAAGTTGTTTGAACACCTGAAAGTCACAGGACATGCAAGAGCAACAACAACACCAACTGTGAATGGAGCTGTGAACACCAAAAACAAAAAAGAGAAACGTAAAAACAGATAGAACTTTGCTATAGTGACAGTCTTCAGAATTGTACATTTACACTCTGACAAAACTGAGACATGCACACTGCCTGTGTCTGGAGTTAAACAAAGAAGGCAAGTACCAATGTAGGAAAAAAATGAAGATGCACAAAAGGAATACTATCTTGTGGAAGACTCTGTGCTTTCTTCTGTTCTTAAAAGCCTTCCTTTAATCATAGAATGGTTTGGTGTCATGGCACAGGTGGATGTTCCTTCCACCAAGCCACCTTGTCTAAAGCCCTGTACCCTGAGCACCTTTCAAACAATAGCTGGGGAAGTAGTAACTCAAAGCTATTCACCCTGTGTTCCTGTATAACCTGCATGGATTATTTCCACACAGAGGAAATAATAAATTATTTTGACATGTGTGCTGTTGCTTTTCTTTTGAGAGGGCTCAGCTCACGGTGAGTAGCCAGTAGCAGGGCCTATGCTCTGTTGGTGAGAACGTGGTACTAAGAACATCCAGGTCATGGGTTCGATCCCTCTGTGGGCCATTCACTTGGGAGCTGGTCTTGATGATCCTTGTGGATCCCTTCCAACTCAGAATATTCTTTGATTCTTGATCTTCTGTCAAATATGAAACACCACCAAGATACAGGCCTTTCTTCTGCCATCCTCAAATTACTTAATTACATTAAGCAGCAGACATAAGGGAAGAAGTTAAATGACAAAGCTGTTTTAGTTATCCTTCCCTGGCTTTTTTATTACAAAAACTGGGGAATTCCAGCAGCTAGATGTCTCTTCGATGTGTCCTTTAGCCAATTGTTCTTCCACTAGCTCCTCGAGCGCCTTTATCTTTTCATTACTGAGTGGCCACTGTTTTACCCAGACTGGATCATCATTCAGCCATGTTAACTTGTGGGCGAGGCACTCCACAGTGGCCGCTTTTAAAAATCCTGGGGTGTCGTAGGAATGATTAGTTTGACTCCCCACTGGGACATGGTGTCTCTACCCCACAAGGGAGCTTAGTAATTAGTAACAAATGGACGGACACTGGCCAATTTTCCGTCTGGTCCTTCAATTTGTACTATGCTTTTTGATATCTTTGCCAATGTGACTCCTCCTACACCTTGGATTTGGCCAGCCACAGGCTGTAAATCCCAATGTGACGGCCACAACCTTTCGGGTATGATTGTCACATCTGCCCCTGTGTCAAGCAACCCTTCCACGTGGAGATGTTCTGTTCCACGCATCAGGTTGCATCCCATGCTTTGTACATCTACCTCCATGGCAGGTTATTGGGGAAAAAAAGTCTAGTGGAACAGCCTTGCTGGAATAAGTGAGGGAGAAATAAATGAGTGACATGAATGAATTCATTTGTTCTGATTTCTAAGGAAAGACATTACGCTTCTGTTTAAAGGCATAATCTGCCTGCGCTTCGGTAGGAAAAAAAAAGGTGGGAAAACGAACACCTGATTTTGGAGTGGACTTGATTTGTACACAGGAGTTGGAGAAGGCCGTGCTCAGCAAAGGCTGTACAATATTTTTTAGGACCCATGGAGTAAGATTTGGAGAGGTGCTGATGCTCTATTACCAGAGTTCCTCTGAAGTACTGGCAGAATACTCTCCTCCTCCCAACTTGACAGGGTACTTTATTGAGTCAAGGAATTTTTCCAATATTAAATTGAAATAAAAGTAAAATGATAAATGTACAGTTTTTGCTGACTGTCCACAAAATCTGGTTTTTTATTGGAAACTAAAGGAAGCAATGACCTTACACATAAAAAGTGATTATGTAAGAAAGAACGTTTTATTCCACCTTCCAGAGTTTGCACCTTTACAAAATGATTAATGGGTGTGCTGTGCAATCCCAAAAGCAGCAGGAGAAAAAGAGAAGTGTATTTTGGAGAGAGTGATGACTGGATTTCTTATCCCCATGACAAAAATAATTACTGTAATTAGAAACATCTCAACTGTCTGCAAACTTTTTGTAATGCTCTAATTACAGTGTGTCCTTGTAGGCAGGGTAAACAGTTTTAACTCTGAAATTTCTTTCCCAACTCTTTCTGTCACTCTTTCTAAAAATTGCTGATTTTGATAGGATTTTCACAGGGGAAAGAAGAACATATACCCGCCTCTCCATGTGGTAGCCTGTTAATCCAGTCAGGGTTTTTTTGATAATGGCAAAATAGCTGTGTAGTTCATACAAATAAGCACTGTAGAACTGAACTGTAGATTTACAAAACAGATTGCACTTTATCCTTTGTTGAACACTGTATCAGTCAGAACGCTCTTATGATACTGAACAACCATGTAATCATCACACTGTGATTTTATTTTCCAGGGTAGATTAGTGCCCAGTCTGGGTTGCAGGAATCAGGGATTGGGTGTGCCTCTCATGTAAGGAAACAAATCAATTTTATTTTGCAGCTGCTCTTTCCACGTGTCTCTGTAAAGCAGTATGAAATACTTCCACAGCGAAGTCGACGTCTCTCTTAGTAATGCACATGGGAGGCTTAATTCTGAATGTCTGAGGAGAGAGAACAAAAAAAAAAAAGAAATGCTCAAATTGTATGAGAAGAATATGGTTTCACGCAGCCTATCTGGGTCAGCACTCCCGCCCCAAAAAAAGTGAGGAAAAAAGGAGAACAGCAGTGCAGGCACGGAGGCTTATGATAAATGTGCTCTGAAGTGGAGCAATTTTGAACTTCACTGCACTGAATTGCATCTGACTCATGACCCCCTCTTGATAACCTAACTGCCTCCACAAAAGACCTAAGTAGAGTAGGTCGTGTCTGCAGCTCTGTTTCAGCAGACAAAGACAGAGTAAAATCTCAGATGGATTTGTACAAAGAAAGAACAGAGACAGACGTATTTTCCTTTCTTGCAGCTATACCGCAGGGAAAAGTAGTATCTGCTGAGAGTGGCAGGCTCTCCCATTGTGTCAGCCAATTTGCTATTTTATTATAGGCTGTTTTTAAAGGCCTTTAAGAGAATGCATTATGAATGAATCACTAAATACTATATTGTAGTTAGGGTGCTATAGCTGGAAAGCATGTTGATCAGGAAGGGTTATATGTACAGCTACACTTGTCAAGAGCATAGTCTCTTAAATCTGAATGTTTGATCAATTTTTCCAAGAGTATTTATTTTCCATAAGAATCTTGCAGATTTTTCTGGCATCACATCATGCAACTTAATGCAGGAAGAGCAGAGTAATGGGCTTTCCCTCCCACAGCCCCTGCTGAAGCAAACGCTCACAGGTAAACAGCCCTCTTACCAGACAGAATGAGATTCTACTGCACTGAGCTTCAGCTTGTTACCTGCCTCCTGATCTGTGATTTAGGGAAGGACTGATGAGGTGACAAACACAGTGTCTGATTTATTTGAGCTACCCCCCATCCATCTCACATGGCAGCTGCCTCCTCTGTGTCAGAGGGCTTCACTGAGACGGCCAACCCTGAGGCAATCCTCTGCCATTAACAGAGCGCTGCAGGGAGCTGGTCCTGGCTACAGCGTGGAGCCACAGCTGCTGTCAGCTGCTGTGGGCTGATGGCCTTCACGTCCAAGTCTCTCTTCTGTGCTGTTGCTGAGTTTGCTGTCAACACCATTTTTTCCCCTGTCAATTACCATAGAATTAGAACATTACCAGCTCCCCAGACTCAAAGTGCTACTAGTTTTGTACTGATGTGTCAGGTGATAACCTAAACTGTGCAAAGACTTGGTATTGCTGAGTTCTTCTGAATTGCATAGACTGTAGTACCTTGGTTTCCTAGGGGAAGTTGTCCCTCTGAAGGAAAACTCGAACTTTTGAGCTTGTTCAGAATATTTGAAAAGAATCATATAGTTCCTGCTCAGTTTTAAAATAAGCAACATTAAACAGAGATAGCTCCTATGAGTATACATTTTCTAGTCTACTTACTAAACTAAATTAACTTGAGGGAAGCAAGGATGTAGTTCACAAGGACAGAAAATAAGCTTTATTTATAACCAGAGGTTCAGTACCTGACTGTAGAGCCCTCCTCTGCCAATCAGAACCCCCATGTCTTTACAGTCCTCCCAGATCTCATTGATTTCTTCAGCTGGAAGAGGGCGTCGGCTGTCCTAAGGAAAGGAAATACTAAACTTCACTCAGATATTCTAAATTAGCTCTGTGGCAAAGATGTATATTCCAGTTTCTCCAATAAATCCCAACTCTAGCTGAAAATGTTAGCTGCATAACTTACCTGCTCTCGTGAGCCTGTGCAGTTAAGGTGCACGTCACTGTTTACTCAAAGCTTGTGAAATAGCTGAATGATGGAATGTTCTGGCTCATTTTTAGCTAGAGCAATGTTTTCCCACTGCACTGTCTGCTTTTTAACAGGAAGTATTTCTGTTGTTTCAACTAAAATAGAATGTGATAAAACCTTCAATGGCACTGTAAATTGAAAGGAATGAAGAAGTCACTAACCTTATCTGTCACCATTTCTACTCCAATCATAAGTCCCTTGCCACGGACATCTCCAACAATCTCAAATTTATCCCGTAGTTTAGCCAACTCCAGCAGCATGTATGTTCCCACATCCTCGCTATTTTTTTGTAGACAGTCTTCTTCAATAGCCTGGTTAAAATGAAGTACCCATGACAGTGTTGCAGGAAAAGCTTTCAACACATTCTGATAATCCCCATTGAACTTGACGCTGTATTTATCTCATTTCCTTGCTATGTTCCTTGACTACCTCACTGCTCACATTTAGAAGAACTCATCACATCACTGCTATGATGCTTACAGCATCAGAATACAATTGCACATAATACTTTGATATTTCTGTGGCACTTTCCACATTTTTCTTAATACTTACATTTAATCCAGTAATTCCTGCTCAAATGTACTCGTAACTGGAAAATACCTGACCAGAAGGATTATTTTCAAAATCTTACCAGAATATTGTAATTTTTTTCGGTATCATGAGAAGAATACAATTTGACTGGGGTTATTTGTGTGTACTAGGCACGGAACAGCTTGAATACTGTATTATATTTAGCAACACCATGTTTTTTAATAACAATCTTTTCTTCATTCTTTACACTGTCCTCCTTAATCAGAGTTCTTATTTGCAGGAATATTCTGGCACCTACACAGAAACCATTAGATGAGCCTAACATCTGCATTTAAAAAAATTACATTTAAAAATAATTACAGAAGATAAAGTGGTTGTTTCTACTTTTCTTTTTTTTTCCTTTTTCTTTCAACCCCATTTTATTCTTCCTGACTCTAACAATTACCTTGGAATTATTTCAGAGCTAGGTTCCAAGTTATTGCAGAGTTGAAAAACCCCAAAACATGGGTTCTTTATACAAACATCCATCTTATTAATAGCTTAAACCCCTCAAACCACTCAGGAAAGTAACATGAATAGAAATAGTGTCTGCTGTTATGAAGTGAGCTTCAGGAATGAATGTTCTGTGCATAATCAAGACAAATTGATTTGTAATAGTGACCTACTGCCCACTGACTGATTTTCTACTTGATAATCAGTGAAATATGTTGCACATTTTTCTGTTTTCTTTTTTGTGAGGTAATTTTTTTTTCCAGATTGATTTTTGACCTTAGGTATTTGTAACTGTCTGGTCATTAAGGTTTTTTTCAAGGTAAAAGCATAAAGTAAGCATAAAGCATAAAGTAAAATTTTGCTAAGCACGTATGCCAGAAAATAGATTTTCTTAGCTATGTATTTGTGTGGTGCTATGAAAGAATTAGCTAAGGCTTTTGAGTATGTACTCTCTTTCAATTTTGCTAACAAAGTAGAGAACCCAACGGAGATAAAAATGATTCTGAAGTCATAATTATAGAGCTCCTACTCATAGACATCTGGAAATTTTCACAATTAAATTAATCAGGATTTTTTTCCTGTGTATGGGACACACTGGCCATGCATGTATACATGCATATGTTTATGCACTTTACTTAGTTACTTTAAAAATTGCCCACATAGAAACTTATATGTGCAACTTTCATCTTTTGATACAAAGACCTGTGGTACAGATAAATCCATGTAATGTTCTCCCTACATCAAGAACTGCAGCTCCAGCTACACAGGCCAAAGGGTTTCCTCCAAACGTATTAAAGTGAAGGTTTTGAGCCAAGGAGCTTGCAATCTCTAAAAGAAAAAGAACAACACTGGTTACTCCTTCAGTTTGTAGAATCACAGAATCACAGAATCACTGAATGGTTTGGGTTGGAAGGGACCTTAAAGATGATCCAGTTCCGACCCCTCTGTCATGGCCAGGGACACATTCCACCAGACCAGGTTGCTCACAGCCCCAGCCAGCCTGGCCTTGAGCACTGCCAGGGATGGGGCATCCACAGCCTCCCTGGGCAACCTCTGCCAGAGCCTCACCCCCCTCACAGTAAAGATGATTTTTCCTCATATCTAATCTAAACCTAATCTCTTTCTGTTTAAAGCCATTCCTCCTTGTCCTGTTACTCCATGCTCTTCTAAAAAGTCCCTCTCCATTCTTCTTACACTGGAAGGCCAAAGCTTTCTCCAGGCTGAGCAATCCCAGAGCCTCTCAACCTCTTAGGAGAGGTGCTCTGCCCCTCTGATTATCTTGGTGGCCTTCTCTGCCTTGTTTGGTAACTGTAGTGAATTGCTTTAAGCATTTGTTACTGTGACAACAATTTCATTTGCTGAGGTTCAACTGTGATTCTACTGGAGACAACACAGCAAGATTTCCTGAAAGCAGTCTGTGCAAAATATGAGTATTACCAAAAACTATACTGCCTAGCAGATACCAAAACAAAACTTATTTTAAAAGTCATGCTTCTAACATATGCTCTCACCTGCTATCTACAGGTTTTCCTCACTAGATTGAGCCTGCCATTTGTAGGAATCAAGCAGCTGGGTAACGTCCTGCCCTATTTATTCACACTATATTTATCAGTAAAACAGTGAATTCAGTGAGGATTTCCAGCCTCTTTTACCAGCTCTACAAACCACTCACGTGTTCATTCCTGCTTCAGTTATAGAACTAAACCCATTTAAATACAGCTTTGTACTGATACAGCACATGTGGTGAAAAAACTGAAGCAATGAGGACCCGACTCATTTCTCAAAAGATAGATTGAGATAAAGTGTTAAGTAACATTCAGCTTTTTAAACACACATCTCACCACCAAATATTTTGTATTATATTTTACAATTACTCCATTTTAGATCATAGTAGAGCAGAACACTTATACCTTTTGTTGTAACAACAGCTGCCATTGGGAAGCCATTACCAATTCCTTTTGCCAAAGTAACGATGTCAGGGACTACACCATGTGTTTGAAACCCCCAGAAATGGCTCCCTGTGCGTCCAAATCCTGTCTGTACCTCTCAAAGGAAAAATTCAGAGAAACACTCATCACTTTATCACACTTTATAATATAGTTCCTTTTCTTGTGTTTCTATTGTTACTGATTTGCATTAAACAGCAACTATATCTGGAGTCAACTTGTATTAGGACCCTTATTCGGATAGCTCTAGACAAAATGCTATTTATTGTAATTGGGTTTTTCTTTCATGTGATAATATGTCATCATGTCTTAGGCCTGGTGAGATTTCACAAATAAGATGCAGTGTTCATTTCAAGGTGGAAAAGAAATGGAAAAGCATTTGAAGCATTTGATACTGTTTTAATATTGTTTTAGCTAAGAAAATTCTACTACTAAAACATATTTGCAGACGTACAGCAATCAAGTATCTTCTGTATTTTATGTCTGTCAACAACACTCATAAAAAGAAGGGTTAATTTGACAAATCTTCCATCACAAGTAGCATTTGTTGCTACTTGTTGCTATTTGTTGCATATTTGTGTAAATTTACTGTTCCCAGAAGGTAAGGACTGAACTCTGCTACAAATATTACCTCTGCCCAAAATGAGAAAAAAGGCAGTAAAAACTGGGAGGCTCCTATGCTTGGAATGATGCAATTTAACACTGTGTTAAACTTAAGCTACGAAGTGTATTGTATTTCACTTAGATTATTCCCAGACTTCACCTGGATTCTTTTATGATAACTTTCAGAAGTACCCTACTAGAGAATTCTTAGGTAAAAAAATCTGACTCACTTCATCTGAAATGCAAAGGCCCCCTCTCTCCCGTATAAGCTGATAAGCTTCCTTTAAGAAATTTCTTGGGTACTGAACAGCTCCATTAACACCCTGCCAAGAGAGAAACGCAACGTTTTCAGAAACAAACAAGGAAACAGGAATTCTACTTGAGGAAAAAACCTAGCAGCCCTCAGGTAACAGCAGGACTGCTGTTACAAGCTTCTGGCTCCAGCAATGAAACCACTTCAGAAAGCTCCTGCATTCCCATTCCAGAGTGCTGCCTGCTGTTCTGCTAGTTGTGCTGGCAGGAATGTTTGTGAGACCATAATCACTGTAAGACCAAGTCAATTAACAAGAAACTGCTGAAATAAGGACCATGGAAATCTACACACGGCAAAACCCAGGAACTGTTTGCTGAGGAAGTTGACCAGAGAATTCATATTCCTTCTTTGGTTAATTTGTTTAGAACATTGCCTCCTCAATGTCTTTTCACCCTGAAAGTTTGCATTTGCCTTGGAAATACAATTTTTCCCTCCACCTGGACCAAAACAGCTTTTTAGACTCAAGTATGTAAGTACTTAGAAAACAGCAAAAACCAGAGAACTGTTCCAGTTTTTCCTTGCAGTCACAGTTCTCACATTGTTTCTCTTGCCTGGGATAAGGTCTCATTTTTTTATATTGAAGAACCACATATAAAGCAATTGTGAACGTAGGGTGAAACATTAGGAGAATGAATCCTGTGGCCATCAGTTGCTGGACAGCTGTTAAAAATATGGTGCACAACATGACTAAAAGAGGGAGAAGCAGGTTGAGTTAAAAGTTTACAGAAATAGTAATGGAAATTGAAAGGAGATAATAGAAACAGCATGCATCATACTCACTACTTAAATACAGAAAAAAAGGTGTATGTTTAATCATGATTCTGTGTTTAATTTCACAAGAAAAATTCTAGTTCCAATTAAGTCAGTGACAAAAGCTGAAATTTGAAGGCAGTGCATCCAAACTTTCAAACACTTAAGTTGTTTAAAGCCTTACAAAATCATAGTAAGAATCAGCAAACATCTACGTTCAGGTTACAGCTAAAGAATATCAGATTTGAGTATTTCACACTACTTTTGCTATCACAGCTGAGAAATGGCAAACTACCTACTTGGATTGGTTCAGCAATAAATCCAGCAACTGTCTTGGGCACTGAGGTATTCAGAGTATCTTTGAACTGTTCGATGTACTGGTCTTCTGCAAGACATGCACCTGTTTACAGAGGAAACAGTTTGAAGGGAATTTACTTCACAAAACTAGCTTCAAAACAGGAAACTATGCATCTAAGCAACAAGTGTTGTATGACTGTGTGGTAAATACCACCTCTCAAATGAACAGTAAAAAGCTAAACATCAAAGGAGTGAGTCTCTTCTCGTAAATGTGTACTCCATGGTTAGTGCAGGCAGGAGGATTCTGGAGAATACAGCTTGTGCTTAAATAAAGAACAGAGCAATTAGTATGGCTAATGCTGCCATCCACTAGGGACGGCAAAGCTAAAACCAAACCATTCTGTTACGTGTGCATATGAACTAAAATAATAAAAAGTGCTTGTTGTAACAGTAGAAAAGCTGATTGGAACTGTTGTTAGCTGCCCAGCAGTGGAAGAGATTTCACACTGTGCGGTGTATGGAACATCTTGCCCCGTGTAAGACCTCCACCTATTGCTGGTCCTTACTGTTTGCCTTATTCCAGTATAAAAGCTGGAAAGTCGTCAGAACTTTAGGAACCACAAAAAAGACCATCAACACTTCTCTTCTTCCAGATGTGCGGAAGTGAGTTCCACAGCTTCCAGAGTTGATCATGACACATACTGGAAACAAACACTGTGATTTCAAGAAGAAATCTGAGAAAGTGGTGTCATCTGTCCCAGATTTTTCCCACTGGGATACAGGATCCTGAGATTCTCTGCAATTTTTTTTTTTCTTTTTGGGTCAGCCTTGCAAAACCTAAACAGACATGTACTTTGCTTGAGGAGGCAATTATAATCCATTTCCACAGCCCTGTAGTATTTTGTAACCCAAAAATTGTCATGGACCAACCTTCAGTACAGCTGCATTTCCGAACTGTTTGCACTGGAGAATCTCTACAATGGCTGCCTCCCCATGGACCACGAAAAACATCTGGTAACATTGTCTGTCAGGCATAAGTGAAATAGCTACAGATTTGATGACACTTTTCTAAGAGATCTTTTGATCTAATTACTAATGGCAAAACAGAAAAACAGCTGTTAGAGTCAAGGGGCAAACACAGTTCAAGGAACTTGTGTGAAGAACACCTGGGGAGTAACACCAAATAACCAAGATAGTTTTGGAATCAAAAAGCTTAGACTGTTCCAGCAATAGCCACTCAACTGTTTTTTATTCCTTTCTTCATTCTTAGTCAGGATATTGGTTACCTAAAGGTAATGCCAGAGCATTTTAAGAGTTGCTGGTAGTATTTCGGTAATCTGAAATATGAACAAAATCTGAAAAGTAGAGTGAGGCAGGCAGATCTAACAGAGACTACTCCAGCTTTCTGATCCTTGCTGCTGATGAAATACCACATGAGTTTGGGCACTCACTGAGACAGGCTGGGAAGCTGCTGTAAATGAGCCTTCTTATGGCTCAGCTGTCACATGTAACTACTGCAGTCAGCAATAGCGGCTTCTAGACAGAAAGTTACTCCAGTCTGCTCAAGGGCAGGGACATAACATACTGCCATTTAGCCTCAGTGGATCTCCTTAACAGATGTGTCTCCTGTCTTGCTGAAATAGGATTCCCATTCATTATAGAGAAGGATCTGCTCCAGACCATCTGAAAGCAGCTTTGCACAGATCTGCCAAAACAAACTTGAAAAAAGGGGATCAGAACAATATTTTGTTCCTTACACAGACTCCCATGCAAGCATCAAGCATGACTAAAGAACTGCAAATTATGGATTACTCGTGTTATGGCTGTCCTAACTCCAAATTAGCCTAAGAAGCTATCCATAGAAGAAAAGGGGATTTGGGCTCTTGTTGAATTTACACAGCAGAAACTGCCACACTGCAGTTTTGATTAGTGGCCATAAAGCACTTGAGAGCAAAAAACATAGCAATTGCTGAAACACTCAAGTCAATTGTTAGTTACCCAGGTTATGAAAAAAAAAAATTAAAGAAAAATTCTCACAGTTGTACAGCCAAAGCCATTGGCAACACCATGCTTATAAGAAGTCAGAGATGTCAAGCCCAGCGTGTAAGGGCTGCCTCCGTGGTATCCTCCTCTGTTCAGAAAAACAAAGCAGATCAACATCACTAATTTCCGAGAACTGTCTGGAGCAATATCAGTTCTAAGAAGACATGCTTCTGAGATATAACTTGTTGGGGAAAATGTGCCTTGTTGCACTGAAACCAAGAAGATTCCTACTGCCATTTTTTGCTCTGCCTTTTGACTCAGCTATTTCAAATATAAAAACTGTGAAGAAATGTTTGAGAGGAGATGAGTACAATCACTGGAACCAAGAGTAATTCAGACAGTGCCTCATGAAATTCTACTGTAGCACCTGATCCCTACAGGGCGAACATCTCTGTCTTTTGAATCTTGGAAACAGCTGCCGTCTCCAACAGGTTTTGCCAATCATTAAACTCGATGGTGGTTTGCTATCAGTTTTATATACAAATCAAAATTAGTCAGTGAGGATACACAAGCAAGGTAGGTACCCAATGTTCTGTTGAAGACAGTAACAGAAAAATACAGCTCTTCATTAACACGGCCTTTTATTCTAATATTTGAGGCCCCCTGGGCTGCACAGTGAAGTGAAATGTTTACGCTGATGTTTACAGTGCACTGGTGTTCAGCCCACATCCATCCTTGTCATTAAGCCAGAAGAGCTGTTTGTGTACCTGTGCAGTGAACTGTGGTTCAGGGCCCTGACAGAATAACAAGGCAGAAAAGCAAACAAAAAAAAAAAATCAGCTCCCAGGCAGAGCCATTCCCTGCTGAGGTTCACTGCACTGCTGTTCCAGAGGTACCTTTGAACCCACAGGGGCACTGCAGAAGGGAAATGGAGAAAGAATGAAGCAGTTGCACAGTCTTGGTCTGGCCATGAACAAAAATCTACCAAAGCACACTGAACACAGACACCAGATCATTTTCTAGGTAACACAAACAAAAATTGCAGGTTGCGTTGTTATTGCAAACTAGTTCTAACACGCTGTATGAAAACTTCAGCTCCTGGTTTACTCCTCTTTGTCAAATAAAGTAATTTTATATCATTCTCCTCTGTGGACCTGGGGTGAAGAGTTCTCAGTTATTTCTTGCTTTAGGCACATAGAGGGTGATCCCATACACAGAGGGGTTTTATAAAGCTCTGTCGGCATTACCTGAGAGAGATGATGTCGAAGTTACGAGTGTGTAGCCTTGCCATGAACATGGCCAAATCATTGGCTTCTGACCCACTGTTGGTGAGATAAACCACCTGTGGGAGAACACTTGGGATCAGCACAAAAACACCTCCTTCTTCTTCGGCATCAGACCATGTCCCTTAGTAAGACGATGAATTCTAGCCTAGCACTGCCACAGGGTGACCTCACCACGACAAATTAGTGTTGCCCTTATGCTACAGATGAGAACAAAGATCCAACTGTGCCCTGGGAAGGTACAGAAAAATCTCAAAAGGTTTCAATTTACAGGATTTCCTGAGATGGATTTCTGATAGAAAGAAAATAAAGTGTTGGGTCAAACTAAGCAGGACATTTAATTTATTTTTTTTACTCTCCTTCTATCTTTAAGATTGCAATAGCTTCGTGCTCTTCTGCTAGCCCAATTTCATTTTATCACCAATTTATTTTACCTGAAAAAAAAAGTTATTTTTCTTACTGTTTCACTAAATAGGAAACATGACATTTTTGTGATTTATCTGTTTAAATGTCAGTAAACATTTACACACACTACACAAAATACTGTCAAACAATTTCCACTGTGGATTTTCATGAGATCAAGAGAATTTAGGCCAGCTATATGTCAGAATAGTAAACATTTTCTTTAGTCCTCAAAAGTAATTTTTAAGCCCACAATGCCTCTTCACAGTGACAAGTGAAGGAAGAAAACAAACAGAACAGAAATTGGGGATACTATGCTTGTCTACAGCTGGATCTGAAGAAAAGGCCCTGAGGACCTCGTGCTTTTTAACTGACTGTATTCCCCATACAGATTTTCTCTCTAGAGATATCATGGCTCTCGATTATTTAATAAATACTTCTTATAAGCAGAGACCCACTTCACCAGCCCCTGCTCCTGTCAGAAGCAATTTACCTTCAGTGGATCTGGAAAAAGAGAAGTTAGCTTCTCCGCATACTCGTGGATTGCTGGGTGCATGTAGATGTTGGTGGTGTGCCACATGCGAGCCAGCTGCTTCTGGGTAGCCATAGTTACCTTCCTGCATGTAGCAAGGGAGAGACAAAGGGATGGAATTCCACACAGACTCCTCACTCATACAGGCACGTACCTCTGTGCTATTGATTCTGCAAGCGCAGCTGCCACACCGTGTGCCAGATGGAAGTAGACCAAATTAATGAATTCTTCAAAACGTAGCAGAAACTGAACTGTGACACATGTCAATTCAGTAAGTTATATTCTGGTTTTAGGCTCACAGTGCTGCAGATTAATGAAGCACAAAACAAGCATAGGTGTGTCTTCCTGTATTTTACACCATAAACCAAAAAGCAACATACTTACGGGTGACAGTGTCCAACACTAACAGTGACAATTCCAGCAAAGAGATCAAGGTATCTTCGTCCCTCATGATCAAACAGCCACTGCATATGTCCCTGGTGCAGCAGCAATGGCTTCTTGTAATACGTTCTCAGTGCAGGTGCAACATTTTGTTCACGGATCTTCTGCATGCGTTCATACGGATATGACTGAGTGGAATAAAACAGTCAGGATCCATCCGTGCCTTCTAGAGATCCACTCTCATGGAGTTGTTGTGAAGCACACAGATTACACAGCTCTCCACAGGATTAAGACCGTAACAGATTCTGGCACATTGAAGGCTGTTCTACAAACTTTTGAAACTCAGCTTTTTGAAATAAAGCTGCTGTCTGTGCTGGTATGTGCAGAGGTATTCTGCACATACCTCTGTCTTAAATGTTTTTAAATTACAGATTTGTCACACAGGTACATCTACAGGTTATATCCTAGCTGTGGCAGTCGGGTTGTGCCCAAAGAAGCAAATTTTATAATCATATTTAGCAGATGAACCTACCACCCAAACCCAGTAATGAAGCTTTATTTTAATTCAGTGTAGTATGCATGACTTACTTCATATTTTTCAGGTACAAAATCACAAGGAGGCATTTTTGCTTGTGTGAAGAGAGAACTTTTCCATTTCTGCTGCTTAAAGGCAACTATAAAATAATAATACAATTATAAAACACTTGGCAAACTACACACCTAAAAGATTTGCTCAATAAGCTTGTTCAATGAACACACGAGCTACAGTCACAGAAAATTTTGGAGGGTGTTTTTGGTCTGAGAAATTTTCTTTGGGGAAAAATAAGTAAAAGGCAGAATATATGTAATTTTAAAAGAAAGGTCTTTATGTTTTACCCGTTAAAACTCAAATTTCCAGTTTCACATAGACTTCTATTTTGACAGAAGAACAATTTTTATTTTAAAAATAAAACCTGTTTCTAATACAAGTTCTTATCTGGAAGCAGTGGGTGGATGCTCTACAGCCAGGTGCCCAGGGTGAGTGCAGCATGGGCAGTGCTCCCAGGGAGCAGGGCAGAGGCAAGGCAGGGCTCGCAGAGAAAGCCCCGCATGAATGGAGCCGAGCCAGGTCCCGGGTGCACCCAGGGAGCCCGGGCAGGAGCAGCAGCAGGCGGGGGCAGAGGCAGGGCTGGACACAAAGCCACAGCAGAAGTGCAAGGTCCATCCAGGCGACAGAGCCAGGGCTGGGCTGGTGGCAAGGCTCATGGCTCAGCTGAGGCAGGGACTTGGAGGCTCAGGGCAGAGATGAAACAGGGCTGCTGGGCAAGGGGTACAGCCCTGGGGGAGGCTGCTCAGGGGACACGAGCTGGGCTTAGGGCCCTGACAGCTCCACCTGCCATATTCCATTCTTGCTTCAAAATCCTGGGAACACCACACCGTCCTGCCTTTCCTTGAACTGCCCATGTAATTCAGCAGGTATCAGAAAGAGGCGCCTGACTGCCCAGAGAGGTTGTGGAGTCTCCCTCACTGGAGACATTCAAGAGATCTCTGGACACAATCCTGTGCCGTGTGCTCTGGGAGGGCCCTGCGGGAGCAGGGAGGCTGGACCAGATGACCCACTGTGGTCCCTTCCTACCTGGCCCATCCTGTGATTATGCGAGTTATTTCAAGAGACGCTATTCCTGCACGTAGAACACCATCTAGAGAGTTACATATTAGTTTTTGAAAGCTAAAAGTTTTAACCAATTTCTAAAACACACGTGAAATGTAAATGACTGAAGAATAAAGTTTTCTGAAATTAGACACATTGTCACTTCCCTTACAACCACTTACAGCGCTAATGAATATAGAATCTACAAGAGTCCCGTTTGAAAAGAGTAGTTTAAAACCCATGAGCTAGGGAAGTTCTACCCTTGGAAACCTTCCCAAGGGATTTACAGCTGCGCCGAAAGCGCTTCCACCCCGCGGACAGGCACGGTGCTGCCATCCCTCCCGAGCTGCACGGAGCGGTGCCGGGCCGCGGCAGCCCCCGGACCGCGCTCCAGCCGCTCCCTCCCCTCCGCCGCTCCCGCCTCTCCCGCCGCCGCTCCCGCCGCTCCCTCACCGCCGCCGAGCCGCCGCAGCCGCCCCGCCATGTCCTCCCGCCCCGGCAGCGGCACCGCCCCGGCACGTGTGCTGCTGTCCCCCCGTGTCACCACGTGCCATCCCCCTGGTGTCATCCCATGCTGTCCCCTAGTGTCATCCCGTGGTGTCCTTGTGGTGTCATCGCGTGCTGTCCCCTTAATGTCACCCTGCGCTGTCCCGTCCCGAGTCTTCTTCTGACACAGTTTGACCGTGAGCCCTTCAGAAGAGCCTCGAGGGGCTGGAGACATGGTCAGAGAAGAACTCTCCGAAATTCAACACAGGAAAATGCAGGGTCCTGCACCTGGGGAGGAACAGCCCTGGGTACCAGCACAGGCTGGGCCCAACCTGCTGGGGAGCAGCTCTGTGGGCAGGACCTGGGGCTCCTGGTGGACACCAAACTGTGCATGAGCCAGCTGTGCCGTGGTCTGGGATGCCTTTGGAAGAGCACTGCCAGCAATTCAAAGGAGGTGATCCTGCCCTGCCACTCAGCTCTAGCGAGGTCTCACCTGGAGTCTGTGCTCACTGCTGGTCTCTGGAGCACAACAGAGACATGGAGCTCCTGGAGTGGGTCCAGCAGAGAGCTACAAAGGTGATCAAGGGACTGGAGCATCTCTCTTATGAGGAAAGGCTGAGAGAATTGATCCTGTTCAGCCTCAGGAAGAGACAACTGAGAGGGGCTCCCATCAGTGTCTGTCAGTATCTGCAGGGAGGGCTCAGAGCAGGGACTGGGCTCTGCTCAGTTGTACCAGGCAGCAGGACATGAGACAGCAGGCAGAAACTGATGCACAGAGAATTCCACCTGAACATGAGAAAAATCTTCTTTACCATGTGTGTGATTGTGCAGTGGAAGAGCGCAATCACACGCACAGTAAAGAAGACTGTCTCCCTCACTGGAAATTCTCAAGAACTGTCTGGATGCAGTCCTCTGCTGGGTACTCTGGGGTGATGCTTGAGCAGGGATTTTGGACCAGATGACTTATTGTGGTGCCCTTCAACCTGACCCAGCCTGTGATTCTGTGAATTGTATTATGTTAAGCACATCTGGGTCGATGGGGAGAAAGTGGCAGATATGCTGAGAGGGATAACCTCTCTATGCTGATGACCCATTTATTCCCTTGTTTTGGTTTTGTCAAAGAGGTGTAGCACAACCTCCTACAAGGATGGGAGAAGTGGGAAGCTGTATTTCCTTTCTCCATTACCTGCCAGCAGCCAAGCCCCGGGCAGCCACACGCTCAGTCCCCCACCAGTGGGAATGGGGAGAGGAAGGGATGGGTAAAAGCTGGAAAACCCTTGGGCTGAGATAAAGAGAGTTTGATAGGAAAAGCAAAAGCCACACATGCAAACAAAGCAAAAGGAATTAATTCATCATGTCCCATGGTCAGGCAGGAGTTCAGACATCACCGGGGGAGCAGGGCCTGTCGTGTGTAATGGTGACTTGGGAAGACAAATGCCATTGCTCCAAACTCCCTGTATTTACTCAGTACATCACATTGAGCATGACGTCACATGGTCTGGAATATCACTTTGGTCACTTGGGGTCACCTGTTCCACCTAGCCTCCCATAGAAAAGGCCTTGGCTCTGTATAAGCTCTGCTCAGCAGCAACAGAAACAGCTCTATTACCATCACTGTGTTCAGCACAAATCCAAACCACAGCCCCAGCTGCTGTGGGGAAAATTAACTCTGCCTCGGCCAAATCCAGAACATCCTTGTAAAACTTAAGAATCAAGGCTCAAGGTGGCATTTCCTGGATTGGAAATTGGCACACAGTTTAACTAGACACAGTTGGCAGTGAGAGGTATTTCACATTGCTTTTGATGACCCTGCTGCTCCTAAGGCAGAAGGCTGACCACAGGTAGCCTGGGGGCCTGCCCTAGTTTCGCAGGTAAACTGCCCAACGTTGGTGCAAAGTGTCAGAGATTGATACCCTCTAGTAACCAGGGCAGTGCTCACACACTTTAGGACTCCCCCCACCCTCAACCTTTCTTGATCAAACTTTACCTTTGCTAAACAAATCCCTGTATTTCAAGGATAAATATGATTTAAATCAACATGAAGAGTCATAAAGAAACATAAAAGTTGTGACCTGGCAGGTGAGCCATCCGTGTTACCTTGTTCAATTGTTTAGTGCAGCAGAATTGGTTAAAATATCTATCATTGAGCTTTTCCCGTGGAGGACAGCAGAATTCTGCCCTACAGAGTGTCTTGGATGCCTGGATTTTCCTTTTTCTTTCCATACATTATATAGTAGAAGTGTTGCATATCATGAAGAAATACAGAATCTCGGTATTTTATTCACGAACTTTTATTAAACTGCGAACACCATTGCAAAGAGATTTTACAATGACAAAAGATCCAAAAATTCATCAGAAAGCTACAGACCTCATAACAATATTGATCTTACAAGTGAAAACACTAACAGATTTAGTAAAGCCAGCATTTTCAATATTAAGAACTTAAAAAATGTATTTGAAAGCATTTTCCTTTAGATACACTTAGAAACAATGAAGAATTCCTGAGCAACTACTTTTATACCAGTATTCTCCAAAGAATGTACATACAACATATGAAATCTAATTCTTACAACTTCTTGTATTTTAGAAATTTTCAAAAAAATTTGGATCTGGTTCATATAATAATTGTGCTTAAAGTCATTCTGTTGCTACAGTAATGACACTGCAATAACCTCTCGTGTTCCACATGACATACAAATTTTGAAACTGTAGTGGAAAAAATGCCTAGCTTGTATTGCAGATCTACCAACAAAATGGTTTTTATGCAAATGGAAATAAGTTTGCTCTAAGTATTGGGTCATCTCTCTGCTGAAAATATACTGTTTATTCTGGACGTTATACAGAAGGTGCAATTTTTGTTTCTTTGAGAGTCTGCTGGCACAATTAAAGGCAAGGGAGTTCCAGAGACTTTTAGTAACACATCAGAATTTTGAACAAATACAGTTATTCAATGATTAACATGTTTTTCTGGGCTGTACGTTTTCATAACAGTGCTCTCAGTACTGCTATATCTTACACAATGACTAAAACATACACAAAAACAACAAAAAGATTCCAGAAGCCAAGATAGTGCTGAGTATCTCTGAGCAATATAACACATTTAAAAACTGAGGGTTGTATTATATCAGATGAACAGTTTTTGTAGTTAGAATAGAAAAATTTACTTCCAAAATGAAAAATAAACTACTCTAAAGCAGCTCAGGAGCTCTTTCTAAGTATAGCTGAGCAGTAGTTTCCTCTCCCTTTTGAAATGAAAGACAAAGGGATGAGAATTAAGAGTAGTCTACAGCATTATTAATATTAAAAAATATGATACAACATCATTATAGCTCTGTCTGTAGAAAAATCTGCCTTTTTCTAGACATGTATAGTTTTGCATCCTACTGAAGGGAGATTTTCTACAAGTAATTTGTACAGTGATTTTTAGCATCCTCTAAAAATTCTACTCAGTGCTACAAGTCTCTAAAAATAACCATTGCAGGAACTGGAATGAAGTCTTTCAATGTTTATTGATGCCAAAATGAGGTGAAGGTACTCAGCAGCTCACAAAAATAGATTCAAAAGCAGCATTGTTAAAAAAAATAGTTAAATAATGTCAAGATCCAAGACAAGCAGCATCACCAAGTAGAAAAGGACAAGAAACCTTCCAAAAAGAGGAATATATAAAAAAAGACCTTTTTATATCTAACTGCTCTATGCACCAACATTGGGAATATAAGATCAGCTTTTAGCATATCTGCATGCTAAGAGGCCACACAACTAATGCAGGTATTTTTCTTAACTACTTCCAACAGATATAATAGTGCCTCTTAAAATGTAACATATTGAAGAGATGGATTTTAAACCTAACTTAATAATTTTCAGAATTTATTACCAAGACAGAGACTTTCCGACTAAAGAAAGTATTAACAGATACATTGTCACAGCTACAAACAGAAACAATGCCCAGAAATGCCAAGAGGCCGCTTAGTAATATCCCCAAAGTTTTTTCCCTTGGAGCTTCTAGGTCATTGCATTATATATACTAAATAAAAACAATGCTTAACAAGGGTTGACATATGTGTGGGACAGTGTAAATGGATAAATCTCACCTGTATATCTGTGTGAGAAACAGAAGGTTGTTTATAAAAGCAGTGTGGTGCACTTTATTTCTCTCGATTTTTTCATTTAGGAATGTAGGAAATACAGTGTCAGATCAGATGCTGAGCCTGACTCTTCAAGTTTTGTTTATGCCTGGGACCAATGTCAGATACAGGGAAGAAAAATGCCGTAATTGGCAGAAAATGAATGACCACTTCTCATGTATAGGACTTCTTCTGCTAATATGAAACAGCTGATCCATTGTAGCTGATTTCAGCACTTTGCCAACAATAAGGCTTTACTGATTTTGTGGACTATACCAGGAAGCTGGGCACATTCCCACATTTGATATTAAAGTATTTCCTTCTCTTCCTTTTTTTCCCCTCACTAAATCATTTATTGCTCCTCTCAGTTCTGCTAATGCTAATTTTTTACCGTCTACTCTCATATTTGATTTTTTACCTTCCATTTTCTTATCTTCCCCCCACCCCCTTTTCAGCTGCAGTCAAAATGCATTTTTTCCCTCATCATTCCATCCCACATTGACTGTACTCCTTTTCTGTTCTGTCACATGCAGCAGTCTCGTCCCTCTCCCTGTCACTTAGTGGTGAACTTGGCAGGACCAGGGTAACATTTGGACTCTATAACCTTATAGGTCTCTTCCAACCTAAACTGTTCTATGCTTCTATGATATTCAAGCTCTTTATATCCCCATGTATTATGTATTTAGGCATCCATTTATCTTTATTTTTCTTCTTGACATACACCAGAAAAATGAAGAAAATCCCTGATTTGTTTCAAAATGGTTTTCAAGGCTGAGCCACAAGATTATTAAAATTGTTATAATTCAGTCCATCTTTCCACACCCACAGGAACTGGAGCCTGATTTTAGTGCAACTGTTTGAGATAGCTGAGAGCAGGGCTTTAAATTTTTAATCATTTAGAGACAAAATTGGAAGGTTTTCTTCCTAGGAACTCATTCGAAAACAGGTAATTTTAAATAGAAAGTACTGATAAATACCAAGTTCCATAGCTGAGATCCAGAATGAAAGCACCTCTGGAAAATTGGCTCAATCAGTCCCAGTGACCTGAAAATACAAATAGTGGCAAAAAACTTTTCAGGTCAGGATGGATGCTTGACTGCCCATCCGGGCACCAAGGATATTCTTACAAAGTGGAATTTTCTTTAGTTAGATTATTTTCCCCCCATATTAAAACACTTAATTTTGCTACACATCTAGGATATTCCATCCTCATACTACCACTGCCATGCAAGTGATGATTCCATGACAAGCTGTTTGTTAGCAAAAATATTTTGAATTTACAAATAAAATTTTAAAATTCTTGATAAAGTAAGTCACAAATTTATACACAAAGCAAAATGCTTTTGCTTGTTTGCATTTTAAAGGGAGCAAAAAAAAACCTCTGAGGTAGCAATTATTTGAGAATGTGATGCCTGATCTCATGATGCTTTTTTTCATTTCATTTGTTTTTATGGCTTTGTAGAAGATGTCTGATGTCTATCAAGTGGCTCACAGGACTTAAGTTTCCTTGCACATCACCTTCAGATAAGTTTTTAGTTGCCATGAAATTATGAAATACACTTACAGGCTTCATGATGTAAACCCCACATATACAATGCTTCAGAGAGCACAAAAAAATTCTGCTTATTCATTTTGAACATCTGCTGCTACTACACTTTGAATACTTGAATGACATTAAAAGCAGCTGTCTATTGTTCAGCCATTTAAACATAGACACACAGACAGATATACTACAGAATTCACCGGTTTGACATAAATGATCATTACATATTTGTTTTACAGTTTGTTCCATAAACGCATACATCCTCTGACTAATATTATATCAGGTTTATTCACTGCATTTTTATTAAATAAGCTTTGTAGTTACATAGTCTCATAAAGACCAAACCTAAAGTTCTCATCATGTGTGATACTGAGCTTTGTGAGCATGTGCCAATTCACTAGTTTGTATTTCTTCTAAAGTCTGAAATATTACACAAAAATACTAAAATTGTACATGAAATAGGTCTCTGCTAAAAAAAAATCTGTATGGTAATGAATCTGTATAATATGGTAATAAAACTGTATGGTAATGAGTCATATTTGCCAATATTGAAGAAAAAATGTTAATAAAATTAGTCTGAGTCAGAAAGAAAGGTAATTAAATAGAAGATATATGTTCAATTTTAGGAATTTTGTAAAACTAATTATGCACTAAGTCTTTATGCTACCCTTAAGGGCTTTTATGCTATTACAAAGTGCTTTTATGCTATCACACTATAAATGACACGTGGATAACTTTGACATTGAAAGCAGCATTCACATTCTTGAAATAATTATTCCAAGTGAAAAATTTGACTAATCGTGCAAGAATTAGAGGGGTAAATTCTGTTCATCCCTCTGGATATCAAAGGAGGTATCTAGAGCCTGTTTTTCCCCACTGGTGTGCCATAATTTTATAGTGATTGACCCTGTAGAACTGCTGCAAAAACTCATGTGCTTCCTAATGAAAAGCTTAAAGACCTGCAAGCAAAAATATTGTTGCAAACAGGAAAAATTAATTATTTGAACATTCAAAGGACCAAACACTTAGCTGAAGGTTATTTTGATTCTACAGAACACTAGTATTTTATTTTTTAATGTACTTTCAGATGTTTAAGGTCACTTTCAGAAGCTCTGCCACTGAGAGGAACAAGGTGTTTTGGAAAATACAGGCAAATCCTAGGGAAAATTAATCTGTCTGCACATTTGTTCAGCTTCAAGAATAAATATATTTATGACAATGTGTTCAAATTACATTTACCTAGCAAATCCCCCAACACTTCAAAGCAGCAAGCAAATGCCCCTTTTCCACTGTAGCTGACTCTCCCTTTTCACAGGGAGACATGATTATTTGGCATATTGAGACATTCATCAGCAAAGGTGGGAGATGCTCTACACCACACGAAGTAATTTAGGCTGCGGCTATTTAACAGTTTCAGTATTCATTTATGAGAAAGCAGAGAAACTCCTTGACTCTCCTTCTGTGTGGATCATTGCAGGCACACATGCCTACAGTTAGGCAGGATGAATCACCCCCTTGAAATCTGCTAACTGTTGTGTCTGTTTGCTTCAGGTGAAAAGTAACTTCAGGTGAAAAGATAAGGTGGGAACAGCCTGTTAATGTTGTACACCTGGGTAGTCACTGTGTTCTAAACTAAGAAATGTACTCTATAAGAACATCTTTAGGCTCTAGGCTTGAGATACTACAGCTTCTGTACATTACTAGATACAAGGCCTGTAGCAGCATATCTTTATGCACATCATTAGGTGTAGGAAAAACACAGAGTTATCTGTGTAAAGAAAGAGGAATGTGTCTGATCCTATCAGCTCTGTCAGATTCAGTCAGAAAACTGAAGGGTTAATAAAACACTGTCAGACACAGTGTGTTGTCAGGTTACACACACATTCCTCATAACTCAAGAGTTTCTTTGCAGTGCTTCCAGCATCTCTAGAAATTTGTAAGGTATACTACAGACAGAGAGAGTATGATAAAATTGTTCTATTAACTATAACTGAACAGAATTTTATGTTTGATACCTGGAGTAGCTCCTTCATGTCTTCATGTGTTAAATAAGTGATTGAATCAGGAATCTAGGATACCTTCCCACACCTTCAGTGGAGCATTCAGACTGCTCTGATCAGCCCCTGAAAGTGGGCAGCTGCCTGTATAGAGGACAGGCTCTAAATCTGATGCCACCCTAATGTTACAGTCTGCACTACCATGTATGTTTATAGACACACAGATCATTAGTTAAGTTCTAATGCCCTGTCTGTGCAAAGGCTAGGTGGTTCTACCAACCTGTGCTGGAGCAGTTCCAGGGCTTTGAAGGTAAAGGGTGAGAGTCTGATTTGCTGAATTAGATAGGGCCTTCTGGGACCTTCAAAATCTGAAATTCTCTTTTGTCTGGCTCTGCAGCAGGTACCTGCTACTGCAGGAAGGCTTGTTCAGTGCATAAAATCATAAAAATATGGAGAAAAGTAAAGCTGTTCAGGAAGGAGACTAACAAAAGAGAGCCCATCTATCAAATTCACTCTCCTCCACAGGTGGAAGATCATTACCTCACCATAAATTTCCAGTTTCCCCTGAAGCTAGAGATGCTGGCTAAATACTTGGCCCACTTTTAACCAGTCATCACATGATCATACTTTTCTGGAGTCAAATAAACTTTTGTTTCAAGAAGGAAGGTCAGAGCAACTTTGCAGCCACTACAGCATCATTGTGATTCCGTCTTCAGGTACATGGGATATAATGGATCCTTACTGCTCCCACTGCTGTTCTGGGGACACATGACCAGCCCAAGTACATGGACTTGTCTCCCCATGCCACTGCTTTTTCAGTGGAGGTCTGATTCAGACCTTTGAGGCTGATTCCAAAACTAATGTTCATAAATTAATTATGAAAAATATGACTTCAAATTTTACTTCCAGAGAAAAGTGCAGTATACAGGAGAGCCCCATGTAATTTACAATTGGCATCAGAGTACAAATTCAAAGGGAAAGAACCTTGGGTCTCAAAACCTCAACTCTATTTTAATTATATAATTACAGGTAATAAAAAACCTGTGAAACAAATAATTTATAATTCAAATAGTAATATATCTGTAATATATTAGAAATATAGTTTAAAAATGGCTCCATATTCTTAATTAGTATAAAGTATAATTTTATGCTTTGTGTAGAAATGATAGCTTTACTTGTTACTGCCTCAGCAGAAGGAAGGATAAAAGTTCCTAGGCAGCTAAATAGCATTGGGAAATTAAAAAATATTTCATTTGCTCTTTTTTTGGTAATAGAAAAATAGCCTTTAAAAATACATAGTTAAACTTATGGGCTTATATTAAAGTAAAATTGTATATTATATACAGTAAGGCAGTATATCATATATTATCTTGTTTTCTTTTTCATTTTGTTTTTTCCAGACTAGGATATGAATGGGATGCAATTTTCTGTCACACTGAAACAAAGCAAAAATGTATTTAGAATAATTTGTTATTTTACTGCCATTTGTAGAATATATTCACTTTTATATGTGATTTGGGATGCACAACTGCTCCTTTTTCTCAAGGATTGAGAAAAAAGATAAAACAACGCAGTGTCAGAATGCATTCAGAAGAAAACACATTGTAGGAAAGAATACAGTTGTGCAATGATTTATCTAATGTAGAAACTACATTTGCTCAGATTGCTATGGTTTGCTGACTCACCCATAACAATTTTCATCTTTGTTGAATCTGTGGTATTTCCTCAGGCTTTATCAACCAACAGAAGTTTTGCAGAACTGAAAAATTATTTTACACTGCATTTTTCATGACAGACAAGATGCATTTCCTCGTCTCACTGTGTCAGAAATATGTGCTAATGATCCAGGATTTACATTCATGACTATTACCTCGACTCACAGATTATTTTATTACCTGTACAATGCACATAGGATAGGCTTTTGGAGGCTAGGCTTTTCTAAAGAACTGTTTGCTATGTGATTTTTTTTTTTTACTGTGTGCAACTACTAAGTATGTGCTGTACTAAAAGGTTATTTAAAGGAGGGCATAAAGGAAGATGGATCCATGTAGTCTGATCCACTGGTGTCTCTTCTGGAGTCACTTGGAGTTGTCGTGCTGTAGCTTGTATTCTTCTCAGCTTGACTTTGCTGAGGGTTCTGAGATGTTTCTGCTGCAGGTTCTTGAGATACAGGTGTGTTCTGGCTGCGCTGATCTGGCAATAACACTAAAATGTGATGGTCCACAACTGTTGAGACCTTGGTATATTCTTTGCTGGTTCCTGGAACAGGGCATTTTTTGGTCTTTCCATTGTTTTCTTTATGTTTCAGTAATAGTGTTGGTTCCTCATCTTGTCTGACTTTATGAACTTCTACATAGTCCATTAGTTTAGGATTCAAGAAAGGTGACTTGTTAGTATGTTCGTTTTGTCTGACCTGCACTGTGTTTTGGTCAGTTTTGGAATATTCCACCTCGTTTATCTTTTCCAGGTCATCATACACAGTTTCAGCAATAGGATATAGTGACTGACGGCTTTCTTCATTTCCCACCAAAACTGGTGAAGGGTTCACATTTGTGGTGTTCAGTGTTATCTTGAATGCCTCCACAGTGCTGTGGTAGGCAAACATAGCAGCCTGATTACTGGGTAACTGAGCTGCCAGCCATGTGCACGACTTTACACTCTCACAAGGGAGTGTTTTCTGTTCTGAGGCTGGGGCTGCACAGCGAGTGTCCCAGCTCCCTTTCCCCCCTTTCTTTTCTTTAGCTCTTACATCTTGTGTTTGAAGAGTAGATGGAAGGCTGCGAGATTCCCTGAATTTCACAGGGAGGAGAGAAGGGCTATCACAGCTCCCTCGGCCTGAGTCACTGTCTGTTTCCTTGAGTATAATTTTTGTGTTTTTGCTGGGAGTGTCATGACTTGGCATGAGTTGCTGATCCTCACTGTCCTCTACCTCCAGATATTCTATCAGTAGTTCCTCACAGTCTGATGTTGGAGGGAAACCATGGCAACCAAGAGCACTCAGTAATTCTTCAGATTTTCCTGTCTGAAGGTATAATGAAGAGGATATAATTTTTCATTGTCAACCTTAGGGATTATATGACTAGAACAATTGTGAACAATCTACATATTTGATGTACAAACACTTTAATAGTTACACTAATAGACCTAAACTTGATTTCTACTGCTGCAGAAAATATTGAAAGAAGGGAAGAAAAAATCCTGAATTTCCTCAGTGGGGAGACAAACCTAAAATTCATGTTTGTAATGTGGGAGGAGAGGGGAGCTTTTGGCGGGTATGGGTTTCCTGAGTTTAACAAGAAGGAAATGGAGGAGAATTGCAGTGTAGACATGTCCTGCCTCTGCAGCATGGCAAAAGACTATGGAATGCATCTTTCATAAGAACAACTAGGCAGTTTAGAGAGGCATTTTCTTATGTCCCAGGAAACAGGGCAGTCACAAACCCTGTTCTTAAACTCCTTTTACAAGTGAAAGACAAAACTCTGACTCACACATATCCTCCACGTGTTTAACCAGGAAGTGTTGCTTATTTCCAACATTGATTAATTGAAGCAGTTTTACACTTTACTGTGGTAACCATGTTTGCTAATACGTAAGTTGGAAAAGTGAGCTATGGTGAATTCTTTTGTTGTTGGCTGTGGTACTCACCTCCAGTAGATGTGTATCTATGCCTTTTATCTTTGGTCCTGGAACTGGTGGCAGGATAAAGGCCATCATTCTAAAAAAAAGCCCAGACCAAACATACCAGGAGTAAATATAGACCCTAGCTCACTATTTGTTCCCCCACTTCCTCAGAATATGACTGAGATTTTAAACATTTCTCCCATATCTCATATGTCCCAGTTGGACCTCTGTCTACTGTATGCCTGTCAAGCTGGGTAATTGACAAATAGAGTTACAGCTCATAAAGTACCCTTAGATTTATTATAAAAAACACCAGTAATACAAAAGTTATTCAACTGGAAAAGTAAAATTACTAATGTGCTTTTTATTGCCATGTGTCCCTTAACCTCCAGGTCTCTAATACCATTGTAAATTCACCACTGGCCAAGAAACAGTGAAGTGAGGCACAGTTCAGGAGGGTTAGTGGGGCTGTCTGTTCATGTTTGACTGTCACCTGACTACTGCTAAACAGGATGGCTTTTCCAACCACAGTTTCTATCCCTTTCTTCAACTCAGCCAGTAATTTTTGTCAGACTTGCACAAAAGCAATAATCTTTGCAACACCTTTCTCTTTCAAATTTGATTTAAATTAGCCAGTGTCATCTAAGAAATCATTTGGGAAATTGATACAGAGGCTGGCAGAAAGACAATCTCACAATATAACCTTGCTTACTTTGGGAAATTATGACAAAACCCAAAGAAATGTCTCCTACAAGAACAGGGATACTCCAAGTAATGTTTGATGAATATAACACAACTAACCAGGGTTAGTCAGATCTAACAGGGCTGTCCCTAACTGAGAATTTAGCCTGGTTTCCACAAGGAGCAGAAACACTTTATCCGTTCCAAATTAAGTCAAATACCTACAGCTAATAGTTTATAAGCTAAGGTAAATGCTATAGGAAATTGAATCAAATATTAGGAGTCTATTTTTGAAAAGTTTTCTCTGATCTTGAACCTCATGCAACTGTGAAAATGGTGGCTTACCTGTACCCTTTCATAATCATTATCCAGCTCATTATTAAACATATAAGAGATGACAGGACACCAACGATGATCCACACAACCATATCTTTTACTCTAAAGTCTAAGAAAAACCAGAATTATTCAAGGACACATATTTAGCATGCCAAAAAACCTCACAAATTACTTTTATTTTAAAAACTGGCCTAAACTGCCAAATTTATTATCGAACAGAAAGCTTCAGCAGCACAGACGGTTCTCAACAATCCCTGTAATATCAAATAATGAATATAATTTTTACTAATGGTACTGCACAGGAAATAAACTGTCTTGGAAAAATCATACAAAAATGCATGGAGAGGAAAATTTTGTCACAGCCAATTATACAGATTGGATTCAAATCCAGTTGTACCAAACCTGTAGTCATTTAATTATTAAATACAAATACAATTAATTAAATGCTCAGTAAAGTGACCCAGGATTACATATTTTTAAGGATTTTTGTTGTAATGTAACACTTTTTATACTGAAGTGCTTATTTCATATTAATTCCAGATAAAGAGTATTGAAGAGCTGTTACTGTCTGAAGGCAGTTGCTCTTTGTTGTCTGTGTCCCAGCTTTAATGCAGTTGCCAGTGTTCTTCTAATTAAAAACTACCACAAAGAGAACAAATGAGGCAACAGACAGAAAGCACACGGTTTAAATAACCAAAGAAATTATTCACCCTCTTAACTCTATCATAAAGTAATGAATGGGAAAGGTATCTGGCTGGGTATGGTGCAGGGATGTTAAGGATTTGGTTACCTTAGCAATGATTTTCTTGTCTGTCCTAGAGAAACTAAGGGATCTGCATGGGTGCCTCCAAGAGCTAACAAAAAAATATAACATGAACTTGCATGTAATAAAAACTATAGAAGGGATGCCTGACCACTCACCTGTAGGGATCTCAATATACATTTCTGGGCTCCACTCACTCCACAGTCCATGGTGGTCTGGTTTGCAGTGAATCTGTACAATGTACCTCTTTCCAGGATTTAAACTAAACATTTTGTATTGTGTTTGCTGTCCAACAAAAATAGTCTGGAAATAAAATAAATGTCACAGCTAAGGTTTTGGTAATCAGGATGGGAATATAGAATGATTCTGGATATCTTTTCCTAACAATTATTGAGCAGGCATGGAATAATGGTGCATTTATTTCAGTTCTATAGTTTAGCTTTCTAGCAGATGGGAATGAGATATGGCTGTGGTATACAGTGCAAATTAAACTGCTGTAAAAACATCATGAATTTATGGCAAATAGGAGAGGAGCTGTGGTAATGGTAGTGGCAATGGTGACAGGAAGAGGAGGAGGCAGAGATGAATGAGGGAGGAAGAAACAGAGATGGAGAAAGAAAATGCAGAGAGGAAGAGGGAATGTGGAGTTGTGGAAGTGCACAGGTAATAAAAAGTCTTGCCAGAGGGAAGTGCAGTGGGAGGGGGAAGGCAGGAGGAGATATAGAGGTGGTTTGGAAGTTCTGCAGACAAGAAGGGGATGGAGTCAAATACCAACAGCTGGAGTCTTTAATTTGCCACTCAGCTGTTTAAGTTGTAGATCCTGGCCATAAAAACTTATTATTGTTGTGTGGTCACTACAGTTACTACCTAATGGTTATTTATATAAATTCAAATTATTTTATGTAATGTCACTGAGCTTTCTGTTATCTAAGAAGTGCCTGCGGTTAAGAACAAATTATCATTAAAGAAATGTGACTAAATGAGAAGGAATAATTTAAACTATAATACCAATATGATTAATAAATAATGACCACAATTAAAAACAAATACTTTATCACCTGCTATTGTATAGCAGCATCTGAGATACCAGCAGAAAATCACAGGTCACACAAGAACTTTTGAAAAATTATGAACTATTCAGAGTGCCTGCTTCATTACATTCAGGCACGGGACCTGGCTGACAAAATCTAGCTGGTCAGAAAACATTATCGAGCAAAAACTTGTGATATCCTTACCTCCCATTCCTCTCCTTCTTCAGGCTTTAGTCGCAATTCATATTCAAGGGTAAGCCATCCAGACCTGACATCAGCCAGTGGGGGTGGAGACCATGTCAGGACCAGATACGGTTTTCTCTTTATTGACTTTTTTAATTCCAGAGTTATATTCACAGGAGGATCTGGCTGTACTGTTGAAATAAAAGAACTGTCAATAAGAATCTAAGTGACATTTTTCCTTGCAGCTTAGGAAGAAATATAAAATTATGTGACTGAAGAGTTGCCATCTCCATTGGGTCTGGTAATTTAGAACTGCTACTGTAATACAGAAATCTGTAATACTGTAATAGAGAAACTGAAAGAGTTTTCAGTATAAGTATGGACTTATGAATTTTAAACCCCCCCTGAATAGTAGTAAGAATGTTGAATTCATGTTGAGATTTGCCCTAATCCTTTATCATCAAAAATATTTTTTCTTACATCTCCATTTAATTTACTTTCCCCCATAACTGTATGTCAAAGTTAATATCTTTAATGTTACGTTATGAAAGTTGTGTTCTACTGTAATCTTATCAAAGCTTGGCATAAATATTTAGGCACACTGAAAACATGGATGAAGCGAGTGAAAACTTGTTCCCTCCATCTGTTACATTCAGAAAACACAACCGCATGATCCCTACACTTTTTAAGTAAGGATACTTTAAAGCAAACCAGAACAGCGTATTAAAGCTCTGTCTGTATTTCAAAAATAAACTGAAACAGAACACAGGTTTCTTATACAGTCAGACTTGCATCTTCCTCAGTTCAGAGGTAGAGCTTCTGCATAATGTGCATATATTTTACCACTGTCTGATCAAAGATTCATCAGGTCATTGAACTGAGGTAAAGTATAAAGCCATTTCTCCAGCAGCCTTTTCCCAGTTGCCAGACTCTTGGCAGGCAGATCCTTGACAACAAAATGGTTATCAAGGATAATGTTCCGTTCCCTTCGACAAAACCCTAATTACTTCTCCACAGTCACTGTGTAGAAAAAGTCTGAGAAGAGATTATCACTACACTGCTATAAAAAGCACTAATGCAGCTTCTCTTGGGTCTGGAAACTACTTTTGGGTAATCAGATTTAAGTATTATTAGTTAAAAGATCAAATTTATTTCTGTTGCTTGTACAGTGGAAAAAAGATTTTAGCTGAATGATGTTTCTTAGGGTTTGACTACAAGAAATATGGAAAACCAATAAATGTTTATCTGAACATAATTTAAAAGCTTTTGGCATTTTTGGCTTCTTCAGAAAACAAGATGGTAAAGGAATGAAAATTGATTTGTTATTACACTAAGGAATATCTTATTTGTGTAAGATTTTAACTTGGATATAATACTGTGTACAAGGAGAGCTGGAATTAAAAGTCTTGTGTCAAAACCCATGATTCTGAAAAATTTGGTTCCACAGAAACTACTTTTTAACTCTTACCTATGTAAGTCACATCCACATAATGAGGATCAGAGACATTACTTCCCATTTCATTAGTAGCCCTCACAGTAATATTGTATATGGTCCAGAAAGAGGTGTGCTTTTTATCGAAGTAGCACGAATTGGGGCCTGCAGTTTTGTAATCTGGACATTCATAAACTTTTTCTTCTCTGAAATGAAAGAATCCCAGTGATTAGGTTACACAGACTAAAATATCTGATTTTGGTTACTAGTACTTCAGCATTATTTAGGGCTGGATCTGATTTTTCCCACCTGGAAATGTGAAGAAAATCAGAAAACTGCTTCCAGACTAAAGAGTAATTGGACAATCCCAGAGACTGTACTAAAGCATTTTCCCCACGGAGTAACCACAAATCCTGAAGGATTTAGGCTGTTGCAGATGGAGCTGTGGGCTAGTACAGCACAGCTCTTCCTTCTCTGAAAGCCACAGCTCACTGCACAGCCCATAGCTCATATATTTCAGAGACTGAATAGAAGTGCTTGCTGAAGTCTTCCAACCTATTTATTAAAAAATTATGTATTTCCAAAGTTCATCTCACACTTACAGGAATTCTGCATATTACACTAATATGCTTTCAGAATTTATTTGATCTTTCATCTCTTAATCATAAAAAAATAATAATAAAAAAAATCTACTATGTACTCTCCTTCACATCCATACCCAAGCTTCCCAAAGTCAGAGAGGGGGGTAGGAGAGAAATTTGAGTATGTAGTTTTTGTTTTCATGCTCTTCCTAGATGCATAATAACAGAAAAAAAAGTTGTGGATGCGGACCTCTTACTCTGCTATAGCTGGCTGGACCAGTATCTGTCTTTTTACACTAAGAGTGGGCTCTTACTGACAGTTACAGAGTTTAGCATCTATTTAGGTAATTGCAAAGTAGAGCAGTACTACGTGAATGAAAAAGGACCAAAAAAGTTTCACAAGGCTTATTGACTCTTTCTTTAAAATGAATGTTTAGCACTTTATCTGAGTTCCAAGGAAAGATTCCTACAGAAACTAGGAAGCACTCATGCCTTATGAATACTAGTGCAAAACAAAAGTTATCAGAAGATAAAAGTTTTAGTATCTGCTAATTTTGGACAGTTTTATTTCTAAGATGTGTGGTTGAAGAGTTTTAGGACTGTGCAGTTGTACTGTTTACTAACATGCTGTTGATGAGCAATGAAAAGACAGAATTCACAGTAATTATATACCTGCCTTTATAAAGAGACCAAGATTTAATATTTCAATCATAGACATGTTGCTGCTTTACTGTGATACCATAACATGCCACTGGACAAAACCAGGGACTACAGAAAATGGCATCTCCCAAATAAGAAACCAATGAGGATTGATTTTCCAGGTCCTTCACACAAAACACTGAGTAACTATACAGCACTTATTACCCCTCTTTGCTGTAAAGTAAAGTGTGTTTGGTCAAGAGTCCTCCATCTGAAGCAGGTTTCCACCAACAAGTAAATGTTTCTTTTTCAGGAGAACGGCACTTTATGATTATGGGCTTTTCAGGAGGTAACTGTTCTGTAAGAGATAAAGGAATGAACTAATTAGTAAGTTTAATCCATTAGGTCCACCTTGAATTTGTAAAGCAATGTCAAGCAGAGAACAGGAAAACAGAAAAATAGGAACAGGAAAAAAGTAAAACTTGTTTTGTAGTGGCACAGGAAAGGAGAGACCATTTGCTGCTTAAAGCAACAACTTGCTACTTTCACCTGGATTCAGAATTCTCTCTCACTGTATCTGCACTGAAGAAGTTTTAGTTTTCTGCCTGTGGCTTTCTTCTGACCCAAAATCTCATAATGAATGTTGAAATATGGTCGTAGCAGGCTCTATAAAATGATTTAAAATACACTCTACTATCCAATCTATTTTCTATGGTGTTCTGGTTTCAGCTAGCATAGTTTCTTCCCAGTTACTGGTATAGTACTGTGGTTTAGATACAGTATGAGAATAATTTTCATAATAAAGGGATATTTTGTCACTAAGTCATGTTTATCCTAAATCAAGGACCTTTTTGTGTCTCCTGCACTGTCCATGAAGAGGTACAAAACAGAAAAAGAAGGTTGGGAGTGCCTATAGGCAGGACATGTGACCTGACCCAGGGGACACTCCACTTCACAGAACACCATCTCCAGCATACAAACTTGGGAGTTACCCAAGACCAGTGCCCATCAGGATTCAGAAATGGAGTCTGGCACTGATCAAGAGTGGGTGAGCAAACATATAGTCCAGAATTTTTTTTCTGTTTTTTATCATCATCATCATCATCATCATCATCATCATCATCATCATCATCATCATCATCATCATCATCATCAATCATCATCACTGTCTACAATTATTACTATTATTATTATTATTATTACATTTTACTTTGTTTTAAGTTATTGAACTGTTCTTATCCCAACCCACAGATTTTACCTTTAGTTCTTCCCCTTATTCCACCATGGTGACATATGACTGAGCAGCTGTGTGCTGGTTTGTTGCCAGCAGGGCTTAAACCACTACATACAAAACCAATTTTTTCTCCAAAATATGTGTTTTAAGATTGTTCTGTTTGTTTGAAAGGTATGCTGTAATTTTCTTTTGATTTTAGGAAAAAAAGGAAGAATGTAAATGTATGTGTATTTGTTGTTGTTCTTGCCAGTAATTTTCTTCTGAAGTACTCAAAATATACAAAGAAGCAGCTCTCATATTTCACTGCAATGTTTTTATGTTCTGTACTCAAACTACTTACATGATTGCTCCTGAGCAAGTTTTTATAGTTTCAAGAAAGCACTTAAGTACTGGGCTGAGAAAAAAGCTTAAATTTTGAATAGGATGATGCTCATCAAAACCCTGAAGTGATTGAAACTTTTGCAGTTACATATTTGTGGCAAAAATATTCCTATTACATCAATAATATATATTTTCTACTATTTACAGCAGAGACATTGATTTTCCAAATTTCTAATTGCCTAAGGCAGATCTGAAAATGGGACATTTAAAAAATATTTTTCTATTAACAGTACTTCAACAATATCCATGTCAAATAATGAAAAATATAACTAGTAAGTGAAGAACAACTAGACTAAAGTGTCTGGCAACAAGATATGATGTCATACATATTTAGTGTGTCTACTCAAATACAGTAAGACACAGATAGTAACTTCCATGTGATAATATCTCTAAGTGCCATCAGTGCTTTCAGTCCAGGCTCTTATACAAAAAACATTACCTGATATTTATAGCTACAGATAAAATCAACATGGTTTTTAAATAAAGGGACAGGGACAATAAATTATTTAGGCACGCCTGTATCAGAAGTGACTTCCTAGTAAATCCCACATTGTTTATCATAGCTAATTTCAGCAGAGGATCCTGACCAGATCAACAAGATTAACAAAGCAATTACACAGAAAGTATGGTAAAATCCACGGAGCACTACAAAGTACCCATGTGTGAGGCCAGGTTTTCAGGACTGGCCTCACACATGGAACCTTTAGGAACCTTCACAGCATTGAACCTGCTACACTTTAAAATCAATTTACAGAGCAGCAATCATCCACTCACCTTTGGGGATCTGAATGCTTCTTTCTGAGCTCCACTCACTCCATTCTCCAAGGTCTAGCATGCAACGGACCTGAACAACGTACTTCACCCCAGCTTTCAGGCTGCTCACCTCATAGTGTGTCTGCATTCCTACAGATACTGTCTGTAAAAGAAAATGGACTGAGAAAACAATAAAGAATTGGACCACTTCAATGAATAAACCACAAAGGAACAGGCATGAGTTACTGACTTCTGAAAGTCAGGCATTTAAGCTGCGTATTTATAAGATATCGATTACCAAGAACCAAAAGTAGTGATTTAGCAGAAAAAAATCACTGCTGATTCTGATATTCGAGAAAATATTGAAATGTAGACTTCCTAATATGCCATCAGATCCATAATGTAAGGATCATTACAATTAGTCCAGCCCACATATAAACCCCCATTGAAATCCTTCTCAGTGGCTTTAAGTGACTTTCTCAGACCCTTCTAATTTCTCAGAACTATTTCAAAATGCATAGCATTCTCCATCATTAAGGCATCAACAAGCTAGGCAGCATTTAGCACACATGACTATAAATTTAAGAATGACATTTTGTCCTGAAAACTCAGCTGTAGCAGTACTGAAGCTGATTCCTAGAAATATGGCAACAGGTGGGGAATGTCAATGGAAATGGTTAAATGTGAGCAGACCACAACAGAGTTTCTGAGGGGCAGGTTGCCTAGAACTGATCATGTTGAAGAGGATGATGACAACTGGGTTTTGTCATACATAACATTAGGATGATTATGTAAATATACTGAATTTCACAGTGTCTACAGACCACTCCAGTATTTTTCTTTCTTTAATCTGATCTGGTTACAATAATTTTTCTATTCTTACATTTTTATTCGACAAATTAAACTGAGACAAAGAATTCATTGAATAGAGCATTTATAAAATAAATATATTCTTTCCTTACCTCCCACTCTTCCTTTTCCTCAGGCTTTAGGCGTAGCTCATAGTGATATACATGTGAATTAGAGCTGGCATCAGCCAATGGGGGTGGAGACCATTTTGCCCAAAGGTATGACAGGTTAGCAGACGTGTTTGTTTCTAGAGAGAGGTTCACAGGAGCATCTGGCTGAACTGTATAAATGAATGAAAAGTGTGCTATTTAATTTTCTCTCAGGAAAAAAACCCTCCTTTATAGTTTTGTGTGTCATCATATTTTTTTTCAGATATTTCAGCACTGTAAAAGAATAATAAAGAAGACTTTTATTTTTCCTTTTTCCTCAATGAGTTGAACTAGCTCCTGATTTCCAACAGTAGCAGCAAATCTTAAACTTTACGCTGAATTTGCCAGGCTAAGGAAATACAAATGATAATTTTACAAGGTCACTCCTGAAAACTAGAATGCCAGCTATTTCATAGCTAGAAAAACTAAGTATATTATAATTAAAATAGTATATTATGTGTTTCAGAAAGTAGAATGGAATCAGGCATATAAAGTACCACAAAAAGCCTGCATAATGCTCAGGCAGTTACTTTTACCCTTCCAAGACTGCAATGCCAGCAGTTAAAAAAATTTTTACATTTGAAGTATTCAGTAGCTTAACCTAATTTGAAAATTTTATAATCTTCATTGAGTCTAATTAAAATACTGCAGACAACTAGAAAGTGAAGCAAATTTTTCAGCTAAAGTTAAAATTTTTACATATTCATGCATGAAAGTCCTACAATCAAGTATGTAGTTACTTAATTTAGAATTAAAATGCAGTTTTCACAAATATTTAATATGCATATTTTATATTATCTGTAAATAAACACTTCTCAATAGCAAGTTTCACCTCATGAGGAAAGAAATCTTTCACCACCACGTGATCTGGGATTAAAAACTCCACACATCTCCAACTAGTTTGTTTTCCATTTTATTCTTTGATTTTACCTATGGAAGTTACATCCACATGCTGGGGATCTGAGCTGTTACTTCCAATCTCATTTGTTGCCATAACGGTGATAATATATGTTGTCCAGGGATTAGTGTGGTTTTTATCAAAGTAGCAGGAATTTGGACCTGATGTTAGGTAGTCTGGACATTCATAGATTTTTTCTTCACTGAAACAAAATGATTTAAAAATTTAGGAATTGAAGCAAAGCAGATAATATTTTAGTAATAGACTAGGTTCAGCAGAGAAATCTGAAATGTTTATGTGTATGTATATATATATATATAAAAATTAATAAATTTAAAGAAATTAATATGTATGTATTATATTTTAACAAGATATATATCTATAATTCCATCTCTTGGAAACATTTGGTACGTGTCAAATGACATTACCATAAATGCTTCGTTTACTGCAGTTGTTTTGATATATGCTTTCTCCCCTTTGTTTATACACAGAAATAAATCAACAAAAGAACAGAAACAGAAATTTTCCAGAGAAAAAACAAAGAAATTTTAACAATATTTATAAGCAAGTAAGAGAGAAATGAAAAATATTTACTTCAATTAGATAAGTTGCTAAATATCTTTGCATATCAACCCTAGAAATTAAACTTATGGGCCCTATGGCAGAGAGCTCTTTTACTGATTAGTTTGTTTTCAGCAAGTCAGAGAATCATTTAAGTTGGAAAAGACCTCTAAGCTTGTCAAGTCAAGCTCTGACCCACCTTGTCAACCAGACCACGGCACCACTTCCCATGTCCAGTCATTTCTTGAACACCTCCAGAAATGGTGACTGCCCACCTCCCTGGGCAGCCCATTCCAATGCCTACCCATCCTTTCAGTGAAGAAATTCTTCCTGAGGTCCAACCTGAACCTCCTCTAGTGCAGTTTGAGGCTGTTTCCTCTTGTCCTATCACTATGACCTGAGAAAAGAGACTGACCCACACAGGAGAACAGCCTCCTTTCAGGGAGCTGTAGAGTGATAAGGTGATCCCTGAGCCTCCTTTCCTCCAGGATAAACACCCTCAGATCCCTCACCTGCTTCTTACTCATGCTCCAGACCCTTCCCCAGTTCTGTTGCCCTTTTCTGGTCATGTTCCAGCACCTCAATGTCTTTCTTGCAGTGAGGGGTCCAGAACTGCACACAGGGTTTGGGTGTGACCTCACCAGTGCCGAGTACAGGGGGGAATCACTGTCTCGGTCTGGGGACATTATTGCTGACACAGGCTGGGTGCCACTGGCCTTGGCCACCTGGGTACACACTGGCACACATTCATCCCCGGGTCCTTCTCTGCTGAGCCACAATCCAGCCTCTCTACCCCAGCTTGGAGTTGCACCAGGTTGTTGTGACCAAGGACAGGACCTGGCACTTGGCTGGGCTGCACCTCGCACCATTGGCCTCCATGCAAATCCCTCTGCAGAGCCTTCCTGGCCTCCAACAGATCAGCACTCCTGCCCAGCCTGGTGTCATCTGCAAACTGGCTGAGGGTCCTCTCATTCCTCTCATCCATATCATCAATAAAAATACTAAACAGGACAGACCCCAGCCCTAGTCCCTTAAGGACACCACTAGTGACCAGCTGCAGGTGGATGCAGCATGGCTCACCACCGCTCCCTACGCCCAGCCATCAGCCAGTTCTTAACACAGCTGAGTACTCCTGTCCAAGCCATGGGCTGCCAGATTTTCCAAAAGAATGCTGTGGGAGACATTGTCAAAGGTTTTGGTGAAGTTCAGGCAGACTACATCCACAGCCTCTCCTGACAGGGTCACCTGATCACAAAAGGAGATCAAGCAGGACCTGCCATTGCTAAATCCACGGTAGCTGGGCTTGATCCCTTGGTAGTCCTGTATGTGCTGTGTGGTTGCAGTCAAGACAATCTGTTCCACAGCCTTCCTGATGTCAATTTATTTGCTTTTTAACATGATCATTATCACAACTATCTCAAAAAAAAAGAAGAAAAAAAATTACTTCATGGTCAATTACTATTGCCTTGACATGGGTCTTTGGATTATTTAGGAGAAGGATTGTTTTGTGCTCAAAGCTGGCCTAGGTGATGTACTCACAGCCTCAGGTGAGAAGAAATATACAAATCCAAAGCATCAGCTGATGTGGAGCAAGAATGAACATTAATTCCACTATTATGCTTTATGTATCATCAATAATAAGGTTTCCTAGTTTTCAGGCAGTTTTGTCACAGTTCACAAAGAAAAAATGGGAGAAAGGGGTCTAAGAGAAAATGAGCCTAGAAGGGCAATTGTGGCCCAGGTCTAAAATGCTTGGCAGAGCCTGGGTTCAGCAGATTTAATAAATGGATAAGCACTCCTATCCTTCCCTTAGCAAAATGGGTCTGGGCAGTGACAGGTATGAATTAAAATGTTCATTTAACTATTTGATCAAGACTGAAACATCTGGGCTTTCATAAAATAAAAGTTTCCAAATCATTGTTGTGTAACTTCATTAAAGACTGAATCTTTTTCTGCACAATGATTTGGAATATTTAAATGTAGAGGGGATTTCTGAGACTTTATCTTACCTATTCTGAATCTCCCTGGATTTATAAAAAAAACTTAGTCTCTGAGCCTCCCTGCTTACTTGTCCCTGTTCAAAGACTGTTTTCAGGAAGAAAGTACAAAGTTAAACAAAGATGGACTGGTTACGTAAAGTTGCCAAACATATACGCTTCATTCCTGGGCAGGATGATGGAGTGATAATTTCCAAAATATTAACTTTTGAGATTTCACTGCATTTTGGGAACCACTGACCACAAAAACAACAGGATAAAAAATGACCATAGTCCAGAAAGGGGTTTTAGTGTGTACGGTAATGGACAAGATCCTTGGCAGGGCCCCAGCAGTCCTCACTGTCCCTGCCCAGCCTCTCCATGGGGACCTGGGCCCCAGGTCCCCAGTTCAGCTGGTCTCCAGCTCCACACAGCCCTGCCTTTCCCAGTCACAGCCCCCTGAGCCTGTCCAACCCATGAGCTGATGTCCCAGCCCAGCCTGGCCTCAGCCTGTCCCAGTCCCCAAGGAGGTGATCAGTGCCCAGGGCTGGGCTGCCCCACTCCTGCCCAGCTCCATGGCTGGGGTGATGGGAGATCTGCTGCCCTGTGGTGCCCTTATGCTTCAGTGCTCAGAGGAGACCCCATTCAGCTGAAAGCCATGTGTTTCCCAAAAAGATGGGCAAACATGCCTTTGTTTCCAGGCACACCTTCAGACAAGCGGGATTTTTGGTAGATGAGTTTAGGAGGGTCAGGCTGTTAGATTTGCTGAAGATTTGAGGCTGTTAGTGGCCATGTTTTCTTCCAACAAGGGAAGCCATGGATCTTATGCAGCCCCTGTTGTCTATCTAAGGTTAAAATGGATTCATAAAAACAACTTTACAAATTAATGTTGTCATTCTCTTGGTCTATCATAACCATCACTTGATCACTCTCAGAGGACATATGCACCACTTGTTACCTGTCCTTGCTGTAGAACAGGGTGTAATTGTTAGGGAGTCCTCCATCTGAGCCAGGCTTCCACCAACATGAAAAGGTTTCCTTTTCTAGAGAACGACATCTTATTATCTGAGGTTTTCCAGGGTATGATTGACCTAGGAAAGTGCAAAAATTCAACTAGGTAAATTAGGAGTGGGCAATGCTTTTGGATGCTATTGTTGAATGATAAAAGTCAACTAAGCATTCCTTTTTTGAAGACAATAAAATTACATGAAATTGTGGACTGAATTGAGCAAATAACTCTGGGAAAAGGATCAATATTCTCAAAAAAATATATACACTTAACCTCAAACTTCTAAAATAGCTAGTAGAATGATTTTGCTTTTTAAAATGAACATTTATTTTTTATCTGAACTTGAAATTGTATATTTATGTAAAAATTAAACTATGAAGATGGAAAAGAAATATATGAGCTTTAGGGTTTGTCCCCATAAACACTAAAATTTTGTATCTTCAGATAATTTTAAGATTAAATTTTAATTTTGCAACAGAACTAAAATTCCATTATTTGTGCATATTTGGGGTAAATTCTAGGTCAGAAAATTCTAAAAAGAAGGAAATCAATGGGCTAGATAGAATTTTTTGGGTACTGGAAATCTGAATGTGTTCATTTATTGTTCAAAGATTCCCTGTTAATAGAAATACATTTAAGAATATTTCTTGTTAAGACTACTTCTCATTTACTTACACCAAGAATACAGACGATACATTTACATTCATTTTAAAACAACAAGCCTGTGACCTTTTAACCTAAGCTTATCTTTATTTCATTAAAGTTCCATGTAATTATCTCAAATATGTAACTATTCATATGCTAATTCCCAAGGAGGTGACGGGCATAAAGTGAATATAAAGTTTCAGTATTGCCACCAAACAATCCTGAAATTAATCACATAAAAAGAAAAGACAACTCCAGCCATTTTCAAAATTGCCATACCAAACTTCAGGGATGCGTTCCAGTGGTGGTCAGGATAGACTGGGTAAAGCCTCAGACTTTTCTAAAGAAAGTGTCTTAAGGAAAAAACCAAGTGTTTCAGGAAGTCTTGTACTCACCAGCCAGACCTACTGTAGTCAGAGCAAGCTGCAAAATAATTTGAACTGATGAAATGAATCTCTGTTTCATGATGCCTGCCTCTCCTCAGGAGGAAGTATCAGATCAAGGGCTCACTGAAAAACACGCCATCATGCAACAGTCAGGAACAATGCTCAGCATGTAATACGTATCGCATAACTCGATCAAAGTCCTTTTTGAATTGCAGGTAATTGATTCTTGTTCTCTCTCAAAAGCGTGAGGCAACACCAACAGTTCCATTTTGGAAGCTGAAAACACAGTCTCAGAGAAGCAGGTTGGCCTTCCCAGAGGTCTTTGAATGATTAGCAGTGCTTGGATTACAATTTCTTAGCATTAACAAATCTTGCATATTTCTTGGCATCTTGCAGTACTGGGTTCTTATCTTAGAGTTCTAACTTCTAGATTAATTAATTAAACTAAGAAAACAGCCTTTTAGCAACAAAAAATATACTTTTACCCCTACTGACACAAAGAAGAGGTCAACATGAAATCTGAAAGTCCTGAAAACAGAATGCAAATAGAAAAGGTCCAACAGTCATTTACAAGTTTATGATTTTTGATTCAATCTCAAAACTTCTCAATATTTAGGACTGTCAGTGTTGACTTCAGTATCCCTTGAGCTGAAGAATGTTACTCTTTCCGTGCATCCAACCAATGGTTTTTAATGCATTTGATTTTGTAGTAAATTTCAGCTGAAATACAGATTTGCAAGTGGTCACCCGCTGGGACCAAGACCCAGTTCCTGCCGTGGGCTCACACCACTAGATGTCCTCAGAATTCAGGTTACAACTCTGGGTGCGCTGGAGTCCCTGTTGCTGCTAAATCTGTTTGCTTAGCCTGAAGAAATGACAAAGCAAACCTCCGGTTTCTCCCGCCAGAACACTCCCTGCTTGGAGATGTCTGCAGTCAGATGTTGAATTCTCGGTAGCCAACCTCAGCCTTCGAAACTAAAGAAGAACATTTTACTGCCTAAATAGGGAGCTCCTTATCTCAGCTTTCCACTCCTACCCCCTAGAACATTCACAGGTACATGTATGCTTGCAACCTATTCCATGCAGCACAGCATGGGAACAAGCTGTGCCCTTGGCGGGGAAAAATCCTTCATGGTTCATCAGATGACTAATTTTTCAGTAAGCAATTAATTTTCTACATCAAGAAACTATAATACATCATCACACAAATGTTTTTCAAGTGCAAGGCCAAGTGAAGTATCAGTTAATGCAGCTTAGTCTAAAACATGTTTACTGTGGACAATGTGGAAGAGAACAACAGTTGGCTACAATCCCGTATGCCACTTCTGAATATCTAGGCATGTTTCAGGTGTGTAACTGAGCTACAGGCTGGAAAATTGCATCTGGATTAGTTTTAAACTCACTCAGAGCATTTTGTGCATATAAAGACAGAGAAGAGAGAACCACTTTAATATAAATTCCAGTTTGGTGTAAATACATGCAAAGAAATACATGTAAATACATGTAAAGAAATGACAGGCACAAACATTACTGTTTAATGTCAGAAAATACCTCAAAATAATTATATAGCCCCATTTTATGGGGCTATATAATGAGGAGCCCAGATGACTGGGCTCATAAAAGGCACATTTTTCTCAGGTGAAGGGGGAAATAATGAAACTACAAACAGTAACTATTTCAAGTACCTCTGACAGTATTTACAATATTTTATTACTTCTAAAAATAGTTGGAACATTTGCAAAACAATGTACTTTAAAGCTAAGAGTCATATGGATAAAGAACTATTACCATGATTATTTATTTTTTTACTTTTATGTATGTATCTTTCTATGTGAAGAATGACAAAGAGAAACTGATTACACTGGCTGAAAGAATGAATTTTTTTCAATACAACAAAAGAGAGGCATCATCAAAAAGGATCTTTATTAGAGCATTCTTCAAGGAAAATGGGATGATTTTGTAAAGTGAAGACTTAAAGAACCAAATTAATAGTGAGAGGAAGAAACTAATGCATTTAAAAAAAGTATTTTTCCTCTGGAGCTTTTGAAAATGAGATGATTGTGAACCATGTGGCTGTGCAAAATAACAAGAGGGATATAGGGAAGGAATATGCGCCTACCAGTGTCACAGACTAAGCTCTGTCTACAGTTCTGGTAACCTACACTTGGGAAAAAAGAACCAAACAGATTTTAGAACACAGACATGAACACGACATAGATACTGTCTCATGATGGTGATTTAAAGAATTGGCTATGTACTCCATGCAAGTGTGGTTGTCATCTGCAAACATAAAACAAGATAAGCATCAAAAGAGGGAAAATAAGAATGTGTAAAGTAAGAATGTTTCCACGGTTGCTTGCTATTCAGTATTTGTGACTCAAATGGGGCTTAGAAGGTTTCTGGAGAGATGCCTTGTTTTTTTGAAAATACTTGCTTAATAAATTATAATAAATAGTACTCACTTTGTCATAACTGTAACTAAAGTGCATCTTCTCTATATATGACATGAAAATGTTTTCATGAAAGGGTAATTAGTGTTATTGAAGGTGCTATGAGGTAGTGTCTCTCTTTTAGGACTGAATGCATTCTTTCATCAGGGATGCAGTGGACATTGATTTGCCACAATGTGATCCAAAACCAAGGGTTGAGTAATGATATTTAAAAGATCATATGCTTCCTTTTGAAAGTCTTGATTTAATTCCAACCAAGTTATTGCACTCTGACATTCTATCTGAATTTCTGCCTTTTAACACAGCTGTTAGATAGTATTCAACAGCTGTGCATCACATGCCAGAATGCAGTGCTCCTTGATGGAAATGGAAACTATGACTGGTGTTTTAGAATGCACAGAAGAATTAGATATTCCTGTAAAATAATTCTGCCCGGGAATAATAATATAATGAAATTGTAGGTTTGAAAACTGTGCTGACAATGCTACTGGATGAAGATGAAAGCTAAATACCAGTACTTAAATCAGGTGCCATGAAGCAGAGTTGAGAGGAACATGTCCTTGTACTAACTGACTTTTAGTTCTTGCATTCTTTTATTTCTTTCTTTCCTGGCTCTGCTGATGGATAAATTTCTTGAGACTGACAGTGAATTCTTTACTCAGTTCTGCACAGATGGAAAAATTTTATATCTGCAATGTTTTCAGGCTTGCAGGAACAGGAACAACTGTGCATCAGCCACTGGCAATGACATTATGTGCAACACAATTTCTGCTTCTGTGGCTAAAGAAATCAAAAGCCAAAAGTACTTACCAACCTCTACTGAAAAAGTCTGGCATTTCCATTAGTCATGATTATAAACAATGTTCATCTTTCAGGCCTGGGGGAAGACAGTTTAAGGAGCGCTCAAAACACCATAGTTCATTACCATTTGAAAGGCTGCACTACAGCTGTATGAAACAAAATATAAAAAAGGAAGCAAGAATGTGAGCCTGTTAGACCATCTAGACCATCTAGCTTTACTGTGGACATGGCAGGAGTCTGCCCTCCCACACAGAGATCACAAATGCCATCAGGAATACATGTTCCTAGCAATGGCCAGAACATCATGGACAGATATGTTTCTGATTGATGGTGATGGTTTCGATTACATTGCAAATTAAAAGCTGTAGATGTGTAGTGTGACCAGAGCTCTGTTTTCCCTCTCTGAATGAGCCCTAATTGGATGTCTCTGAATCCCTCAGGCACCAAGCACTGCCTTCAGGGTGATGTACAGGCTCCAGAGAAAATAAAGGGCTGAGGCATGTCTATGATCTGAATTTCTTGTGACTGATTTCACCTGGCAACTTTAAGCACATAGGTTGTGTGGTGGACCTTGTGAGGAAGCCTAGTACCTGGTACTGGCTATGAATCTAGATATTCAGTTAATCTATTGGGATTTGGGACTTCATTTTCCTATGTTGCAAAAAATAGGAGTAGTGGTAAGAACTTTTACTTTTCACCTGAAAAGCCTATATATGGCCTTATAATACATTTTTCTGAAATTTCTCTCATAAATCACCCCATAACAACCCTTGGCAGTCCTTCCTTTGGTTAGCAGTCAAGATGTAATAACGAACAAAACAAATTGCCTCACCCATGGAGATATGTTTCTCAGTCTGAAAGACTTGAGTCAATTTTGAAAAAGGAAAATCACCAACCCCTAGATTCTTGAAAATAGTTTAGACCCTTACATCTCCATCATGGTATTTACACTCTTAATTCCTATTGATTTTACAGAACAGAGTCTGAAATTTTCTTAAGAAAGTCAAGAGAAGAAGAAATTACCATTATCCCTACTTTGCAGATGAGGAACCAAGGTAAAGAATGCCCAACAGATTCATAGTAGAAGTGTAACACAAGCTAAAATCTAATAATTTTCTAACACTTTTCTTTTCTAAATACCACCCCTACTGCCTTTGTTTTCCCTCAAAAACAAAGCTAATGTTTTAGCTAACAGTAGTAATCTTTCTCTACCAGTCTCACATTTCCTGAATATTCAGATTTCATCCCTGGTGGTCTGTAGGTTTAGCCATAATTTCAGGATTTATTTTTACAGCAGTCTCTTACAAAAAAGAAAATCATAAGTTCAAAAGAGTAAAATTTTATAGACTGAAAACCAGAACTTACATTAGAACTTGAAATATGATGTGCATTCATCTCTATCAACTATCAAGCCCAACTCCACAATCACTATCTTCTTATAGTAATTTTAGATATTTTTGATATAGAGCATAGTCATAAAGTATAAAACTCAATTTTCTACCTAGGGGTTCACGTATGTGAGGAAGATTTTTATGCTTTCATGAATATTGGATTACTTGAAAAGTTGAAAAACAAAAACTCCATGAATAGTGTATTTCTGAAAGCATCACTACTTTATTTCTAAAACATAAAGAGAAAAAGCATCACTCTGTATTAGCTGTTGTAAATACTGACACTCTAAGTAAATACACTTAAACATCAAGAGTGATAGAGACAGCAGTAAAATACTGTACATGTTTTCCTTTATCTATTTCAAACAAAATTTTGTAGCAATGAGCTTTGGATGTGGTTTAAATTTACGCATAGACTGTAGGCTAGGCTAGTTGTTTAAAGGCTAATCAACATCTGCACAGGCCAGGACATGATCAGATAAAAGCTGAGAGGGCTGGGGGAGGAACTCTAGCAGTCTCATCAATGAAAATCAGGTGCAGGGAATGAGCTACACCTGACTACCAAAGCACAGTCAGATCATTGTCCTCATGTGTAGCCCACCAAACAAATCTCCTTTTCCACTGAATAATCGACTGAAGGAAGCAGAACACTAGGGACACAGTGGAAGGAAGGTTTTGGGGAGAAAAGGAAAGGTTCAAAGTGGACTGGGGAGAGACAAGAATGGGAAATAAGGGTAATAAGCAGCTCAGTTCAGTGTAAATTTGTGGCTTGTCAGACTGAAATGTGTGCCTGATCATTGCAGTCTACCCTATAATCTCATTATACCCTATTTTTATCTCCTGTCTGGATGGATTGCTCTGGGCAGTGCCTTTGCATGCCAGTGAACTCTCAACTGGATTAGCCAGTGAAGAAAGACCTGGATTGCAAATCTCCAGGTTCAAATGCAGATCCCACACAGATGGAGAGAGCAAGAAGATCTGGGACCAGCTACTAGGTCAGCTAAAAATCCACAAGTAGCTACTGGGGTGATCCATTTCTTTATGTGCAAATGCACACACACATATGTATATCTACACGTCAGGGCATTGTTGATGTGTGTGGCCCCTGCGTGGGTTTTGTGTCCATGTACCCACCCACTGGGAGCAGCTGCTCAGCTTTGCTACAGGCAGAAACTGAGGTTAGGGACCTACAGCAGCCTCACATCTATGGGGCTGCCTGATTGAGCTGACCCTAGCACACCAACATGCAATGTTTTACCAAAAAACCCATACTTTGTTTAATAACCTGCTCTCTGCCTTTCACTTCAAATAAAATATTTTGTGAAGAAAGAATTTAAATGGGCAACTTATCTGCCAGAGCAATAAAAACTACTTATACATTAAGTAACTAACTTTGAAAACACTAGCTTCATCATTGTTTTTCTAAGAAAATCTGTCTGTAAACAATTTGAAACAAAATAGAGTATTTTCTAACTAACAATAAGAATGGTCTATATCTCCCAGAGACCAGGTGGGAAGACATATTACTCAATTACCAGGGTATTCTTTTGTTTGGCTCCATTTCACTAAGCTAATGAGAGCAATAAAAATAGCATGAAGTTATTTGGCAGCTAGACATTGTGCCATTACAGAGGAGCAGATTTAATTGAGGGTGATAAATGGGGATTTTTTATGTGCATATTTAAAAAGGCATCAATAATACGCAGCTGAATATGGCAGAAATAAATGTGTGCAGTTACTCAGCCATGGCATAAGGTGAAATATAGTTTAAAGATAGAGCTCAATGAATGGTTCCTGCTTTAGAGAGGACTCAAGAGTGCACACGCTGGGAACACTGCTTGACTCAAGACTGGCTAAACAGAATCTTCTACTACTTTGTACTACATCAAAACATACAATTCTATCCTTCCAAAAAATTTTACTCTGCTTCCATTACTTCCTTTGTCAGGAAGTGGAATTATGAACTAGTGGCATGTCCCTACATGTGATTGACATAAAATGTGTTTTTACCAAATTTGCAACAGTGCTGCAAGTGCTGGCTTCACTGTTCACCAACTGGAAAGGAACATGATAGAGTAAACCTTAACTTTCTGCTGCAACTAGACCAATGACTCTCATCCAAGTATTTCTACATCAAACAACCATTATTCAAATCATATTTGTAGTGAAAGTCCTGAGAAGAGAGACAGAATCCTGCTGTCTCGGGTACCGTACAAAGAAGAGATTCTGCTCTTAAGAACTGAAAATATAAGTAGCCAATTAATAATACAGCATGGAAAAAAGGGATCTAAAAAGCAGGTCAAACTTGCATTTTTTTGGGTTGAGACAAAATATTATTTTATTAGTAAAATATTGTCAAAATATCCCATAAACTGGAAACTGCCTATGAATCATCAGTTTTAGAAAATTCATTTTGGAGGGTCACAAATTCTTTTTCAGCCAAAGTCAATGAATGAAAATTTTCAAAATTCCAAAAGGAACAAATTCATCAAATCACATAAAGCATTTTATTTTGCAGTTTTGCAGTAGCATATTTTCTGAAATCTAATAAAATATTTGTAGGTTTTCCAATTTTCCAATAAAATCATGTTATGATGAAAAATTCCTGATAATTTTTAATTATACACAGAATTCCAATGAGTAATGCAATGGCATGAAAATCTTGCTACTTTGACATTTCTGGGGGAAAATGCTGGTGTAGAGATGAGGAGGTTTTTTGCAGAGACAAAAATTAGGGAAACTTTAGTGAAAATAAAGGAACGGGGCTTTGGCTAATAAAGGGAACACAGTAATGGACATAAGTGTCCATAAGAGAGGTTAGTGGGAATAGGACAATGGGGAATAACACAGAAGCGGGGAAGAAGAAATAATCTGCTGGGACCAGGCAATAGAAGATCAGATGAACATGTAATTTTGAATGTATTCCATGATCACATACAAAGTTGCAAAGCTCCATCCACTGGATGGAGCCCTAGCAGTCTTTTCTTGGTGAACCCAGGCTGTGGGGTTGGATGGAGGAGAAGCATTTCCTGCATACTAGTACCTGCAAGCATCAGTGGGGCAATGCTGAAAAAAGCTGGGTGATGCTGAAAAAAGCTGTGACCATGGCTATAGACCATGGCTAGAGAGCTCTTTATTCCCTCGTAGTGGGACAGCCCATTTTGGCTGAGTCTGGGTCTGGAGTCTCTCTTCAAAGCTTTATGACCATGGTAAGACTCTAAAAGAAAGAACCTGGCTGCGTGGGAGTGAATTTTCTTCTTCAATCACAAATATGCTTAGCAAGAGTGAATTTTCTTCTTCAATCACAAATATGCTTAGCAATTAACAGTATTAACAGTGGAAGCAGAGAATAACAATTGTTTTCTGTTTCAGTGTTCTCTTTTTCAGAAGGTCCTCAGTATGAGGTTGCAAAAGTAACTGTTTCTTTGTGTTTTTCTGAGACTTTTTGTGGTTTTCTGTATACTTACACTTGAATTGTTTTAGTGACTGTATAGCTATTGTGGGAAAGAACACAATTACCAAAAATTACTACTCCAATCAAACTGATAAAAGCACTCAATGTTCTATTATTTGTGAGCATGAACATATCTCAAACATATTCCCCAAGCTGCAAACTTTTTGGTAAAAGAGCTTTGTAGTTGCAAGCTAAAGGCCGCTACTGATGCCATGTACAGGTAAGTAGCACATTGGTTAACCAAAGGAATGAAAAAATGTTATCCTGGTAAATCTAAAACCAATTATTTGAGAGAAATTGCTGACAATAATTGGAACACAACACTACATTCAGCCTTCAGTGAAGCTTAAGATAATAATCTTTTGGCACTCTAAAAAGCATTTTACCCCCATTAATATTGAAATACATGGCTATGCAGAGAGGTATCTTTATCATGCCTAGATCTAACCTTGGTGTAATTTTATGAATCTACTCTGAGACCTAACTCCTGAGTAGAGTTGTGTCTAACACATTTTATAAACAGATTATTCTCTACAGGAATTCAGATAGATGGCATTTATCTCTAATGTCAGTAGAAAACATACAATGTCCTCATGAGGAGAGTCTTTATACAGAAAATCAAATGTTTGAGCTACTGTGAACTCTTCTACATGCTAAACCAGTAATAGGATCAATACTACTCTTTCACAACCCTGCTAAGTTCTACATAGATTGTCATCTTCCAGGAAAAAAAAACGTTTAACAGCGGAAGAATAGTGACATTTCTAAAAGCTGAATGTGCATTCTGAGGGAATTGAATTCACCCTTTGATCAGGAGTACGAATTCCTCTTACCATTTCTTCATGATGAATCTATAAATGAGTGAAGTAAAGCACTAACCTGCTCTACTCCCCATCTTCAACTCAGGATGCTAAGATTTGGAGATTCTCAGCTATGGTGAATTGTGGTTTAGATTCTTCCTTTGTTTTGAAGTATAAGGAAATGACCCTGAGGTTGCAGACTGTGAGATTTTCATGCACTTATTTACAGAACAATGACTAACACTGCCATCTCTGGAGGTTAAAGGTAAATTCATCAATGAATTAATTCATTAACCAATTCACTCATTAACTCATTTGCTCAGCTCCTTAGGAACTGCAATGACAGCACTCACAATGACAGACAATGACACACATGCCTCCTATTGATGAATGATGATATTTACATTTCTAAAATGTTCAAGACTCTATTTGAAGAAACTAATTTTGCAAAGAAAGAGGAAGTTTCATGATGCAGCAAATGCAAAAACTACCTTTACAAACAGATCAATTATCTATGGGATATTAAGTTTCAGAGCATGGATAGTGTTTAGTTTTAGATAATAAAATGCTTCTCTCTTATCTTTGCTGTATCAAAACTGTGCCCAACTAGATTAACATGAATGTAGCAGTTTGCCCTGCTCCTCTCTGGAGTTTGCACATGTGGTTAAATAATAAAGAAACAGCTACTTAACCATCTGAAGAAGAAAATATTTCAAGGATAAAAAATATATTCTACACTAGACCAAAATCTATTTTAATACTTTTCTCCAGTATGTTCTGCTATTTGGTGAAAAAAGAATAAAATGAAGAAATTTTGGCGAGGGCATGTATCAATGCATCAGGCTGCGCTTGTTTTTCAACAAATATTCTTGATTCACTGAGTATTGTACAGCTTCAGTGGCTGTGAAATTTCTTATTTGTACAAAGTTCAGATTGGATCTATGGTGTGTACAGTAATTATCAAGTTTACACTGTGTATGACTTAACCTTGGAACACTGGAGTCAATGGTGGCGTCCTCTGTCTTTGAAATGGCATGCTTCTTCAAGATTATAAATCCACATTCAACTTAGTGGTCAGAGGGGAAGGTGAAAGGGGGTACTGTGACCCTTTCAGTGCGATCCTTTCAGAGCTAATTGCAAGAAAAAGCATCTGATTTTTACCTAAAAGAAACTGAAACCAAAATTTAAAAGTTTCAATAACCGCAGGTAGAGAAAAATTAAATATTTTTTATGCTGAAGCATCTGAAATGTCAGTTCTTCATCTTTTAATCCTATGAAGGCTATCTCACAAAATCATAATTCCCCCTGCCCCCAAACAAATTTGAAGTTAATCAGTCTGAAATAGCAATGACATTTATTTTAGAGGTATTTAATATCTACAAGGAACCAAAGAAAAGGCATAAGTGTCAGAAACATTCATGCTTGGCTTCTGCAGTGTGAACTTAATGGTACATTTCAGCAAACTAGGAAATTTTAGTAAGAACTGATATAATTTGAAGCATGGTAATCTAGATCACTAGAAATCAATTATCAGCCTCTGTATTTACCATCAACCCATTTTGTTTCATATCCCAACACAACCAACTTAAATTTTTAGGTTTTTTGTAGGCACCCAGTTACCCAATCATATTTCAAAGGGTAAAAACATTCATTTTCTCTGTAATCCACTATATTTCTTCCACAATCCCTGGAATAAAAACCTTATGCTGACATTTATGAAATGGCAGGAGGAAAAATGCTGTAACTGTGGGTATTACTTTAGGTAATAACAGTAAGACTTTTAAATACTTGCTTGCATAAAGGCTAACCTTTTCCGTTGATATAAAAGTAATTTCTATTGAAACTTGGTTCTATTGAACCCTTTAGTTGTTATTGTTAACTGCATCTTTTCAAGTTATTTTTTCAGTGATGCCTTTATGTTTACATGTCTGAGTCTGCCTGACTTAATGACCTAGGTCACAGCATATTTTATATCATTTAAAGGGAAAAATCATGGGAGACTAGCACAGTCATGTTTTAAATTCATATTTTAATTTAATCTTTGATTTGCCCCACTGACAGTATGTTAAATATATGATCTGACACTGTTAAAATCCTGGCACCAGACTTTCAAATTAAATTCAGATTTTTTTTTTGTTTTGTTTTTTTAAACGGGCATGGTAGAAATCTTGAGCCAAAACTGTTCAGGTTTCTATCTTCCTTAATGTCTGCTTCCCCTTGAAATCTGGGCTTCTGGCAGATGGTTACACCTCTGACAAGGCTGTCAATAAACCAGTCTTGGGTGATGAACACTAGCACTCAGAACAAAACAAATGTGAAGCAGCTCAGAGAAGAACTCTGAGATCATCAAGTCTCACCTGTCACTGATCTCCGCCTCATCAACCAGACTATAGCACAGAGTGCCACATCCAGTCATTTCTTGAGCAACTTCAGCACCTCCCTGAACAGCCTGTTCCAACACTTGACAACACTTCCCATGAATAAATTCTCCCTAATGTCCACCCTCGCCCTCCACTGGCACCTCTTGGGACAATTTCACCTTGTCCTGTCACTTGCTGCCTGGGAGGAGAGGCTGACCCTCACCTGGCTACACTCACCTTTGGGTAGTTGCAGAGAGTGATAAGGCCCTGCTTGAGCCTCCTTTTCTCCAGCATAAACATCCCCAGCTCCCTCAGACACTCCTCACAGGATTTACTCTCTACACCCTTCACTGACTCGGTTGCTCTTCTCTGAACTTGAGCTCACAGAAAGCACTAAGGCTCTAAGAACCAGCCACAAAAGTGCATAGAAGAGGCAATTTTCCTTGTGCCCTACAGAGTTTTGTCCAAGGTGCAGACGAGAAAGAGTAGGGAGCTCGGTTTGCAAAGTTGCTGTCTGGATGAACAGGTTTTGAGGTTAGCTCAAGATGGTGTTTCAAGACACAAATAGCCACAGAACCTTAAGAGAGCAAATCTGTTGCTGACAGTAGGGATGGATAATTGAGGCATTTTGAAATCTTTAGATGTGAATGTACATTTTAAAAGTAAGTAGACCAAATGAGTAATGAAATTCCATTGGGTTGTAAATATGATTTTTCTGCTTTTTAAACTCAGCTTACTTAAAGCTGATTTTTATTTCACTCTCAGAGTCCCATCTGCATTTAAACATCTGCATAGCTATGTTCTATACAGTATGTTGATTGATACAAAAGTTATTAACTGTTCAACAATACAGATCAATTATTCTTCACAGATAAATGCTGCTGAATAACAAATACCACAAGAATATTTTCAGTTGAACAGCCACCTCTGTGCTCTTTTTGAACTGGTTCGAAGCCTACAGCCTACCTCAATTCTCTATTCTGGACCACAGAATGTGAGCTCCTCTGGATGCACAGACACACAAAATCATGCATATTGAGAGTCAGCCACAGGCATACAGATCTGAACACTCAGCACTCACACATACACTCCCGTGTATGGATATGTTGCTGCCCTTTAAAGAAGCTGTCAGTGCAGTCAGAATAATATGTTACTCTATCCAGGTATGAGACAGACCCCAGCTTTGGAAGGTTAAATAAACACAGCAACATTTATCAACTGCTCACAGCCCACTTAGTGTTTGATGTGAAAAAGAAATCAAGGGGACAGTGCTTTTAATAGAGATTTCTGTAACATTTCCTCCTCCAGAGGTGAAAATGAACAGTGGTTCTGCAAGTTGTTGATGCACCCTGGATTAAAAAATCTGCTTCACTATTTCAGTTTCCCACTCTTACAGATCAGTTATTTAATCACATAAACAAAATTCATTCCTTGAAAGATGAAACGCGTGCTTGCAAACACCAATGCATGCATGGATGAATATGAAAGGAAAGGGTCATGGACTCTTTTTAAGGTCTCAAGACCTCTAAATTGACCAAGAGTCCTTACCTTTTTAACCTATGTATACCTAGAAGTGTTACACAATTATGTGTACACAACAGTATAGAAAACTAGAAAATCTCCAAGTCAACAAGTACACAGCAATAACCATACTGCTAAACAAAGTCTAACCCTTTATTCTTCAGCAATCTGAAGACTTAGTAGCAGGCTCTCAGAGTCTGTTTTGCTATGGAATTAAATTCACTAGTATATATTTTAACATGAAATCAGTTGTATGTCACTGAATTCATGCATTTTTGCCACTTAGTGCATTAAATATATACCATCAATTCTTTACTAGAAAATAAAAGGGATGGGAAATATGTCACTCGTGCGCCGGGGCCGGGGCAGGAACAGGCGAGAGGCAGGATCGTAGCAAAGGTGAAGTAGAACTTTATTCGAAAAAAAGGTGCGGTTTTTATAGAGTGGTATGACAGATTCTATTCTATTGGCTAACTAACAGTAACATCTTTCTCATGCACTGTCCTTGAGAGGAACAGAAAAACAAGGTAGAAAAACAGCACCTGCAAATTATTTATAGTCAACAGGTTATCACATCTTTCCAACTCCCTAAAATCTCTCACAAGCCGCTGTGAGAAACGCTTGCCGTTTCTCTCTCCCTGTCCCATGGCATCTACAGAAATAATTTGTTCTTTTAGTACCATTACAGGGCAAGTACTACAGATTATGGGGTAAATGCATCAAATGAAGATGTAAACCACCAGCAAAATGCACTGCTGCATCAATAATATCAGTAACTATGTTAAAAACCAGCTGCAGAAACACAGACAGCAAATGTTAAAATGAGATGCAATCCTCCATGTAGTCTGCAACTCAAACTGGTAGGAACCTTCACTGGTTCAAAACCTTTGAAACTAGAGTCTCAATTTAGACATGTGCTGCTGGTGCTATAAGACCTGGCATCATTTGTAGTTTCCACTGCGGAAGTTCAATTTTTGGAACACAAATCTCCACATAAAAGGAGAGGAAAAAATTGAGAGCAGACAATCATGGTGGACACCAAATCTTCCAGATACTATCCTAGAGTTTGAGAAGACAGAAGGGAGTATCAGAAAGCCTGTGTATGTTCTGCTGATGAAGAGGGAGAATTAGAACTCATCTCCAGGGTTTTATTCCCATCCCTTCCAAGAGTCTCTGACATCTTGTTCATCTACAAAATGGTGGGCATCTCACTGAGATGTGTGTCTTTTTAACTACACTTACAGTTTCCAAGTTGATTGAAATTAATGTTTCCAAGATACTTGGAGGACTTCAGATTGAAAGGATTATTCAGAAATGAATTATTGGTAGTAGTGATTTTGTTGTAAATAACTAAAAAAATCCAAGTGGCAGAAATTTTAGCAAACATTTCAAAGAATCACACAATGGATGAAGTTGGAAGACCTCTGAAGAATGTCTGCTCATTAGTTAGTTTAGCTAAACAATCCAGATTTCTTCCTGGACTGTTTCTCATTTCCTTTTTGGACCTACTCAAACCTGCTCTGGACTGGGACCTGGGAAACACAAAGAGTTTGCACCTTGTGCCTGCAGCAGCTGCCCCAGCGCTGGAGGGACTGATAACAGAGCGACCACCCCAGGAGAGACTTTCTGAATTTGTCATCTTTTTCAGAGCAGTGAAGGAGTGGTGTCATCCGGTATTGTTCGTTTTGTGTGCTGGGGTGTTAAATAAACAGGCTCTTTCCACTTCTCTCCGAGGAATCCTTCCCAAAGCAGTTGGGGGTGGAGGGGCGCGTGTGGGTTTGCTTTCTGGAGGGGCCCCCTTTTGGAGGTTTTCTCCCAAATTTGCCCTAAACCAGAACACACGTCCAGTTGGGCACTGACTATCTCCAAGGACAGAAATTCCACAATCTCTCTGGATAGACCCTGCCCCTGTTTGACTGCCCTCACAGCAGATAAGTTTTTTCTTGTATTTAAGGGCATTTTCCTGTATGACTGTTCATGCTATTTCTTGTCCTTTCCCTGGATGCAACTAGGAAGAGCCTGGCTAAATCTACTTTACTTCCCCATTCACCTATTGATGAATTTCTCCCTGAAGTTCTGTTTTCCTGGTAGAATGATTCCATCTCTTTATTATCCTAGACATCCTTTCCTGGACTTACTGTGGTATGCCCATGTTTTTTGCTACTAGGGAGCTCCAGATAGAATACTAGATGCTTTAGTCTGAGGCTGTCAAACCCTTCAGGACAACACCTGAAAAGCTGAAATATACAACTAATTCCATTGAGTAAGAAAGGGAGAGATAATGAGGCCAGCTCTGAGAACAACTCTGCTTTAGAGCTCTGCAATGCTCATTTTCCACTGGTGTACATGTATAAGAACTGGCACAGAGGATCAGAAAATTCTGGTTCTAATCCTGAATCTCCCATTTTATTTTATATGATCTTTTTCCATTAGTCAAAATCTGATTCCTTTTTTAGAGGAAATCTGCTCCTAACATAGGCATCAGCCAATGACTGAATTCCTTTACAAACCACTTTATTTTTGACTTTACAGCCAAACCATTAAGTAAGTCACATAAATTCTCAACCTGGGAACAAACTGTCATTCTTCAGAAAGTTCATCGGTTTGTGTTTGGCTAGCTGCACGGAAAATAAAAGCTTTGTCATTTATTAGTATTTTTTTCTCTGCCTGCATTAGCATTCATGTTGGTAACCCCTAACGAGAGCTACATGCTTGGCGTTTCTATTTGAGTGTCATTTTTACTGATTGCAATGAAACTATATCCCAGAACGTCTTAATGATAATAATTTTATAAAAATCCTAGACTGACAGCACACATATTATTCCTGAGGAACAGGAGTCTTTGTCCTTTATAGCATCTACAAAATATGCAGGTCTGTTTATCCTGCAGCTTAAGTTACCCAATTATATTTGACAATAAAACCTAGCCAAGGTCCCTGCTTTTATGATCAAAAGAGTACTAGATTATGACATCTGAGTGGAGCACCTGACTGTAGGTGGTTGGCCCTGCCTGGATGCCAGGTGCCCACCAAAGCTGCTCTGTCACTCCCCTGCTCTGTCGACTGCTCAGGGGAGAGAAAACACAAGGAAAGGCTCCTGGGTCCAGGTAAGTCAAGAAGACATCCCTTACCAACTGCTCCCACAGGTGAAACAGATTAGACTTTGGGAAATTTGTTTCATATATTACTAATAAATTCAGAGCAAGATAATGAGAAATAAGAGCAAAGCTTAAAGCACTTTACCCCAGCCCCTCCCTTCTCCCCAGGTTCAGCTTCACTCTCAATTTCTCTACTTCCTGCCCTCTCCCTCCCCACCAGGGTAGGTGGATAGGGAGTGGGGGTTGTGGTCAGTTCATCACACAGGAAAGATTCCTCACATTCTTCCCCTTCTTCTATGGGGTCTCTCCCACGGGAAATAGTCCTTCACAGACTTCTCCCACTCAACAAGACTGTTTCCCATAGGCGGCAGTTCTTCATGAACTGCTTCAGCACAGGTCTCCTCCCCAGGGTGCAGTCCCGCAGGAACAGGCTGCTCCACTGTGGGCCCCTTGTGGGGTCACAGGTCCTGCCAGGGAGCCTGCCCCAGTTGGGCTGCTCTCTCCACAGGCCAGGAGCCTGCTCCAGCACAGGCTTCCCGTGGGGTCACAGCCTCCTTCAGCACACCCACCTGCTCTGGTGTGGCTCCTCCAGGGGCTGCAGGTGATCTCTGCTCCCCCCTGGACCTCCCTGTGCTGCAGGGGCACAGCTGCCTCACCAAGGGCTGCACCAGGGGCTGCAGGGGAATCTCTGCTCTGGCTCCTGGGGCAGCTCCTGCCCCCCTCCTTCAGCTCCTGCAGAGCTGTTCCTCTCACACGTTCCCACTCCTCTCCTCTCTCCCTCACTCCCTGACTCCAGCAGTTTTCATCCCAAAAGTGCTGCCACTGTCGCTGGTGTGCTCAGCCTTGACCAGTGGGGGATTCCATCTTGGATCTGTCCAGCATTAGCTCTGTTGGATGTGGGAGAAGCTTCTGCCAGCTTCTCACAGAAGGAGATATAATCCCACCTGTCAGCCCCTGCTACGAAACCCTTCTCACACAAAACCAATACACTGACTAAGGACATTGTGAATTGAAGAAATGGGTACTTTGCCAGCTCTACCATGGCAGTATAGAGGAAGAAAATACTCATCCTGGTTGTTGTAATGATTAATGTACCCTCCCTCTTCTCAAGCCAGGAGATGAGGTTTGAATCACAGACAGCTGGTAGGAAACAAAACTGTTTTCAAATAATTCTATTCTACACAGTGGTATTAACCTTTGTTGTTGGTGTCAGAGTATGATGAGTGGCTTGGGACATTGCTTATCCCTCAGCTGCAATGAATACATCTTGGCCACTGATAACACTTTGTGCCCTTGAATACAGTAAGTCTGTAATTTTGTGAGAACAAAAGCTCTCTTAGTTACAATTTTGCAATACTGACTCAACAGAAGTTAAGCTCTGAAATGCGTCAATAACACAAGATTAAAGCTGAGACCAGCCTGGAAGAAAAAACATGTTTTTCCATGCAGTGAAACTAAAAAACTTGATTTTCTAAGAAGTTATTTCACCTTACCACTTTAACACTAGCTTCCTTCTTCCTGATATCCTCTATTATACCAGGAGACTGAAAGTCTATGGCTGGGCTGGAGATAAACTTATGTCAATAGGTTCTTTCTACACAAGTTGGCTTGAATGGCCCGCATACATATTCTGACAGTCTAACAGGTTTCTGCCAAAAGGAACCTCATGTCAAATAAATTCTGCACAATTTTCCTTTCACATCAGCAGAAATACTAATTAGAGATTCTGTTCCGTTCATTTAACAATTTTCGGGAAAATATTTGTATTAGCTTTGGGAACTTTATCTACTTTTATAGATTTATACTAGACAACAGTATAAAAAAACATTAAAAGGAATGGGCCTACAGATTGTGAGATCAGTTAACCTCACATCCCTAGTAAACAAATAGCAGTTTCATGTTCCAAATATCCAATAATTATTTTAGGTTTAATTTTATTTTTTATGGTAAGTCTGTAACAGTGTTTCTGTTCATTCTGGTCATGAAGTTCTCTTTTTATGGGTTGCCACCTGAGGAAAGAGGGCACAGGCTTTTAAAAAGCATGTGGACCACAAATTATTGTCTGACTTGGATAAGAATGGACTTGTTTGGTCATTTGCCTAGAAACCAGGAGACAAAAGTTAAATTATCATCTTATTCTAGGAAAATCAGTCCCAAATATCTTATTTCTTATGGAATGTACTAATCTAGTCTAGAATTGTTTTCTTGTCCTCTTTTTTTCATTCTGGCTGAGAATTCAAGAGTTAAAGTGACAGAAAAAAAGTATAACCAGGACAGAGTCTTACTGTCAGGTTCAATTTTAAGGTACTTGGATGGGAAGGAATGAGGTTTGCTTGATCCTTGCTCAAATTTTCTCTTTATTTTAGTGGCAGCTTAATGTAAAATACATTAAAAGATCTGAGGGAAGAAAACACAATACTTTAGAATCGCAAAAGAATATGCAAGATACACTGGATCTGAATCAGACATGAGAAATTACTTGCTATTTAATTGTCAGGGTGGTTGAGACTGCTACAGAAGTTAAGGAAGAACATGGAAAACAAAGAGGTTCACGTGAGTGATTAGGAACTGCCTTTGGGCCTTGCCTATCTTGCTCTGCTGGTGACAAATTCACAAAGAAACATCAAAGAGACAGGCCAGTAGTTTTGTTTGGACAAAAGTCAGAAGGAAAGGTCTGGAGTTGTTGATTCTTTGGCAGTCACTAGAGAGAAGACAGATGGAGTTGTCTATTCAGATGAATGCAGAATACAGCGTGGAGGGAGAATGAAACAGGATCAAGAAAAGACCTCTGCAGAGAAAGAAGAGAGGACATGCTGTAGCAGAATTGTGGAAGACAAAGGTAAAAGGAAAACTGTCTCCTGTTGTGTGTGTCTGTACATGTGAGCATGCAGAAGGGAAGGGAGGCTGAGAAAGAAAAGACTGTGGTAGGGGAAAAAGGACCAAATTAGTTACATCTGTAATTTTTTTCAGAGAGAAATCAAATACTTGGCAATTAATTGGTATTCCACAAGTTTCATATTAAACATTAAAGGTTTGTATATAAGGACTTGTGGTGTTGCCATCAAAAATTAGCCAACTATTTCTGTTTATCAAATTAGACTTGCAGAAGCATGCATTTGTTTAACTTTCTTTCCAAAAGAAATGTCCTAAAAACATATTCTAAAAACATTCTTGAAGAGCAATCAATATTGTTTGTCTGAACACAGGTAAGAAAGCCAAAAAAGCTCGGTGACCTTAACTCTAGATTTACAACAGCTGTTTAATGTGGAATGTGGAAAACCGAGTACATGTTTGTTTAGAACTCCATGAAATGCTGTGAACATTTCCAGCTTAAATGTTTGAGTAAACAAACTGCAAGGTTAGGAAGTGTGACATCCATATTTTCTCCTGCATGTGTTGAATTACACTTAGATATGACGGGTAAATCTTGCCAAGACTGAAAAAATCAGCTAAGTACAAGCTACTTCTTACTGAGAGCCCTGCTAATGAAGGATTAAAAAAGCAGAGGTAATTGTGTGGACATGCACACAGGAATCATTTAATTCAGGAAATGCTGAGTACAGAAATAGACTCTGTTTGTATGGAAGCAGATTGTAAATAAATGCACTAAAAATTGAAAACAAAAGCAGAAAGACCCAGCAGTGCCACCTAAATTTTGAGGGACTTATTAGGGTTTAGCAGAACAGCACAGACCCACAGAACTAAAAGAATAATTCAAGCAGAAGTATCTCTAATCCATCCTCTGCTGAAGGCACTTACCCAGGAGACCAGAACATGTTGCTCTGGGTTTATCTATTCACAGCAGGAAAATCTCAAAGGATGGGTACTGTATCTGAGGCAGCATGCTCCACTGCCTGACTCTCCTTAGGGTGAATGAACAGTACCAGATACTCAGTGAGAACCTTTCTTGTTCCAACACATGCCTCTTGTCTGTTGCCTACCATGCAGAGACTGCCCTTAACCTCCCAGTGACTTCCCTGCAGTTCCTGACTGGCACACTGCCATCAAAATGGAGGCCTGTATTTTTCCTTTCTGTTTGTAGCTCTACCATCCCATTGTCACTGTCTGGTTGTAATCCAAACCCTTAACTTTCCTGGAGCACTTTTCTGAATTTTAGGCTGTCTTTCTGATGCAGTAATTGCATATTAATTCTATGATGTTTGTTGCCCTTTCTCCATCTTGGAAGCAAATAAAAGTCTGAAATGAAAAGGACAGTTCCTTCAGTCACATTTGGCTAAGTGTGAACAATCTAGGGAAAAAAGAAAAAAGCACTTGACCTACATGAAAAAGTGTATGGCATCACCAACCTAATATGAATGTCTACATTTCTATAAAAGGAAACAAAATTGAAACAGACCATGAAAATGAATTCTAATGAGCTACTGCTGTTTCTTCAAAACAGTCCTAACTTGAAATGACAATTTTGTTTAATTTTTCTGGAGTAAGTGTTATTAAATGAAAAAAAAAAAATTCATCAGCTTCCATACAGCTGTCAGCTAGGACAGCAAACAGATCTAAAACCCCACCAAAACACTAAAAAACACTTATGTGTGAGACAATTACCAAATCATCTATTGACACTGAATTATTTGCCTTGTTACACCAGGTATTTTCACTTCCCTCTGTTCACATTGTCTGTGTATGCATGCAGTTAGAAATCCACTTTGTTGCAAATAAACTAGGTGGTCTCAGGAGGGAGGAAAAACAGTACCAGGGGTTCAGCAAAGACTGTGAGCCAGTCTGTGGGCTCTCACACACTCAGGGCAAATGGCTGATAGTGAAACAGCCTTTTGTTACAGGCTCAGGAAAGGATTACACATTTTGACTGGTGTAATATTATCAGCCTTCCCTAGCCAGCTTGGGATGAATATTCCAAAAACTGCACAAGAACAAACAGTGAAAAACTACAACAGTCCACTGCTGAAACAAAATCTACTCAAACTTTGTGTGCAGAAGAAATAGTTCAAGAACATTTTGTACTTAGGGAAAAAGTAATTCTGAAATTAGCAAGGCTAGAAAGAGCTTGGCCTGATGCAGCTGTCTGCCATTACAGATGAAAAAGATTAGCATAGGTGGCAATGCATTTTTCTCTGTTATTTTTATGAGGGCTGCATGTTCCCAGCTCTAGTGTGTTCCTGTTAATGTCAGTGTCTCCTGTTAGAGGAGGTGCCACACGGCCTCCTGGCCTGTTAGAAGGAGACTGTTTGCCTGTTCAATAACATCACTGAAAACAACTGTTCAGCTTTTCAGCTACTGAAATGAATGCCATTATATCAATAACAAATTACCAGTCCATTGCTCTTAGCCCTTAAGGCTGGAGATATCTCCCCAAGGCACTGGGAGCACATCCATAATTCTCTTCATGGTGGCAAGAGGCTGATGCTACTGCCTCAAGGATGGATACAATCAAGACTGGTGTGTAGAAAAAAGACACCACCTTGCCTCTACTCAGCAACAGAAAATACATCAAGGCTTTGAAATTCTCATATGCTTTCCCACTTTTTTTTCCTTTTTTGTTTTTGGTTATGTAAGGCATAAGCCTTGCAAGTACCACTGATGTTTTTGTGCTTGTATGGGGAGTGCAATGCCTTCTTCCTCACACAACATGAATATATAAGTACCTTGTGAATACTTGGGAAACACTAAACAATTTCCACTCTGACTCAGAATGCATTCTAGAACATGGGAAAAGTAAGATCTTTATTTTAAGATAAAACCATGCTGTTATATGCAGTAACTCTGGAAATAGGCTTAGAAAATTTCTAATATTATAATGCAGCAGACCTCCAGAGTATCTTTAGTGATTAAACTGATTTGAAGATAAAAATATTAATCTCCGTAGTTTTGTGTATAAACAACTGAAATGAAAACCTGAATGCCAATTCTTAGAGTATCCCCTTCATCACAATAAACAGACCAAAAAGATCTCCTGGGATTCCTCTCTTGAAATATTTACCTTCCCTATTTTTGAATATCAGTAACTATGTACTTATTCTTTCTATTCTCTGGTAGCATTTTCCTACACTATACCTTCTGAAAAGGCATGTATTGCATCAGCTGGTCTAATTTTTCAGATGCTTCCCCTTATTCAGATAAATAAGGAACTTTTTCTACAATAAGTGGAGAAAATTTAAATCTCTTTTAGTAAACAGCTGATTTCAACTCCACTGAGGTAATTCCAATACAAAAATAAAAAAAGTCAATTCAGCTTACAATTTTCCTCTGCCAAATTTCACATAAGCATCACAGCTTCTCTCACACTTCATCAACTGTACAGAAATTACCATTATTTCCATCTTCTGTGATGGCACCAGTGAGTGAAATATATTGAATAAAGCTGAAAGTAAAACTTGAAAAGTTATTGTACTTATTCCAGCTTTTATGACTATATGTATTTTTAAATTTTAATACTGTATGCATTTTTCCTGTTTAAAAAAAGAAAGAAGTAAAAACATAACCTTTGATTTAAAAAAAAAATAATTACCACCTTTTGCAGTCTGTTTTTAGGATGATGTACAGTTAGGCTTTTAAGGATCATGCAAGCTGTTTTTGCACACCATACTATTCTTAAATGAGATGCTAACAAAAATAATTTGTATAATGGTTGCATTTTTACACTTTATTTTTCAAACTTCAGGTTGAGATACGTTCCACTAGCTAACACCTTAAATCCAAGAAGGACCAAGCAGAAAATCACAAACTAAGAAGGAGTTTGGAAGAACTTGTAGAAGAAATAACTGTTGATGAAAGTATTGTTGGAAGCCAACAACGATGACACTGAGTGTTTCACAAAAACCTCTACAAATGAAATAAACCTGAATATCACAATCTCAGATTATAAATTTAAGCCTTCACTGCCTGTCCCAGTGAGATGAAGTATTGTCCCTTAAATGTTTCTTATGCTGTGGAAAGAAGTGAAAGACAAAGTTTATGTTGACCTAAATGTATTTGATGGAAAGAACAGTAACAATGATCTTGACACAGGATAGTACAAAAGAGCAGAGCCACAGGTAAGGGATGGGGTTTGTGGGTAACTGCAGTAGGGCTGAGCAGTCCTCAAGGGTGTGGACAAGGTGCTTAAATGCTCTTCAAAGAAATTAAGAACCTGAGTGCACTGACTGCAGAAGAAGAGGAGGAAGCAGAAAAAGCAGCTTAGTTTAAGCAGACTGCACTCAGGAACTGTTTTCAGTAGCTGGATTTTTCTGTAGGGAAAAGGAATCTTTATATTTTGAACCATTACTGTGTGCATAAAATATAAAATTCCAGGTGTCATTTTTGCAACTAGAGGAGGCATTGCTGAATTCAAACCTTCAACAGTTTTATGCTTTGCTGTATCCACATGCCCTAGATAAAAGTAAGCACTATTTACTTAAACCATGACTACTGAACACACACAGACTTCGGTTAATGATTTACAAATCCAGGAAAGGAAGCCCTCAGATATACATACATCAGCAGTGTAAAGCAAATTTGCAATAAATTCTGTGGCCATGAGGTGGTAAAGAAAATATTTTCTTTCACTCTGTGACTGTAAAGAACCACAAAGAATTCATCTGCGTGGTCTCACCAATCCTAGCTGCTTTACAGGACAGCAAGCAGCCCTGCTCCATCACTGGATAATGTGCATCAAAGAGGTAAGAATAAGAAAAAAACCACCAGCTTGTCTTGGTTATTCCAATGCCCTACTGGCTCAAACAGGTCCTGTAAACAAACACAACTCTGAAAGCAAAACAGCAGATCAAATAAAGGAAGCTATGGGAGAAAGCAGCAAGAAAATACATGTAGAAGGCAGATGTAGATAAAAAAGTATACTTGGCACTAAGATCTGAGGTTGATCGTAGCCTAAAAATGACATGAAAATGTAAATCTCAGCAGCAGAGAATTCTGTGCTGTAGAAGCAAACTTCAGACCTTTGCACAACAGAAAAGAAGACTGTTGCCTGAAGCACAGAGCTGAAAAATGTTCTGTCTAAAATATTACATGTAGACATAATAATTGTTGTTGTTTTTAAACTTTCAAAAGATTTGCTTTAGATTTTATGCAACCGATATGGGATTAGGTCACAAATGCATTGATCCATTCAGTTTAATCTATTTTTTCCTCAAAAAATCACTGAAGATTATGCAAAGAATACTGTCTCAGTGCAGGAACTCTTTCAGCTCTGAATCTTAATGTTTGCCAAATAGATGACCATGAAACTACATAAAATACCTATGAACAAACAAACTTGATATTTCATAACACATTTCATTTTTATTACTGTGACATGTGAAATTTCAAACATTCTTCTTTCCTACAGAGAGCTGGCACTCAGAAAATATGGACAAAAACATGGGCAAACTGCTAAGAGAAAAAAAAAAAGTTACTTTCAAATAAAGGTGGCATCATTAGAGACAAAATACTCAAGTCACTGGATGCCTCACCTTCCTAAAATCCTTGGAAATACCAGGGTCCTGCTAACCACAGTTTTATTTAAAGAGGACTATAAGTAAGGGATGAAATAGGACTCACCCAATATGTATGCATTGATATGTACATACATATGATATGCATGATTCTAGACATTCCAGGTCATTATTCAGAAAGCTATCATCTATTCTGCTTGAATATGCTGATACTCTTATTAATGAGACTACCAGGAAAAATATGGATCTAATCTAAAATTCTTATTATTAAGATTGCTGTGATGCAAGATCAGGATATCTGATCTTAGATGAAGATATATTTATCTATATACCAACACATAGAAATAGGTAACTGAGCTTAAATTAAAATAACAGCTACTTGCTATAACAATTACTTCATCATATATAATGATGAAACAAAGAGCTTTTGTTGCCTGATAAAGCATATCTTATACAGTCCTGAAGAGAAAGAGATATTAATTAGGGTTTGTTTCCACTTGTCCAAAAATGCTACCAACTTTAGATCCCAAATATTGATTTTATTCCACTGTGTTACAGGTTGTACATGTGGGAGGAAAAGCTGCAGCAAAGGCAGGGAACAGAGGCTCAGCAGGTGGGAACAGATTAAATCCCTCTTGCAGCTCCTGCTGTTAATGCTGTGCAGAGGGAAGGAGGTCTCCAGCTTCTGAGGCAGCTAGGGCTGCCAAAGAAAGAGCTGAAGGAGACTGATACATGAGGGGGAGATTTGTGCTCTATTATTGTTACACTTTTACATATGGTTGGACTTGATGATGCTGGAGGTCTTTTCCAGCCTCAGGGATTCTGTGATTCTATGATACAGGTCCCAGTGATTGATTTGCAGATCTCAAGAACATGATAAAAAATTTATTTGGGTCAAAAACACTCCTAAATAATGAATGTATTTTGTAACTGGGAAAAGAGGAGCTATACTGTTGGTATGAACTAGCTATGTTTTCAGCATGCTAAATAGAGCCAGTCTTTCTAGACATTCCAGGTCATTATTTAAAAAGTCATCTGCTTCTCTTCTGCTTGATTATTCTGATACCTAATAATGAGACTACCAGGAAAAATATGGATCTTATCTAAACTACTTATAATTAAGATTAGTGTGACAAAATAAGCACTGGATTTGAAGTACTCTTACACAGAGGAGCACCAGCTGGAGCTCAGACACACTCTAAGAAGTGATACTGCAAGAAGCCCAGGCAGCCTGTAAGACTATGTATATAACTTTCAAAATTGTCTGCAGCAACTATTTCTGTCAAAATCAGTGCTAGTGACAATGAAAAATGGCAACCCGAAATGGAACTCAAAAAAAAAAAAAAAAAAATACCAGGAATATACACAGTGAACACATATATTTAATTTCTTCAGAAACTCTATAAATTACAGATTTACTCCTTCCATGACATTGCCAGAGTCCACTCTTAATGCTGAATACCAAATTCAGTACTAAAATTTTCCATGAATCGTGAAAAAGATCTCCAGCTTTGAATCACAAAATAAAATTAATTCCAAAAGACATTGGTGCCTTCATGTTTTCCCCTGTATAGTGCAAAGCCTTGATTTGATTTATTTCTGTTTTAGCTCAATCTTTCAGTGTCTATGAATGAAAGCCCATGATTTTTCCACTGAAAGAAGGATACAGACATGACACTGGTGGTTGGCAAACAGAGGCAATTAAGTCAGCTAAACTTTGTAATTATCACTTAAAGAATAGTGATAATTACCAATAGTGAACTTTGTTTTTAATCAATCTCTTAACACTATGATGTTCCAGAAAAAAAAATCATATGCATTCTTCTTCTGTAAATTACTGCATTTTCTCAAATCAGTGTCTTATCCCTAACCATGGCCAGTAATAAAAATATGGTAAGCAGTCATCTAAGTTAAATATTTAATTATTTTACCCTCTATAGCAACGCCATGGACACAGTAATCTCTTCTATTCTGCATTGTCCATATTCAGTATATACAGACAAATCTCACTGAATTTAGCATTAGCAGAAGATACACATCTGACACCTGACTTCTACACAGTAGTTTTCTACTTCATTGGGCAAAATATAAAAACCCCAAAGAAGTCTAATTAACAGTTTTCAATGAAACAGAATACCTGAAAACCTCACACAACTAAAGAAAACCAAAATTACAGTTTGATAGAAGATCAAGGATATCCCCCTGATCTCACTGCCACTTATGCCAACATTAATTGGAATGATTCTAGCGTAATAAGTAGCAATGCATCTTCAAACATGAGCAGAAATGTCATGCAAGAAAATGCCTTGCAAATTATGAAAGAAACTATGTGAAAACTGCACACATAATGACACATTCAATATCATCCTTGAAAACAAAACTGTTAAGTATTTGCTAATTAGAATGGCATTTCATGCAAGATTTTAAGCTAACAAAGTTCTTTTCAAATCATCAACCTCTTTCTCATTCTGAAGAATGGTAGCTCACAAAAGTTAACTATGGAGCAATTATTTGTGTAATGGTTTACCAAGGGAACAATAGCTTCAATGCTTTTCTTTCAAGACTGGCCACACTTTGAATAATTGCCATAGATGTCTTGAGTTTACTTGAAAAAATGAACTGGAAAATTCATGCCAGTTCAAATTATGAGCAATTGGTTTCCACCTATTGATTTAATGTTAGGGTTCCTATTTCTTTATTTGTGTTTACAGATATTTTACATCACAGCATCTGTGGTTTAGGATCAAATTGCACCTCAAATTCAATTCCATTTTTCTCTAATGGTACAGCTGTCTTCTACTGTAGCCCTGTGGGTCTGTAAAAACACTATAGCCATTGGTGACAACAAACAGCACACTGTCCTGAGTCTGCAAGTCTGCAGCACTGAGATACCTCAGGCTTAGAAATTTTCTTGGTCTACATGCACATTTTGCAGGGCTAGTTTAGGTGAATAATTAATTTTTAAAATTTATTTGCTACTCTTTTTCTGTATAACTATAATTTTATATAGAATAGTAACATGGAGTTATTCTGATATGATGAAATATTTAATAATGGCACAGTGACCCAGTCTAGAAGAATACAAGCCTGGTCTGATGCATGAATAAGGACAGAGAGTAAGGACAGAGGTTGCAAAGTGAAGTAAGGCACGAAAAGCAATTATGAGAAATGGGAGGAAAATGAACCCAATCCAGGGCCTGTAAATTACTTACCTATAGCCTATTAATGAATCCCCACAATGAGCTGAGCAAAATGACAGCAAGAACAATATACAGAATACATGAACCCCAAAAGTAAGCTTAAACCTATCAGACCAATGAGTAAATAGCAAGGTGCAGAAGATTAGCAAACACAGAAAAATGGCTCAAAGTTTATCCTGGGGAAGGGAATGAGGAAAGCAATAACCTATTCCTCCTAGTGGAAAACAGCAAGTGACCACAGCATCAATAATTCACTCCTCTGAAAGATCTGAGGTAGTTATTTGTCTGCTGCACTGCTCCCCTTTTAGCTCTGCCTAAGGCAGACCTGATCATGCCATCATGCTGTACACAGGAACAGAAAGCCCACAGCAAACACAGTGACATTATATAACTGAGTATTTCAGCTATAGGACAGAGATACACAGGTCATCACAAGGAACTCTGGGCTTTATTTACCTGCCTTTGAAGCATGGGATTTTTTCACAGCATGCGTATAGAACTGATATATGTACATGCATGAAAAGAGGAGGCAAGGGATGTTTGTAAGGTTTATATGTGGAGCTCAGCAAACAGATTCAGTTCTAAACCTATTTAATGTAATGCTTTCTCGTGTGCACATCCTTCTGCTGGAATTGCTTATATAGGCAATTATCTGTTTCAGCATTAATATCTGATAGTCTTCATAGTCTGTAAACCACCTTTTAGAAACAAGACATTTGCTGGTCTGGACTACTGAGTAATGCATAGTTTAGTGTGATGTTGCTACAGCAACTAAAAAGATGAAATTACATGTCATATATCATTTGCACATTACTTAGAACATACAGCTTTCTAAAAGCCATTAACCAGATACAGGTGCTCTGATGGAGAAGACAAGGATATTTTAAAGCATTCTAAAGTATTTTCCATTGTTCTGAAGGAGTAGGGAAGTAAATCAAAGTAATAAAGAGCATAAATAGGAGTGAAGATTTTTAAAATAAGAGAGCATTCACCTTTAACATGACACCAGCATTTCTTGGGGTCCAGATGCCAGAAGAACATATTTCTAGATCATGGATAAACACTAGACTTTCTACTTCAGTGCTAAGCGAGTGTTTGTGGACCACATCATAGTGTGAAGATATTTCTGCACACCATGTGTTACCCATAGGAAAACAACTACTCACTGAATGAAAGCTTGAGAGAATTTCAAAATGGGGGCTTGGTCTTCCTTCAGAGGACCTCCTTAGCAAACACATGAGTGTTCATTAAAGTAGTCTTGGTCCTCCAAGACAAGCTAATTACCTCTCATCCTCCCTGCAGAGACACAAACTAATATGAAAATGAAACCAGGATGTGTTTGTGAGGTGCTAGTAGTGGTGATGGATAAATTTAGTAGACAAACTGGGACAATTCAAATTGGCAAATTTCATGATTTAGAGAAGCTATTTATGCATCGAGTTTGAAAGTGATCTCAAAACCATGCAGTTTGTAATGTCACTGCAAATAGAAAGTATCCATGATTGGGTTAAAATTTTAGATTCACCAAATGGGTGCACAATTTGGATTCAAAAGTGAACAAAACATCTGGGAATGAGTCTGGGGATATTTTCCAGACCACAGCAAGAAGATTAATGAACTAAGTCTGTCAGGCTAAAATGGAAGCTTACTGAGGGACTGGATAAGGTTTTGATTTAAGAAAAAAGGAGAAGAAAGAAAAGCAGTAAAACAATCTATACAGTGGATAGGCCTGCTGCTCATTGTCAAAAAGAGTGTAATTCTTTGCTTATGTATAAACACGACAGAGTTTCATAATTATGTAAAAAGGGAACATTTTGTACTGCCAACAAGAGTAGAAATTCTGTAATGGGAGGATGCCCAGTCTTTTTCTACATCTGAAGTACCAGAGGGTTTCTGGCACTCATATTGAGAAGAGAGGCAAGCTTCTGCACGTTCAACACACTCTCTGAGAGCATCATCAGTAAAACCTCTTGAGTGCCCACCACTTACTATACTTTGCACAGCATCATCCTCCTGCACAATGCTGCAACACATCATTTCCAGGCTGGAGACAAAGACAACATGAATCCAGCTGGATTACAGCACCTGCCTTATTTTATTTAAGACACCTGTGCAGATAGGTTCAAGTTTTGAAAATGATACCTTCTATATGGACATTAGTGCCTACAGTCGATAAATGGACTAGGAAAAAGTCCATTTTAGCAAAATTAAAGTAAAGAGACTATGAGTGTTACAAATGTCAATACAGGGACAGCTGGAAGGGGAATGGAGAGGAAGAACTCTAGTTAATGTCCTTAGGCCTATAACATGCACGAATTCATCACTGTAATGTGATGGAGAAGAATACAAGAAAGTTTCTAAATATGTCCCCAGGAGGCAGAGGCAAAGCTTCTATTCACTCAGCTCCTGGGTATCCTTTTACTGTGTTTCAAATAAATCTTCCACAGATATCAACTCACCTAGATTTGTAGTTCAAAAACAGTGAGGTACAATTACCAGCTAAATCCATCCAGCTGGGACACTCCTTCCTCCTTCTGGCAAGGCATATTAACACCACTGAGCTTATTGGCTCCTACTCATCCTCTGCTTCACACACAAAGAAATGCCCTTACCTCTGAACGATCAGTCTGACAAACTTTAGCCATGAAAAGAAGCAGAGCTGTAGGGAGCCTGTTTCATTATCACCTAATATTAAGGACACATATTTAAGACAGATAGATTATAGCTCTGGAAGGAAGGCACCCTTAAGGATGCCAGAAAGAATGGCATCCTTAAGGGTGCCACCTCCTAAGTCAGTGGTTCCTGAGCACCTGATCAGCGCTAGCACCATGCCTAGTCATGCTCTCACAGTGAAATAGCAACTGCAAGTCTTCCTGAATGTGTTTTGAGTCACTATGGAAAAACACGTGTTCTAGCAAGCAGACACATGCACGGCTGTGAGAGATGCTCCGGCCAAGTAGAGGATGCCGGTTAGAACAACAAGGACTGGCAGCTTTGCCCCATGCTTTCTCCAAAGAATTGTTTCAGATGGAGGCCAGGGACCCTGTCATATCATGCCATCTTTTCTTGTAAGGCATTCCACGCTGGAAGCATTAACTCTTCATTCAGACACTACTATTACCATATTGCCTGGGAAAGGGAGTCCTGGCTTTCAGACAACACATCACGAGCTGCATTAAAGGCAGGCCAGCAGGGTCCTACGGAAGACAGGGCAGTACTAATTGTTTGTGCTAGAAACAGCAGAGGAAGATGCAGGGCAGTAGGACTGGATCACATAGTGTAAGGACTAAAAAGGGAAAATATGGATGTCATTGGGTCTGTAATGACTTGCCAGCTATTATAGAAGATACTCATTTGATCTTGACAGAAAAAAAAAATCCACTAATAGGAAAAGTCTGGGCAGCAATAAAAAAGGAGGAAAAAGAAAAAGATAAAAAAAAAGCCCTGCTGCCACAAGCTATTGGAGTAAAATCTCGTTCAGCTACAGATACAGCCAAATGTCCTGTGTACCCCATTAGACTGCATCTTAAGCAGAAAATTTTCTTTCCCACAGAAATGAAGGTCTTTTGCTAAAGGTCTTTTGCTAATCATAAAAAGACTGAAATCAAACCAATGAAAAAGCCTTTTTTCAAAATGAGATGAGGGATTTTGGTCGGTTGCCAAACAACCAGACATCCACTCTCATGGTCCTCTTCAACAAGACAGGAGGCAAAATTAAAAAAAATTGTAAGTTGAGAAAAAGAGAGGGAAATCACCCACCAATTACCATCTCAGGCAAAATAGATAAAATGTGGGTAAATTAATTTAATTTAATATAATTTAATTTATTTATTGTCAATTTAATAAATTTGGATTATGAGAGGAGTCAAAGACAAAATAAAAATAATACCTTCTTCCTCATATCTTTTTTCCCAGCCTCAACTTCACTCCTTAATTTGTGGAATCCTTTACTCCCCACCACCAAGTTAGACCAGGGGGAACTGGGGAATGGGGGATTGTGGTCAATACGCACTAGTTCATCTCTGTTCTCCTTCCTTCCTGTGCTGTTATCATGTACTGTTCTCTGCTCCCTAGGGCTGCAGTCCCTCAAGGACTGCTCCAGCACACTTCAGTCAGGGAAAGCCAGCCTGTGCCAGCACAGCTCTCTTCCCTGGCTGCTGTGTGGGTATGTGCCCCAACATGGTCTCTCCCATGAGATGCAAAAGAACACCTGCTCTGATGCCCAGAGCGTCTCCTCCCTTCTTCTCACATGCTGATGCTCACATTGCTGTCTGCTCGCTTTTTTTCCCACTCCTCATGCTGCCATGCAATGTTTTAACCTCTCTTAAATATGCTTTCACAGAGGTGTCCCCAGCTTGGCTGAAGGGCTCAGTGGTGTCCTACAGTGGGTCTGCTGTGGAGCCAGCTGTGTTTGGCACAGGGCATTCCCATACCTTTTCTCACAGAGGCCACCCCTGATGCTGACACTTTGACACCTACATCCAGTATGTCCTCTGGCTTTTGAGATAAGAAGGCAGTAAAGCCTGTTCTGGCTGTCTGGCTCTCTTTTCTGTCTGTAGCTATGAAAATATGGTTAGGAGGAAGAAGATGAAAAGAATTTTCAAGGGGTGAAGAGAGCAGATTTAGAGTCTCAAAACCAGGTAAAAGACAAGGCAAGAACAGTCATGGTGCTGCAAAATTTAATCATGATCTTTTCCTCACAGATCCCTGCTCTGTAACCAAAGTTAGTCTTAGGCTTGGCAACAGCTTAGATGTGGGCCAGGAGACTCAAACAGCCAGGCCATTGCACTTTACTGTCCTTTCACAGACTGCAAAGTATTCAGCTGATTTCCAGTATTTTATCCAGGCTTGTATAAAGTTGATTATATGGATAGTATCAGTAGGCCTTAAATGATGTGGCAGTGTAACCAGGTAACTGGCAAGAAGCTGTCATCAGAATATGGAGTCATTCCATATGAAAGCAGAGCTGAGCACAGGCAGCAAGAATCAAGGTCAGAACATTAATTTCTTGACTGTAAACCTCTGCATGGGAATAAGATAGCATCATAGCCTACAGGAAGACTCCAGTCCTGAGTCTTGAAATACGAAATATGTAAATCTCACTGCTTCATGGAGTATATAACAAAGCTGGAGTACATAACTAACTGTTCCGAGTAGCTTGTAAGTTACCAGAGTATGATGCAATGTTGTCAGGACTTCTCCAGAGAGCAGCTATAGTTATATACTTCTTAACAAAATTTCTGGCTGGTAATGTTGGAAAAAGAGTGATATTAGGACAGCAATGATCATAGAAATGCAGAGTTAGTGGATGAAGGTGAGCATGGTTGCCACAGAAAAGTTACAGGAGCAGAGCCTGCCATTGGTAAAATAGCTACAAAACCTTTAATGAGTACCTTGTGGTCAAATGATACCAACTGACTAATAGGTCAGCAGGAACACTCAGAAGCATCTCTAGAAAGGCAGAACAACTAATTAGAATGCATGAAATAAGGCCCAGAAGGACCTTTCACCTCCCCAAATTAATACTCCATTACTAATACTCCAACACCTGAAAAATTACATGGTCTATCTGCAGATGCTATTAAGCTCACTAAACCAATGTGCTCAAGTATAGGAGGAGACTTAATTAAAGGAAATGTTCTTTCCTTGAATTAAATCTTTCCACAGCTTCAGCTTTTCCTCTGAAGCACTGGGACAGCATCTGCATGCTCTGAAAGCAATGGTTCTTGGATTGCCTCATCCTAAAAAGTCCATTTACACATGCCATTTCTCTAAGCCCCATCATTCCCTGAGAGCAAACAAGGGCCTCAACTTCTCTCAGATAACTCTTCAGGACCGGAGACTGTTCCAACGAGAACACCACCTGACAAGTACATTGTTCGCTGTCCTTAATCCAAAAAAGGGTTTTTCCTTTAGTGCTCTTTTTTTTTTTATTTAATTCCAAGACCTGACTACACAAGTGTGTAATTCTGGCAGAATCCTTGAAGTGCATTGTTACAGAGAAAGCACAACCCTCAAATGCTTTGTTGAAAGATGTTAAGACACTTGATAGTCTTCAGGTTTGTTCTTCTCACAGGTCCTTTAAAGCTTCATGAATGTACACAGGAAATTTGCAAAATCCTATCTGTAATGATTGCACTTCACAGACATAAGCATATGCAGTCTCCATAAAGTCATTACATTCTTCTCAGATCACTGTTCACCAGTCCTCTATGCATAACCTTCTTTTCCTGACCCAATGAAATTTAAAACTGGAACAACTCACCCTTACACACAGAAAAGAAGAACACCTGCAGATGTTGCTGCTGCTCATAAATTATCCTGTTCCAACCCTCTGTCATTGGCAGGGTAACTTTCCACCTGACCAGGTTACTCAAAGCCCCATCCAACTCACCTTGAACACTGCCAGGGATGGGACAACCTGTGCCAGTGTTTCATCATCCTCACAGTAAAGAATTTCTTTCCATATGTAATCTAAAGGAACCCTCTCTCAGTAGGAAGCCATTCTTCCTTATTGTGTCACTACAAACCCTTGTGAAAAGTCCCTCTCCAGTTTTCTTACAGCCCTTTTAGGTACTGAGAGGCACTATCAGGTTCACTCCAGAGCCTTTTCTTCTCCCAGTTGAAAACTCCAACTCTTTCAGCCTGTCTTCACAAGAGTGGTTCTCTAAACACCCTCCTAAACATCTTGTCTCTCTGCTCTGGGCTGACTCCAGCAGGTCCCTGTCCCTCCCATGCTGGGAGCCCAGAACTGGATGCAGTGCTCCAGGACGGTCTCAGCAGAGCAGAGCAGAGGGACAGAATCCCCTCCCTGCCCTGCTGCCCACGGGGCTCTGGATGCAGCCCAGGACATGTTTGGCTCTCTGGGCTGGGAGTGCCATGGCAGGGCATGTGCAGCCTCTCACCCACAGCACCCCAAGTCCTTCTGGGCAGGGCTGCTCTGGGGCATTCATGCCCAGCCTGTGTTTGTGCATGGCATTTCCCCAATCCAGGTGTAGGACCTGGCACTTGGCCTTGTCCTGCACCTGGATCGGTGCACTGGTTCATGAGGTTCTCACAGTCCTACCTCTCCAGCCTGTCGAATCCCTCTGGATGGCTCCCTTCCCTCCAGAGGGGACCACACCACACAGCTCGGTGTCATCAGTGACCCCGCTGAGGGTGCCCTCAATCCCCCTGTCCCTGTCTCCAGCAAAGATGTTGAAGAGTGCTGGTCCCACCACTGACCCCTGAGGGACACCACTTGTCACTGGTCTCCACTTGGATACTAAGCAGTTGATCCTGCCAGCTCCTTATCCACTAAATGGTCCATCCACTACATCCATGTTCTGAGACAAGAATGTTGTGGGGAACAGTGTCAAATGCTTTCCACAACTCCAGGCAGAGGATGCTGTGCCAGTCATTCTTCCCTTATCTACCAGCATCATAAACCCATTGTAGAAGGCCACCAAATTTGTCAGGTGTGATTTGCCCTTACTGGCAAGCCTTGTGAAGCCTTGCTGGCCATCACAAATCCCATCTGTATTTTCCATGTACTTTAGCACAACTTCCAGGAAAATCAGCTCCATGATCTTGCTGGACACTGACATGAGACTGGCCAGCCTCTAGTTTCCAGGCTCTTCCCTTTTTTCCCCCCGCTGCATTATGTTTCTCTTTTTTTACAGGCAGTAGGAACTTTACTGAACTGCCACTATTTCTCAAATATGGTGGCTAATGGCTTAGACACTTCATCTGCTGGTTCCCTCAGGACCTACATACACTCTCAGGCCCCATGGACCTGGTCACCTTCAGGTTCCTTAGATGTCCTTGAACCTGATCTCCTGAGGTAGATGTTTCTTCATTCTCCCTGTCCCTGCCTTTGCCTTTTGCAACCTGGGTGGTGTGGCTGGAACACCTGCTCACAATTCAGGCAAAAAAAGGTGGTGAGTACCATGATAAGATCATGTCAAATCTGATTGTCAATTTTGAGGGACAATTAGAGGCAGCGGTCAACAGGTATTTTGAATTGGTTTAGAAAGGATATTTAAAGATTAAGAAAGATGCTTTAATCCTAATTGACAAAAGCAAAAACCACTGTTTTTGTTTTTGTAACTTTTTGTTTTGTACTTCAAAAGAAAAAGTTACTTCATCACTGTAGAATGGGGTGAGTTGAGTTAGACAATGAGAGATGATGGTCAAATCCCTCTGATTCTTACTTATATGAGGGGGAAGAGGAACAAAGAGAAAATTGAAGAAAACCACTTAGAGATTAGTATACCTCTAATTAGAATTGAAGGCAGATATCTTCACCATATTCAGGAGGTCATCTAAATTTAAATCTTCCAGGAATCTTACAAAATCCAGAATAGAAAAAATTACCTTTGCCCATATATTCAAATCTCATGCATAGGGACACTGAATTTGAAGTAGCAAGTATATTTTCATCCTTAGAAGCATTACAAAAAAGTGGGTCTGTTTTAAATTTCATTTTAAATGCCTGATAGACTTGAAGCAGCCACTACCAATCTAGTCTCACTGCTCTACCTTTAGCAGTTGACATAATCTTAAACTGGATCTGAGTGAGAAGGGAATTCTTTTGAACTACACACATTTACATATGACTTATTAAACAAGATTTAATATGAGAAGCACAGATTATAAACTTAAAAAAATTATATAACCTCCAAAATATATCTTCCTTAGAGATACATTTTGATTTTATTCCTGTGTAGCAGAAAAATTAGGTGTTTTCTAATTGTAGTGAAAAAAGATTTTATCAACCTATTCATGTAGACTGAAAAGAATGACTCAAGTATGACTTTTTTTTCTCCCAACCCTATCTAGCCTTGGCTGACTTGCAGAATACTGGAACAGAACGTTGTTCTGGAATCAATCGTACTTACTCGGGATGGCTGGCAGCATGAAGGAAGAATTACATCAGGGATATTCTCAAAGACTAGGTCAAGACTGCCAGTGGAGAGCAGCATAATTATTTACTATGTAACGACAGTGGGATTTTAAAACTTTGCCTTTTTTTAATGTGGACCAAATACAGTTCTAATATGTTAAAGCAGAATAAATATTAGAAAATCTTCAGTAAAAATTAAGTCAACAGAGAGCTCTGATCACCCAAAGACATTTCTAAAGACCAAGTATATTATTTCAATTTACTTAAGAGAAAATAATTCCACTATGTTATGATGACAAGTACATTCCTTTGAAAGGCCAGAACATTTTAAATGTAAGCTGGTGTTGAACCACATTTTTCTTTAAATATCATTATGAATTATTCATCATTCATTAACCATGTCATAGTCATGTATATGCCAATTGAGTGAAAGAACCAGAATTTTTCAAACCTGTGTATTTGTGAGAGACTGAAACAGTTAATGGCTTAAACATTGCTAAAATAATTGAAAAACTTTTGCCCACTATTGCAGACTGTAAAGGAGGAGCTGTTCATCTGCAACCAGTGAAGCCCACCCTTCCCCAAATACATGTATTAATTGGAATTTGGACTTGATAAAGGGGATGTACTATTGTCCAGTCACCCAGGCCTGAGGAGAAGAATGTGTCCAGAACGATACTGGAAGAGAGACTGGGATTCTGATGGCTGCTGATGTGCAAAGTAACCACCCCGGGTGCTGAGGGCAGCACAGCCCATCCCAGGCTACAGCTGGTGCTGAATGAGACACAGAAAGGCAAACCCCTGAGGCGAGCCCTGTCTATTTGTCCTTACTCAAGGAATTCAATTGTGGTAACTCTCCTGCCAGGAAGTGCCTGACACTCCATCTCTGCTGATGGGCTATGACCGACTCAAGTGTACTGACCTTACAGGTGCTAAAACAGCTTAGAAGGTGTCAAAAACACCCAGAATGTCCCCATGATCCACAACACATCAGTCAGTGTGAAACTCCTCACCCCAGAGGAGGTACTTGGGTATTCTCACCTGAACCTAAACTGATATAAACCCAGTGGATTTTGTGTTTGGCAGATTTTTCTCAAGATTACTCCCACCACCCAGCAAATACAGTCTGTAATCATCACTTTGACAAGATTGTGACCAACAGATATGTAAACTCCAACAACCAAGACTTGTTGCCAGGCCTTCCAGTGGTGAGATGATCTACTCTTATACTTCCCTTTTCCTTCTCCTCCATATATGTTTAAGTGATATTTTTATGCTTTTATGTCATCATATTACTAACGGTAATAATAACCAAAAGGCTACATTCCGGCTTTAAACTGCAACCAAATTGTTCCAAAATAAAACCCTACATGTATAAATTTACAAACAGCAATCATTCACTCTGCCCCAAGCGATGTATTAACAAGAACCTAGGTTACTCTCCTTTGTGAGGGTGGGTCATAACAGTTTTCTCTTGTTTTATACATGTGGGTTTTTAAAAAGGCTTTATGAATCTAAAGGAGAACCACAGTCCCTTATGAACTTCTGTAAATACTGTGGTGTTTGTTTATGGCTGGTTAATGAATATGTGAAAGGGAGATCCTGCATCCTACGGTCAAGCTTTCCCACTCTTGACTGATACACAGCAGAGAACAAGGCTGCCTGCTGTGAATCAACAGCAACAGGAACTTTCTATCAACTGTGTGTGGAGTGAGCTACCATAAAAGATGCCGTGGGTAAATTCAACTGCAGGTGACTGTTTTTCTCCAAACACACCGTCCTATTGTTTCCAGAGAAAGCAAACATTGTTTAGAATTACTGTAGTATTTGCTTCTCTACCGTATGGAGAATAGAAAAGTCAGACACTGAAGGATAAAATGTACAGCAAATTCTGTTCCCGGATCCATCAGAACTCCTCTTACTACAATGCGGTTCTAGCTCTGAGCTAATAAATGTTCTTTGAAAGCTTCCAGAATTTGAGCACTCCCCTTCTACCTTCCCCCTAGCTGCAGTGTTGGCTGTCTGAGCTCAGGCTCAGCTTCAGTAATGGAGTAAGGGCCTAGCTTTGAAAACAGCCCTTCCAGAAAGGCCTGCAAGAAGTGTCCAGGGGGGGCTCTCCCATTTCCCTCTGCAATGGCTTATTCTAACCCCACCTGAGCTGTACTGCACCCATGCCTGTGCTGGGCCAGGTGCCCCAATAATCTGGACCCTGACCCTTCAGCCTGAGCTCTCGGCTTAATCCCTGACACGCCTCATTTCTACAGATTGTCTGTCTGGACTCATGGCTGAACCTGGTTACTGTCACTAGATTTATATGGGCACTGAGGGCTCTGTGGGCTGTGCCCTGGCACAAATTATGAACATACCTATCTCTGGCACCATGACAAACTTTTGTCTCCACCTAGTTCCTTGCTGGGCAGCATATTTTTTGTTTGAGACTACAGCTAGGGCATTTCAACCATGTGGAAGAGCGGATGGCGCAAAAGTGGTAGTGCTCACAAGCAGGTAGGAATAAAAAAGTGAAGGGAGGAGTGTGTGAGCAGGACCACCCCTTTCACAAAAGCATTTGCTAGCTGGACTCAGTCGCAGTGTCAAACCCAGCCAATTATATGACAGATCACTGCAAATTCAAACTGTGTGTTTCTCTCAGGGTTTATGAATGGAGACAGCAGAGAATACAGAAAAAGTGCCTCATCTTCTTGAATAGAATATGTAAATGTATTTGTTTTCAACAAGCTGCCCACATAAATAAGCCACTAGCTTTGGTAGTTTAGTAAAGCAAAAGAGGAGTCTACACAGAGAAGCAAGGGAAAACAAACAGATTAATTCTATATTTCCCATCAGAAGGTTATGTCCAGGTACAGTCTAGGAAGCAGGCCCTCACTAGGCATAGAAGTTACTCCAGAAAATAAATGACCCAACAATTATTGTTCCCTCCTCTTCTCCTTTGCCGTAGTTTTATTTCCAAGTAGACAACATCATATAGAATATCTCCTTGGTTAGCTTGGCTCAGCTGTAATGTCTATGTCCCCTCCCAAGCTCTTTGCTGTGCCCAGAGAACAGACCCACAAGGGGGAATGTTGGAGATGCAGCCCCCGTCCTGTGTGGGCCTGCCTGGTGGTAGCCAGAACACTGCTGTGTTACCAGCACATTTCCAGCTATCAATAGAGCACTCTGAGAGCTCCTGTGGGGAAAGTTACCCAAACCAACCCTTCCTGAACTTGCCAATGCCAAAAAAATGTGAAACGCCACTCTGCAGAAGGCAAGCAAGTTACCAGTCCCACTAAACTACTGTATAATGCTATGTTGGATGATTAATGCTTATACAGTTTTCTTTATTGGAAAAGACTATTACACAAGGGATCCAAGAGTTGTGGGAAGTGTAAACCCCAGAAGTGTTTATGTAATCACTACTCCCCCTTGAGTGCACACTGCAAATTTTCACAGTTTTGGACATGGTCAGGAATGTTACTGGATACCACATTTAAGAAAATGGGGTAAGAAACCAAGATAATGATGTGAAAAGCCTATCTCCATTGTACAGATCTGTGCTATAGAAACACATATAACATCACTTCTTCATAACCCTCTATTTATTTTGGCAGTTAGACAGGCACATTCTCTAAACAAAGCTCCCAAAACATTAAGCAGAGGTTAACACACGGAAGAAAAGCAATAGCGCATAAAAAGGAAAGTGTAAGTTCAGGGCAATTTCCCCACTTATCAGTGTGGTAACCTGACTGACCTGAGCAAGAGGTGCACAAAACAGGGCTTTAGAAACTCAGTAACAGTTATCACTGAAGTGGGTGATGGTAACTATGAAGAGACATTTGAAAGGTGTGATTATATCCCTGTGCCTTTCCCCTTTCCTCACTTTTTATCCCAAGGACTTACCCCTCACTTACACACATCGGTAAATGCAGTCAAGAAAGCATCAGGAACACTGGCCAGACCTGTCCCGCAGGTGTTGCCCAGCCACTGTAGCAGCAGGCAGTGCTTGAGGGCAACACAGCCTCCCCAGCTGCCATAAAGGATTTTCTTCCCACAACAGGCAGCACCCTAGCTTTAAAAAGCCATACTTCACCCTTTCATTTTCTTCCCTGATATGTCAAAGGCTTTAAAGTGAGAAAATCTAATACTCCTGCATATAGGAATCAGCTCTGACCACTGCCTAGACCTGCAATGAAAGTATGTGCTAAGGCAACCAAAATAATAGCTGAACCACACCATTCCAAAGAGCTGACACTGGTATCATAGTTCAGTCTTCAAAAAAAAATTTTTTTTGGTTAAGGTAGATCTGTAATATCTGTGATTTGTCATCCACAGACTACTCTATAGGTTCACCCTCACAGAGACAACAGCTGGGAGCAGTTGCTGGACAAAACCCCCCAAATCAGCTCAATCACCTGCTATTATGATTAATCATACTTCATAAGCCTCTTAAGTAGCTACTCAAGATTACTTTTAAAGCCAAAGATACTTCTTTGGCTCTGACTGTGTGTTGTTATTGGAAAGTGATTTGATCTCTAATTGCATTGAGGGAAAAGAATAGTCTTCCAATTTATTCCTAAAGTTTATTCTCTGTTTGATATCTGCTTGTTTATGATTCAGATCAGAGTAATAGATTTTCATTTCTTCTCTGTCCTTAGTGTTACACCCTCCACCTGGAATTCTTTCTGCACTCTATAACATGTTATGGAGAGATACAATACCCAATTCACAGATGGCGGACAACTGGATGATTGGAGCTTTGAGATCCCTGCCCAGGGTACAGAGGATTGGAGCCTGGTGATCTTAAAAGGTCCATTCCCACACCAACCATTCTATGACTTTATTCCTTCTTCTTATTTTTTTGCCATGCTAAAAAGATTATTTTTGTGATACCTTCTTGTAAGAAAAGCTAATAGAATAGTAAGAATAGAAGCTTTCTTTGAACCTGATCAAATTTTAATCCATATTCTTTGAATGAGAACAAGTAGAACTTCACAAATTACTTTGACGTCTTCACTAGAACTTTGAATAACATCATTAACACTCCTCTAATTCGACTAGAAGTAATTCAGCTACATCAGGCCAACTCTCCTAGACTTGTGCTTGTCAAAGTAATTTGTCTGTGTTTCCAACTAATGAGCTGCTGGCTGAAACAGTAATTTTTGTTATTAGTCCAATCTTAGTCATTGATTTAAACAAGTATTGAAGATTCAAATCCAACACTCATCCATAGGAATTTGAGCGAACCCTCTCCTACAAAAGAGCTTTCCTTTCATTGCCAGTGTTATTATGTACTGAGATACAGTCCTAAAAACTATTTTCTAAATCCCACTTCTCAATCTTGCAGTTTCCAATCTGTAAAGAAAAGGTGTTTTACTGAAGGTAGATAAGATTCACTGCACTTGTATATTGACAGGTATTAGTCAATATAGCTGAAATAGTTTCAACATTTCATTCCGCTCAGCTCTGGTCTCCCATATATTCTAAATTAGTCTAGCCAGTACAAAGCTGTCTGCATAGTTTTCTTCCAACATCTCCTTTAATATCGATTTTATATACACAATATTCTTCAGTATCTTGTAATATCTGAAAACAGATTTTATCATTTCATGCTCTGTTTTCTTATATCCCTTCCACACAATTACATGAAGGAGATCCTCCATTAGTAGGTGACATGGGAGCCCACCAAATCATATGTGGAAAGAACTCTTGTGCAAAACCACAAACATCTACTGAAATCTGCATTTATAAAATGAAAAACAATGTTGAAACCCAACTCTGTGTGTTGCTGTGTGTTAGCAATTTGTGTCACTGTTCTAAGATCTGTAGGCAGTATATTTTGCATTAGCAGCCTGGATTTCTGTCACTGTGGCTAAAACTCTCTTGGTTTTGTGGTTCTCAGATCTGGTATTGTCTTGCAAAAGCTTGTTTTACCCCAGTTATTTATCAATTCATCATTTCAGATCCATCAAAAATCTTCTGCAATTTTAAAAGCAAATGATTGGCGTTTTTTCAAAAAAATTGAAATATCTCATTTTTCTCATATAGTTTCAAGTTATATACTCACGTTTGTTTCTTCTATTCAAGGAACAAAATTCTCACAAAACCCACAAAGTTACACATATTTACATCAAAATGAAAATGGCAAGCAAACACGCACTGCTTTTTGAGAACAGATTATTGTAAAAAAATAGTTTTTCTTGTGATACTAGTTTATAAAGACATACAAAGTTTTCAGATGGTCTTTCAGGCTTTGTTTGTTCAACCTCATTACACAAACCTGAGGAAAATACATAAAAAGAAATTGCCTGTATATATAGATTTAGTACTGTGTTTATGTGAAAGAAAAATAACAATAAAATAGCAAAATAATACACCCAGTTCAAAGCCACAAGGAGCTTTAATATATTGAATAAAATTTAGTTACAAATAATTTTTAAGTGGATTTGATCCTAAATCTGCTTCTTAACAAAGTCTGAAGTGCTTTTGCAAGAGTTTATACTGAAGTGTTCCTTTCAACTCCGTGCTTCTTTTCATTAAACACAAAACAGAGTGGACACTTACTAACATCTAGGTTGTTTATTCCAATATGTAAATAATGTACCTGCCTCACAGTTTAACTTCAAACACTGGAAAATAATTTTCTTGGGATAATGCTGCATTTAAAACTCAGTTCTAAGATTACATAAATTTTTGGCAATAGCTTGATACAGAAATATTTTTTAACTCTAGGCTAATATGAATTTTATGTCAGCAGTAGCTAGCCCACAGCTTAAGTTTCTGATGGGGTACTCACAGTAGGGCTCTATCCAACAACTCCACATACCCTAGTTACTATCTAAGCAAATCCCAAATTATTGGCAGCCACAGAGTTCAAGGAGAAAAGGAAAAAATCAGAACATGCAGTACCATATGCACATTTGAGGCTAATACATTTCACGCACTTAATCAAGTAACTCAAGCTAGTCTGTTTCATCCAGAGAAAGGGCAGAAGTAACTGATTTTACCACGGTCTGTTCTCAGGCAGTCTCCACTGATTTCAGAAACCTTCTTTGACTCCAAATCTCCTGGCTGAAGTGCAGTGTTGTGGCTTTGCCTCTGTCAATGAGCACAAAGAATATGCCATGTCAGTTGTCAGCCTGTGCCCTGCTTCTCCCTATGGATGCCTACCAGAGAGTCCTTGTCATCATCCCCGGTAACTCATCTGGGGGAGAATCATGCTCAGCACTGAAAGGGTGTTCCTATCCTGGAAGCTGCTTGTTTTCTCAGCAGCTCTGAGTCAGCGATAGTCTCTCTGTAAACATTATTTTCATTACTCACCACTTGCTACCTACTGGTTTCTACCTAACCAGGCTTTATGTACAAAGAGCTCTAAGCCACGGTATGACCCAAACTACCACATATGATTACCTCCTTCCCACCTTCATTTACTTTCATGACAATTTTTGGCCCGTTAACTCCGTGTGATTTTGTTTTCTCTTTTATCTTCAAGATTTAACCAGGCAGAAGTAAATGCAGTCAGTACTGCTCTCTCCAGAGATCTTTTGAGAACACCTTTAAGAAACCTTACAGTCTTTGGAGATTTAGTGTGTATTTTTCTGAACTTAACATCATTAATGTAACTCAAAACTTCAAGAACTGTTACAAGCAGATAATGCATTGGGATTTGAAGTGGTCCCTATAGCCTGAGAAGAGCTTTAGTATTCTTTTCCAATTTGGATTTGTTATGGTTTAACAAAATCAAATTAAGAAACAACAGACGCAATCTGAATTTCAGCTATTCTGCATTAGATCCTGTAACCTATTCTGATCCAGCAAAGCCTGATTCTGCCAAAAAAAAAAAAAAACAGTTCTTACACTGAACTCAAAAGAGCTACACCTACATCTAATGCTTCTGCCTGCTAGATCATGTCCAATTTTTGTGGAAGCTGAGAGGATTAGAGAATGTAATACAGAAACAGCAAAGTATATTTGAAACCCCTCAAGGACATGGAAAAGATGAAACTTTACTTGTGCTAAGCCCCCTTAAATGCTTGTGAAAAGCCTTTTTTTTACTAAAAAGTCTTAAATATACTTAAATTAAGAAGCAAATCAGTTATTTCTCATAAAAGTATCCAGTGGAAAATTTTAAGAACACTAACAATTTTTAGGATAGAATTATTCTTCACTTTTTCTCTGAAATTTTTTTATTGTTCTTTATAGAACAAGATCAGCCCTTAGAGCTAGCCTGTAAGATTCACCATGATATATCTTTTTTCAAAGAACAAGGCAGTTGTTTAAATACACATTCTTCTAATCACATTTATTTTTGAATTCTGTCAGTTGTAAAAGTGTCAGGGTATTTTTAAGCTTTAGAGATTTAGGACTATGTAGGTGAATAGTTTTCTAGCAGAAAGCATACTTGTAAACAAGTATTATTTCAGAATATTTCCAGGGGATCTCTATCTTCAGTTTTGACTGGATTTTGAACAAACTTCACTTTCTCTGCACCTGCAGTCTTCATCTTTTGCTGTCAGAGTGGTTTGCTGTACCACGCGCCTTGCCTGTGGCATTCTTCAACTAGCTACACAAAGATACAGTCTCTGTTTGACTGTAAAACCAACACAGAGAAACACAGTCTACCTATTTTTAACTCTGGCCTTCTATTTTAGGCAACACAGAAGAGAGCTTCAGTGCAAGTCATGCCACAATTTCAGTTGATGCATTACAGGGTAAGATAGCTGCTTCGTAAAATGCCCCAGAATGTTTGCATTAACAGATTCTCTAAAGAAAAAAAAAAAAAAAAGACCAAGAAAACATGACCAACTTCTTGAGGCAAATCCCTTCAGCACAGCTGGGGACCAAGGCAGCAGGAAAACAAAAGGCAGAGAGGGGCACACACGTCATCTGCCCCACAGGGAACACTTGCTTGGCAGGCCTGTGGCTGCTGCCCTGCATTGTGTTTGTGTCGCAGCTACTGCGAAACGCTCATGAGGGCTTTGGGGCCCACTAAAGACAGGACTAACCCTTACTGGGAAATGTTCATGCAGGCTTTGGGGCCCACCAAAGCCAGGACTAACCCTTACTGGGAAACGCTCATGCAGGCTTTGGGGCCCACTAAAGCCAGGACTAACCCTTACTGGAAAATGCTCATTCAGGCTTTGGGGCCCACTAAAGCCAGGACTAACCCTTACTGGGAAACGCTCATGCAGGCTTTGGGGCCCGCCAAAGCCAGGACTAACGCTTACTGGGAAATGCTCATTCAGGCTTTGGGCCCCACTAAAGACAGGACCAACCCTTACTGGGAAACACTCATGCAGGCTTTGGGGCCCACTAAAGCCAGGACTAACGCTTACTGGGAAACACTCATGTGGGCTTTGGGGCCCACTAAAGCCAGGACTAACCCTTACTGGGAAACGCTCATGCAGGCTTTGGGGCCCGCCAAAGCCAGGACTAACCCTCCTGCTGATCTGCAGCTGAGCAGGACTGCAGTGCCAGATCAGCAGCCCGGCCTGCCAGCCAGGACACCTGGGCGTGGGTCTCACGCTGCTTGGAAAGTCACCCTCGGTGCCTGGAAAGTCACCCTCGGTGCCTGGAAAGACAGCCTTGGTTCTTGGAAAGACAGCCTCCCACCAAGCTAAACTTGGGAGGCCTCCCTGGGAGCAAGCAGCAGAATCGAGGAGACCAGAGAAGATGTTAATCCACCAATGCTTTATCAAACCTGATGCAACAGTTCTTAGCATGATACTGATTTACTAAAATGTTTCTTATTTCATCTTAACCCACACTAGTGACAATAGTATGAGGATGTGAATTGCAAGCAAAAGTAAATAACTAATTCATTAAAAATCATGCAGCTGAAATACAGAAATGAATAAATGGCAACAAACTCCTTAATTTGTTGATTTAATCTCTTTTAATTTTTCCCATGAGGCCGCTAATAGGGGAGCTAATGAGCTGCCAGTCATCAGTCATTGGACACTGACTGCTCCACATTCAAGAGGCTGATTAAATAATATAGGTGCTTATTTTATTCTGGCAGCACAACAGGATTGAGATTATTAGTTAGGAAAGAGATCAGACATTTTGAGCAAAGGAGAGGCAATCATTCTAGTTATACCAGTCAGAAACTATTCTCATAAAACAATATAATATTAACTTTTTCCTTATTTGGATTAGAAGGGAGGAAAACACCTAAAGCATGGTATGAGGTATAAACCAAAATAGGGCACAGGATTTCAACACGCAGAATAACTCCAGCTCTGACCTCCAGGGGGTCAGCACAGCTAATGGACATCAACTTTCAGAAGAAACTTCTCTCTACAGTCAGTGATTGGTAGAATAAGCTTCAGCCTACTCATAAATTACAGATGTCAACCCATTGGGGAAAAAAAAGTTAATATTTTGTAGTAGGGGGGAATTTTCCTCTAGTCTTTTCTGATGATGCTGAACAGTTAAGTCAGTTTATATGGTATAGTTCTTTGAATAATTTCAGCACTCCTGACCAATAAACTCCAGGTACTTCTACTTCTCTTAGCATAATTTACAGTACTCCCATAAATCTGCAATGAATCAGTTCAAAGAACAAAAATGAATAGTTTTCTTTTTTGTAGAGCTATTTATTTTTGTTGGTTTTTTTATCTCCTTGAACAGATGAGATGAATATCAGTAAAAGAACAAGGGGGGAAGAGGAAATGGTTTGAACTCTTATGCAATAACACTTAATTCCAATTTGTTTCAAGCAAGCACAAATGATAATACTGGTGAAGTTTTGGTTTGGCTATCAGGATGTAGCTAAAAGGTAAAATGTTAAAGCCAATTAAAAACTAGTTTTTACTGCCTACTATCCAAGTACTATTACATTATGCATGTTCAAATAGAAAATGGATTGTTTCTATCCATTAGGGTTGTCCCTACATAGTTAAGTGACCTGTTGAACTTAGTAAGCAGCAGTGTTTTGACAACAGTGAGCTGAAAAGCAAAATAAGAGTAGAAATACAGTTAAGAAATCTTTTCAGGTACTCATGATTATTGGTTATTACCTGCAACAATAAACCCTCACTCCTCTTTGAATGAAAATAGTTGATGCTGTAAATCCTAGCACAGCTGTGATGACATACCCAGACTTCCATGGATTTACTAGGCAAGAGTTGTAAAAAGGGTCTATCACAAAGCCAAAGAGCTTCTAAACCTGGTGACCTTTGGCTCAGCTACCTGAATCACAGGGACTAGCCATATACTCTTCCATGAGCTGGGAACACTTAGATGTTATTTGAGGGAATCATAGGGAGATTTTGCAGAGAGAATTAAAATAAACTAAAGACATAAAAAGCAACTTTTCTCAGGTAGCAGTAAGGATTCCCATGCAATGGGATAACAAGACCAAAGCTGGAGAAGAAAAAAATTTGGGAACATGGTGCTGATTCTTAAGCTGTGGCTATTGGTCTTCCCATAGTCAGAAAAAGAAGTTTTAAGGTCAGATGGAAAAAATTATCTGGGGGAACAAAGTCCTACAGACACAGCAAAAATTATCTTCTATTTGTAGACTCTAATCCATACAGTCTAGACTACCTGTCTTTGGATGCATAGTCCATATAAATGTGGGACTCCTCACGTACAGAAAGTGGAAATTTCAGGTTTGTGTTAAGCACTATTCACTACCAGCAGTCAAACCAAGGCAGCAGCTCCCCAGCAACAGGATAACAGTCCTCAACTCAGACATTGTTTACACAAGGAGTGCAGGTTACAGTGACCTCTCTTCCAAGTGCTAAGGGTTTAATTCTTCAACACAATGATGAACACCAATACAGCTGCTTATCTGAGCCTGCACTTCAGGGACAAGAAAAAGGAGGAAAAAGAGCTACTCTCCTCCTCCTTCTGGAGCATTTCAGAATTCTAGTCTGAAGTTGTAAATTAATTTTTACATGAGTCAGGAAACAACAAGCAGGTGTTCCCATGCTTCCAGGATCTGCTCAGCAGTGACAGAGAAGGGCAATGGAGATGGGGAAGGATTTGGAACACATATCCTATCAGAAACAGCTGTGGAGCTCGTAGTGTTCAGCCTGGAGAAGAGGAGCCCCAGGGGAGACTTTATGCTCTCAACAGGTCCCTGAAAGGAGGGTGTAATCCAGGTGGGGGTCAGCATTTCAACCAGGAAACTACTGACAGATTGAGAGGACATAGTCTAAAGCTGTTCCAGATGAGGTTTAGGTTGAATGTTACAAAGAAATTCATTACAGAAATCTGGTTAGATATTAGAATAGAATGCCCAGGAACATGGTGGTGCCACCATCCCTGCAGGTGTTTAGGGAAAGACTGAATGAGGCACTCTGTGCCAAGGTCTGGTTGACACAGTAGTGTTAGGTCATAGGTTGGACTCTGTCACATGATGAGAGGGAGCTTCAGACAAGTCCTGCCTTAGTTTCAGACTTCTGCCAACCGCTTAAATTTAAGAAATCACTCTGGCATACAAGTTCTATGGATGGTAAATCAGGTCTATTTACAAAATAAATTATTTATTAAACTGACTCTAGATACCAGACAAAAGATCTTAATCAGAGTTACTTACTGCAAAGTATAAAATTAAAAAGAACGACTAACAGACTACAACATAACTTGAAAGCGTGCACAACATTAAGGTGGCACCTATATTAAAGCTAGAAATAGTATTGATTGGGGACCAAATGTAACTCACCACCAATATATCAATAATGTACACAGATTCCTTCACTCAGCCTCCAGAGGAGTCACCGCAGAGTGGGCGTCCCTGCTCAGGTGAGAAACTCCACACATTTCCAGGGAATGTGTAGAATATTTTAGCTTTGTGAAAGTTTTGGTGTAGCTTTTATAGTTTGTAAAGTGAGGTGTCTGTCAGTCAGAAATCCAACTGATCTTCCAGATCTCTCTCTGACGGTAAGATATTTATCGGCACTTGGGAGATGCCAGATCACTATGGTTAACTCCATGGTGCCAGTTTGTCCTGTTTGAGTTATATGACCAGTTAACAAACAAGAGATAAGCTCTTGCTGTGGGAGCAAGATGTCCTGATACAGTCTGGATGGTCTCAGAGGTCTTTTACAACCTAATTGATTCTGTCATTCTGAATGGTGCATTTTGGTGTACATGGATCTGTCAGTTTTTATACTGTAAAGGACCCATGTTTCAACTCTTTGGCACTGGACCACTCAGAGTTGTATTTTGGGATACTGTGGAATGGAACTCAAACCCGAGTTCTGCATGGGAGAAACAGCTGTTAACAGATGTAGAGAAGTGAGATTCTTCGGCAGGGCTGCAACTTGAAGCAGCGCTTTCACTGTTCTTTTATAGATTCAGCTTTGAAGAAAGAAAACAAAAATCATTACAAGTTTCTTTCATTTAGGAAAGAACATTTTTCCAAATATTCAAACAGCATAACATTAGAATCTAGAAAACACAGGCTCAAGACATTCTGTTTCTTGATTCAGATCAAGAAACTGAATGCAAGTCTCCTTTCCTCAACTACAGAGCTCCTGGCTTTGCTGAAATGGTTGTCTCCACTTTTTAATAAGAAAATATATTTTGTTCTGATGATGCCTTAGTTAAACTTCTATATCACATATGAACACTTGAATGGGAGGTCCTCTGGAGTATCCTAACCCTGCTTATTTGAAACAATCTAAGTTGCTTCATCAAAGTTTTGTCTGTACTGTAAAAACAATTCTGTACTGCCCTGACAAAATACTTTTGCACTGTCCCTTCATTTCACATAAGGAAAAATGAAAACCTCCTCATTATGCATTAGCCATCTTCCAAAACCCTTCTGGTGGTGCCTTGTTGCTTCCATCCCTCAGACTTAAACTACCCAATTTTTATCAGGAATAAAAATCTCTGAGACACATCCATTTCTATGTCCCAGGATTTCTGGACTCCTTTCCTTTGTAGTAGCTTCTCAAACCCACTTGAACGTAATTTAAAAAAATACACTTTATTTCTTTCCCCGTTCCTCCCAGATGTTCACAGCAATGCTTGTCCTACTTTCATAATACGCTATGACTTTAATTATCTCTGGGCCCCATCTCTAGCTTATCTCACTCCTAACAACTTTACAGAG